>NC_140226.1:9115346-9232884 GCF_951802725.1 Rutilus rutilus | reverse complement strand
TTCCGGAAGTTCCGGGAGTCTCCCGCGTATTGATACCGGCTCCCTAATGCCCGCAAATTAGTTTAAATCTCCCGGAATCGCGAGCGAGCATGAGCGCGCATACGTAGCGCGCGCGGCAGAGAGAGGGAGCGAGAGACCTTTGCGTGTGTGTGCAGAGCAGCCGTCATTTCTCAGAGGTTTACCTGAGCTGTTTATGGTTTTTGCAACTCACGTCCATGAGCATATAACTGCCGATATTATTTTGGGCTATGGCAGTATTGACCTAAATGCACTTTGTTTTTATGAGAGAACATTTCATTTTTAAACCTTTCTCCAGGCCAGTAGGCTTTTACATTATTATTTAATGTACACATGAGTGGGGTCAAGTTAAACATTTAATTTTATACTTTGCAAATGCTAAATAAATATTTGCATAAAATTTTAATGGATTTATTCTTTGAAACTTTAATATTAATTTATGCAATTGCAATGCCTTGATTTTAGTAAACTTAGTACACAGTCATAGCCATAAATGCAATGGTACTAACAATAATTGGCATAATTTCTTTCGGTGTTTCGGTTTTCGGTTTTCGGCCTTGGTTTCCTCTTTTTCGGTTTTCGGTTTCGGCCAAGAATTTTCATTTCGGTGCATCCCTACCTACAAGTATATACAATTATATACAATTACAATGTAATACAATTATAATACTCTTACAATAACGCCGAAAGTAAGAAGATTGTTTTTTGTCTCCTGTCGTCGTCGTCGACTCGTGCACTGGTGCGCAGTCTTGTTGGAACAGGAATCGGGCCATCCTTGTAAGGCGGGTGCCAGCAAGTCTGGGCTACCCCTCGAGAAAGCAAAAGGCTCTCCTGAGAATTAACATTTGAACTCTCTTGCATATGTAACAGCAACATCCGGGACGCACCACACAGTGCAGCTCACACCTCACTTTTACAGTCTCATCTCTCATCTCCCCCTGCATCTCCCCCTTCTCCTCCTCACCTAAAACTCACTGCAAACCACTGCAATGTTAAAGGAACACTTCGACTTTTTGGGACTTTAGCTTATTCACTGTATCCCCCAGAGTTAGATAAGTCCATACCTTTTTCATCTCCGTGCATGCTGTAAGTCTGTTTGACGCACCCACCGCTAGCCTAGCTTAGCACAAAGACTAGATGTAAATGGCTACCGCTAGCATACTAATCCCAATAAGTGACAAAATAACACCAACATTTTCCTATTTACATGTTGTGATTTGTATAGTCACAGTGTGTACAAATAACAAGGTCATATGAGACAGCCATTTTTTAAACGTTTAAATACTGGGAACTATTTTCTCAGAAGGCGAAGCACTGCTACTTGGGCGGAGTGATTAGCGCAGCACCCGAGAAGCGCCGTTCCGTCAACAAAACCAACGTGACTAACTAGCTAGTAGCGAACGTGATTCATGATCATGGCTGACTTTGAGGAATTTTATTTGGTATCAAACCAAGATCCAGAACCATATCGTTTTGAGCCAGAATACACAGACGAGGAGTTACAAACTTTGTAAGCTGATAGACAAGATGCCAAACAGACTGAGGTCCAGGGGAGAATCAGAACAGGAGTAGCCTACTATTTCACAAACAAGGTCACTGTTTCTCAAAAATGAAAACTGCCCATCCCCCCCTCCAATTCATTAGCAAGTTGAAGGCTACAATCCTGAAAGTTACCTTTAGCACCGCTTATTTGTTAATGGGGCGATAGAGCGCGTTTGTGACAACACAAAACTAACATTACAGGGGATACATGGACCCCAGGAACAACTGTAATAGTAGTGAGCACCCTATTCATGTAATAGTGTCACTAAGGTTACATTACATCTAGCTAATGGCACTGTAACAGTAGGCTAGTCATCTAAAAACAGAACAGAACACTTACCGCAGCTGCAGGTGATCCACTTTGTCCTGTCTTTACTATCGATGGGATGGCCGTATCCTTCAGCACACGTTTCATGGTCCGTGTGGCAAATTCCATTTTTTCAAAATAGTCGTCCTCAGTGAAATGTTCTGAGCAAACGCGATAGTCCTTGATGATGTCTACAGGTGTGTTTGGATCTATATCCAGAGCAAGTAGCCATTGATTCATCAGGTCAGCGTTTTTGGTTGGAATTTCTATGAAACATCATGGTATTACCTGGTCTCCCCTGTTTATTGTCACAGCTCTTTACAATACAGCGAACACCCATGATTGTAAACTTTGCATTTACTATCTAGTAATTGCTGACTCTATTACTCCAACTCTGAGCGAACTCTCTGCTCCTCACCACGGCGCTTCTCGGGTGCTGCGATAATCACTCCGCCCAAGTAGCAGTGCTTCGCCTTCTGAGAAAATAGTTCCCAGTATTTAAACGTTTAAAAAATGGCTGTGTCTCATATGACCTTGTTATTTGTACACACTGTGACTATACAAATCACAACATGTAAATAGGGAAATGTTGCCATTATTTTGTCACTTAAGCCCCTTTCACACAGAGATTCCGGAAAATACACGGATAAAGTGACCCGGGATTTGACCCGGGTTCATTTGATTTTGGTTCATTCACACTGCCAGTGATTTTCCGGAATCAGAGAGCGCGTTCACACACAACCCGTGTATGTCCCGGAAAGACACGTGACATCGATGTGACTTGTAATGTCTCAGCAGCGTCTTCAGTTTGCTTATGAGCTGCGATTTCTCTCTCGAGAAACCACGCTTGTGCATTTATTTCTCTGATTCGATCATAAAATTGCGCATTTCGTACCGTTTCACAGCTGGCGAACGATCCCGCGCTTCAGCGTCATCACTACGACACGGCATTATTACGGCTTTTGTTCACACAGCGCGCGACCCGGGACTGAACACGGCAATGTTACTAGGTCCCCAACCCGGCATCGATCCCGGCATTAAACCCGGGTCGTGTTTGCGTTCACACAGAAGGCGTTCCGGCAATTTGCCGGCAATTTCCCGGGTTCAATGCGCTGTGTGAAAGGGGCTTTATTGGGATTAGTATGCTAGCTGTAGCCATTTACATCCAGTCTTTGTGCTAAGCTAGGCTAGCGGTGGGTGCGTCAAACAAACTTACAGCACGCACAGAGATGAAAAAGGTATGTATGGACTTATCTAACTCTGGGGGATACGGTGAATAAGTCCCAAAAAGTCGAAGTGTTCTTTTAAGTGTGTACAAAAAGTATACATGTTTGGTATCATTTAAAGTGTGTCAGTGCGCCTGGTAAAATGGTCTCATTCTTCCAGCCATAATGCAAAGCTAAAAGAAGTTCTAGAAAATGAGAAGTGTGGTGTGCCCCTTAAAGGTGTGCCTTCCCCAGATCCTCCATTAAAAGTACCTCCTGTATGTAAATCTCTTCTACAGGTTTCAAGAATCCATTCAATTACAAATTCTGATCCCACAGTTGTGAACCCCTTAATAGGCCTATGTCACACTTCCTGCTTCCGGAACGCGGAGTAGGGATTCAGAACTTCCGGTCAACAGTATTTCTCGATAAGGATTTAGATTATCAGCCATAATGTCTAAACCATCCGAGGTAGACTGACCACGAGCTATGAGGTTATGAAACGAAGGTTTTTGCTCCTGTAGAAGCTATAAGTTTGTATGAAATCAACCTTGTTTTAAGAAAAACATGTTTTAGCCGCGATCTTATGGAAAAAAAACTACACTACCCACAATCCTAAGCGTAGCAGCAACGTCTGCTGATTGGTCCAACTCACTGTTACCATAGAAACGTTTACCTTACTGGCGAACGGCCCGCCGCTGTTGTTGTAGTGTACCGGGTTGCTCTGCGTCAGGACGTAGACAGCCATACCTCAGCTTTCACGCTTTTCCACTTGAGAGTTTTCATTTACCATCTGAACCACATCGTCATATGTGACTTCAGGCAGGTTGCGGAGAGATTTGGTCCAGCGGTATCTATCGGACTCCGCCATTGTAAAAAGCTAACTGGAAGAGCCGGATCCCTACTAAAAGACGTACTTCCGGTCTTCAATTTTTTCGTGACATAGGCCTATAGGGGACCAAAATCGAATTATAATGACAGACTTGCATTTGGTAAGCATATTGAATTATCTGGGTTTATAAGGAAAATTGGCAAAAGGTTCGGGGAGTCTGTAGGTAGTCTTCCCACACGATTGCTGTGTGTAGTTTTCATTGGCAGGTAAATATTTCTAAGTATTTCTACAATTCCTCAATCCCTCTGAATTGTTGTTATTATATATGATTGATATATGATCAATAATCGGACAAAATGCTCTGTCTGTGAAGGCCTCTAAGTTATGGAACAGTATCCCCATCACTGTCAGGGAATGTGCCACATTTCCTATATTTAAAACCAAACTCAAAGTGTGGCTTAAAGCAAACCAGTCTTGTGACCATTAAGTGACTCTTCTTTTATTTTGCTTGTACTTATTCATTTTTGTCATTTTGTATGTTATAACTTCTGTATTTCTGTAATTTGCCTAGGGACTACGGATGTAAATTAGCCCTGTGGCTATAATCCGGCATGTTTACGTCTGTTTTTGTTGTTTCAATGCAGATGTTCATTAATGTGCATTGTCCCTATCAAATAAATAAAATAAATAAAATAAAATAAATAAATTGTAAACATTTGATTTTATTCTGACTGACTCTGAAATTGTTTTCCCAAGTAGATTAAACAGATTCGTATGTTACCGCAAGTCTGCGTCAGCTTAGTGACGACTAATATTTGGCACTAATTCAAGTGTACTTTGTTTGCAAAGACAAGAAGTGAATTTCCGTTTAGGACAGAAAAAATGCTGCTTGACCAACCTAAATTTGGGTATGTCTTACCTCTGTTTTAATGTAATGTTACTTTAAATAAGTGTACATGGGAAACCACGGCATGGCCAATCCAAAACTATTATAAGAGAAGTAATGTTGGTCGACTTATATCTGTAGTAGTGGCCATACCTCTGCCTGAAGTAAACGTTACTTTAAATTCAAGTGTATGCAAAAACCATTGGACCGATTTAGACGGGCTTACATCCCCAAACTGTTCCCACAAAGTTGGGAGCATGAAATTGTCCAAAATATCTTGGTGTGCTGAAGCATTAACAGTTCCTTTCACTGGAATTAAGGAGCCAAGCCCAACCCCTGAAAAACAACCCCACACCATAACCCCCCTCCACCAAACTTAACACTTGGCACATGCAATCAGGCAAGTACCTTTCTCCTGTAGCTATTGACTCTGCAGAAAGTTGGCAACTTCTGCGCACTGTGCGCTTCAGCATGCGCTGACCCCGCTCTGTGGTTTTACGTGGCCTAACACTTCCGTGGCTGAGTTGCTGTTGTTCCCAATTGCTTCCCCTTTGTTATAATACCACTAACAGTTGACCGTGGAATATTTCATAGTGAGAAAATTTCAGGAATGGACTTATTGCACAGGTGGCAACCTATCACGGTACCACGCTTGAATTCACTGAGCTCCTGAGAGCGACCCATTCTTTTGCAGATGTTTGTAGAAGCAGTCTGCATGCCTATTTATACAGCTGTGGCCATGGAAGTGATTGGAACACCCGAATTCAATTATTTGGAGGAGTGTCCCAATACTTTTGGCAATATAGTGTATGTAGTTAGATGAATATACAGTATCTAGATATATCTTTTACACATTTGCGTCCTAATCTTAGTAAAAAAAGAGGTTGCTTTGTAGAATAACTACTCTTAAGATGATCTGTTTATTATCATTTGGAGTCTTTAATTAATAAATGAAATATTCTTTGCTTTTAATACTCCTATTAGGTTTGAAGCCATCAGATGTCATTTGCCTCATCAAGGATCATTTATCACAGATAGAGCCTCGTCTCTCCGCTGCTCATCATGCTGTTCTCCTGGACTTCATTGTGAAAACATATGTTCCTCATCAGAGGCTTTATCAGGCATTTTTCAACGGTGAGACGAGTCTGAAATACATCAGCTGCGAGCTTGAGATTGAAAGCCCACCTCATCCGCAGCCCCTCTGTGAAGGTTCAGACGCTGTGGAGTGGGAACAGCAGCAGACTCTGAAAGACCTGCGTTTGGCTCAGTCCGAAATAGAAGCAGAAATCAAGGGACTCAAAGAGAAGACCGAAGCTCAGATGACGGCAACATTGCAGGCCAGTTTAAATGGTCTTCCATTTGAAGGCCGGATGAGCAAACAGGTACAAAATATCAGTTATTTACAGTATAAAGACCAAAATTTGCTTTGATGTTCTGAATGATTATGAGCTGGTTTCTTACTGGTCTCTGTTATATTCTCATATATTGAAATTCTTTCAGTGTAAGTCTATGTGATTTTTCCACCTGGTTTATCATCCACCAGGCAAAAATGTGCATGTTTCTTTGGAAAGTAAATTGTGATAGACTACAGAAGTGTCCGTCAACTTTTTCAGCACCATTGGCTCCGGAAGTATTTTTTCCATTAATTTCTCCCATAGGGATTTCAAAAAAGTCTTCATTAAAGCATTATAAGCCATGATCCGATCCAATCAGCTATGAGGTGAATCATAACATTACAAACTTTGATTGGAAGCAAAAAAAGTATTTGAAAATTGTACTTTGAGGCTCTAGTGAGGGAACAGCATAATCTAATTAAAAATGGAGAAATATAAAACGTAAAAATTAAAAATGTTGATTATATATACAAATAGATTTTACGTTTATTGTACAATATGCATATATATTTAAATATTTAAGTATTTTGAGAGTGTAGTGAAAGCGATTTGATTACATCATTCACAGTGCTTCATGGGAGTGGGCGGGGCTAAAGAGATCTTTTGGTGCATTTCGCTTTTTTCGACTCTCTGGTGGAATTTTCTGTACATCATCATGGGTCATGTAGTTTTTCACCACGAATTCCACTGTTAAACACAATTATTTTAAAACTAAGTTGAAGTAATGCAGGCTGACGGCTTCAGCTGGAGCAAGTACTATCAATTAACAACCCCGTGGCTCACAGTGAGGCTGTCTTTAAAGGTTTATAAGTTATTGTTTAAAACCAATTTCCCTATAGAGAAAATGAATGAAGTTTCTACTTCTTGAACCAGATTGTTGCACTCTCTAGTGATGGTTGACATAATATACACCACAAACTGATGATTTACGATAAGAAGCAGAAATGGAGGAACTGATGGCAACACTGCAGGCCAAAACAGTCTTCCATTTGAAGGCCGTATGAGCAAACAGCAACAAACTCAAATTTGCTAAGATGTTCTGGTGATTACTTGGTGGTTTCTTACTGGTCAAGCCCAAAATCTGGGGAATTTTGTTTTTACCGGCCTTCATCCACCAAGTAAAAATAAGTATGATTGCTTTGAAAAGTAATGGTAATGGCATTTCATTGACATGTTTATCAAAAGGAATAAATATCAAGTTGACATATTGTTGGACAGTGTCTCCGAAGCAACCTGAAATTATGTTTCCTGCTCAGTGGTGATATATAAAACAGGATTATGATCCTAAGCTGCCCTGTAGCTGTTGGCACACTATTACCTTTTGAGAAACCATCAAAGTAAATCTCCAAGCTATTGGCGAGCGGCTCTGATGCGTATCCGCAGGGCTTCCACCAGCACTGACTTAAAAAACTTATTTTGCAAAGTTTGCCATTTTATTGCACAATGTGAAATGTGAAGGCTGTAATAATTCATACTGACAGAAGTAACAAAGGATTATTTCTGTTGCGCATTGTCCTATGGTTATCACCCTCGTACTGAAGACCACTTCTTGCTTAATATCTTAAGGAGCTGCAGGCTGTCAGCAGTTACCAGATAAGATGGATTAAAGGAGCACCGCTCTGTTATTTAACCCAGTTGAGCACAACTGCCTTGGCCACTTTTTCAACAGCTTTGGTTTTTCTTATAAAAATGAACACACGGACTAAGATTGCAGCCTCTACAGAAGCATATATCATTGCTTAACAGCCTCAGAGCTTGTGGTAGGTCTGCCTTGAAAGGTTTATATGCTGTCGAGGAAAATCAATTTCTCTGGGGAGAAAATAAATGGGATATTTACTTCTGAGACCCAGCACTTTTCTCTCTATTCTCTCACTGGAAACCAATGTTGTTGAGCTCTGTGTAATTGTGCTAGAGGGCGCTCATGATTGAAAGAGCGAAAAGGAGAACGAAAAAAGCAAATATAAGGGAAGAAGAATAAGCAAATGTAGTACGTCCAGATTACATTCATACTATATAGAACATTTTTAGAAGTCAAAATGAAAGTACCTACTCGAGAGTATGCGATTTCAGACGAAGCCTGTCACGGTTAAATGATTACTGGATGAATGATTAATGATAGTTACTGCTTACCTTGCTACTACTAAATATAACAAATGAGTTTTAGCAACTAATTACACAAATGTTCGATTATCTTCTTTTGTAGATGAGGCTTCAGTGCTTAAAGTCCCCCTTTGGTCAATCATTTTAAAATTAAAACTAATCTTTGATCACAAAAATGACATATTTAAACGTTTTTTTTCTTAATTTTTTTTTTTCGTCATGCCTTAAAATAGCTTGAATATAACTCTACAGCTTGCCTCATTTAGTATATGCGGTTTTATGAATATGCAAGTTAGTCCCGCCTCCACTCACTCACACCAGCTTAGAGATTCACTCGTTGATGTGATTGGTTACAAGGTAGTTTGTGACTCAGAAACACCAGCGAATTCAAACCGTGCTTTTGACTGTCTTTGGTTCACTGCAGGTTTAAGGAGAAAATACTCAGCAATGGTGTTGACTTATGAATTTGTACATGGTTTGAGTTAAAGCATATTAAAAACAGACATAAAATTAAAAGTTTTTTTTTTTTTTTTTTTTTACCACAGGGGGATTTTTAACTCATTGGGGATAAAATGAAAGATGGGATCAAAGAATTAATCGCAAAAAAACTTTTCTTTGACTCATATTCTCTCCTTTAGGAGTTAGAAGAGCTGCTGCGCAGTTGTCTGCAGTCGCAAGGAGAAATTATATTGGAGTCTCTGATGAAGGAAGCCCATCTCACTGAGAATCTGCTGCAGATTGAACCGAGGCACTGCGCAAATCAACCAGTTTCCCCTGAAAAGCACAGTGTGGCAACTCCTACAAAATCAAAGAAGAAGTGAATTTGAAATACAGTTCTATAAAAGTTGTATATTTTCAGATATTCATGAAATATAATAAAAATAGATGATACCTTCTTTGTGTATATTGTGTGTACTGTGTGTAGAGGCCATATCCACAATGCAGCTAATATGGTTGATTTTTACAACCTAATTCACTTACCAAATGGAGTGATAAATTAGGAGATTCATGCCCACATCTAAACGAGTTCCTTGAAATAAGCAATGGCCATAGAAAACCAGCGGAAGCTCTGGTTTTATTGACTGCATTTCATTAAGTATATGAACAGTTTGGCAGTGACTTTTCACTACAATAAAACATTTTATGTGCAATTTCTTAAGACCAAAATCAAGCCAAATTTGTTTTATACAGCTTAAAGTAAAAGTTGACCCCACAATAAATATTCTGTCTATCACCTTTATGTTGTTCCAAACCTGTATGACTTTCTTTCTTCTGTAAGACACAAAAGAAAAACATTGCCCAAACAATGGAAGTCAATGGGAAGTCAGTTTGGACACCAGCGTTCTTCAAAATAATCTTCTTTTGTAATGAAAGAAAGTCATACAGGTTTGGAATAAAACATTTTGATATGTAACTATACTGTATCACATATACTAATGAAGAAGACAGTGATTCTCAAATGCTACTAAATTAATTTAATCACTAATCCTTTTACAGCTCAACATTAAAAACTAAAACCAACCATCAAAGATAAATAAATATATATTCTGGAGTTACAAATGTCAGGTCTGTATAATTCAATTTAATGTTCAAGAACAACAACAGCAAAAAAAAAAACAACTAATTCAGCTACAGTATTAAGCACCATGATGAGGTTATTTTAATAAAACTAAGAGGCTAATAATGCCTTTTAGAAATAGCACCATAATTAGGATTGTCGTTTTTATACTATGAAATTAAATTTTTTTCACACAAGCATACATCATTTCATAAGTATACACTACCATTCAAATGTTTGGGGTTGGTACAATTTTGATGTTTTTCAAAGAAGGCTCACCAAGACTTATTATTATTACAATTTAGAAGAACTGTTTTGATATATTTGTAATTTATACCTGTGATGCAAAGCTGAATTTTCAGCATTAGTCTTCAGTCACATGATCCTTCAAAAATCATTCTTATATGCTGATTTGATGCTCAAGAAACATTTTATTATTATCAATGTTTTGAAGACAAGAAAGTTTTTAAAAAAACAGCATTTGTTTAAAATAGTCTTTACTGTCACAATTTATCAAATGTGTCCTCCTATCTGAATAAAAGTATACATTTCTTTTAATTACTGACCCCGAACTTCTGAATGGTAGTGTAAATAATTCTAGGAGTACAAATAAAGAGTGTATTGTCCAGAGTTCAGTATATTCACTGATAAAACATCCAAAGCTAATTATTTCACACTGCTTGCTACAGAACAAATAGTCCACAAAACAAATTTAAAGCTTAAAGGGTTAGTTCACCCAAAAATGAAAATGCTGTCAGTAATTACTCACCCTCATGTTGTTCCAACCCCGTAAGACCTTCGTTCATCTTCGGAACACAAATTAAGATATTTTTTATTAAATCTGAGAGCTGGATCACTCTAAGGCATTATAACTTGCTGGCCCAGAAAATGTATTAAAGAGATCGTTAATATAGTCCAAGTGACTACAGTGGCTCAATCTTAAGTTTATAAAGCAACGAGAATACTTTTTGTGCGCAAAAAACCCACAAAAATAACGACTTTATTCCACTATTCATTTCCTTCTCTCTGGGCCTCGAGTTTTTTCACGTAGTATAACTGCGCAGCGCTTCTGTGTTGTAGGTCACACGCATCACACACATGACCAGCGTCGGCCAATAGTGAGCCTAGGAATAAAGTCGTTATTTTGGGGGTTTTTTGCGCACAAAAAGTATTCTCGTCACTTTATAAACTTAAGATTGAGCCACTGTAGTCACTTGGACTATATTAACGATGTCTTTAATAACTTTTCTGGGCCAACAAGTTATAATGCCTTAGAAGCCTATGGAGGAGTGATCCAGCTCTCAGATTTAATCAAAAATAATTAACTTAATTTGTGTTCCGAAGATGAACGAAGGTCTTACGGGGTTGGAACAACATGAGGGTGAGTAATTACTGACTTTTTAAATTAAACTACTTTTGTAGTAAATTAATAAATTACTTTTGGGTGAACTAACCCTTTAAATAATATAAAATATGTATGATCAGTAAGATTTTTAATTATTAAGCTGATTGGGGAGGTTGAGGATATAATTGAACCATGTAAATCTTTGGTTTACTTTACCAGGAAAACTGTGCAAATACAATACATGTGAAAAAAAAGCAGAAAGTTTGACCTTCAGTAATCTCAGTGAGTTACAGAGCCCAATTACCATTCCTTCCATTAGGCCCCAAAAAACTTCAAACACATGATGGCAGATGGAGATTAGTTTGCTTGAGACATTCTGGAGTCTGATCCAGTGAAGTTGAGCATCGCCTGAACCAGCTCTGGCAAACCATAGTCGTGCTTCCAGCCCCAGTCACTGCGGGCACTGGTGTCATCGAAGATCTCTGGCCAGCTATCAGCTAGAAGAAATAACAGATGTCACACTGACCTGTGTTCAGTTTGGAAATTGCATTGTCTTGTTTTTTTAATGTCCACCAAATATCATAATGCTTGCTTTAAGTGCCACTATTATGCAATTTTAAATGTTCCTAATTTTGTTTTGAAGTCTCCTACAATAAGTTTACATGCATCCAAAGTAAAAAAACACTTTAACTTTCTCATAATATACATCGCAGCATCACCTCTTTTCTCAGTGTCTGAAACGGTTTAATCAAGGATTTGGTCTCTCTAAACCCCTCCTTTCCTCCTTTTGAGTTTGAGTGCGAGTCAAGTAGACGTTGTTTGTGGGCAGCCAATGAAGCTGGCATTATGCACATTTGTAATAAATGTATGTAGGTTCATGCAGGAAGTAAGACTGAAATTACTGACAAATCATTTCAGGTTGTTCAGAATCAATTATTTAATTTAGGAGACAATAACTCTATGGGTCCTATTTTAACGATCTAAAACGCAAGTATCAAGCGCGAAACGCAAATAATTTTGTGGGCGGATCTCTTGTGGGCGTAAATCTAAAATGGGTTGGTCTGAAGTAGCTTCATTATTCATAGGTGTGGTTTGGGCGTAATGTGAAATAAACCAATCAGAGCATCATCTCACATTCCCTTTAAGAGCAGGCGCGCTTGTTCCATGGTGGATGGCTATTATAATGGCGGATTTGCCAGGTGCATGCCAGGAGCGGATCACATCCGAGGAGACCAACGTTCTTGTCAGGGCCGTAAAAGAGGTGACATTGTATGGGGATGGGAGAAACCCACCCAAATTAGCTTTCGGTTAAACAGGCATATAATAATTTGGGTAAATGTGTAAGCTAGATTTATGCCTATTTTTTCACATCTTCATGGACACCACAATGATTTCCCTCGTGTGGAATATTTTTCCTTGTAATTATGTATGGTTTGCAAAAATCAAAACTGCTGCTTCTGTGTAGATGAGAGAAGCAAAGTGTATGTGCGTTGTGCACACGCTACATTGATTATGGCCAAGAATGCTTCCCTTAAAATAGCATCTGAACGCGCCACTGACTTTAGACTAGGTTTTTCCTGGTCTGTGGCGGAATTGTTTTCTGGAAGTGCAAAATAGCACCAGGGAACGTTTGCGCCGGAACACGCCTCCTCTTTTCGCTGAACCGCCCCCGGGAGCGCAAGTTCATTCCCTAATTTACCGAAGTGCGTCTGTTGAGGGAAAAGTCCGCTGTGCGTCGGGTGCAAAATAGGAATGATACATGCGTCGGTGTACAAAGTCAATTGCGCTGGGTGCAAGATAGGGCCCTATTTGTCGTGCTCTTTGAAACATGGTAGACCCTTTATATTTTGCGAACTACATGAAAGGTAATATTCAAAACTGCAACTGCAAAAAAATGCAACCACAATTGATATTTAAGAGGATTTTAAATTGGATTTCGACTGATGTGTCAGACTCTTACCAATGGCCTGTCGAACTGGGTCAATCTTATATGTGACCTGCAGGTCTGGCAGGTGCCTCCTGATTTCTCGTTCCAGTTCTTCTGGAGTGAAGCTCATGGCGCTGATGTTGTATGTGCGCATGCCGAGTACCTCAGCGGGAGCTTCCAGAACCTCCAGTGTGGCTCTCAGACAATCCTCAATGAACATCATGGGGAGTCTTGTGTCAGGCCTCAGATTGCACACAAATTTGCCCGTTTTCACAGCATCGTGGAAAATCTGGACAGCATAGTCTGAGAGAAGAGATGGAATAAATGGAGGTGAAGGGTTTACATGGACGCATTAGTCTTCCAGACCAGTGTTATTAATCATATACTGTTATACCATGTATATTATAAGTCAGCATGAAACCAAAGTTGAGATCATTTTTTCTTTCTATTGTGACGTATATCTGAGTGAAACGGCTTCTCCAACTAGAAAAATGTAGGGCAGGACTTGATTTTGTCATCAGAGAGATGCTGCAAGAGGGAGGGGAAGTTATTTTGATGAAAGATTATGAGGGTGTCACAGTGGCTGCGTCCGAAAATTGATAAATACTGCCCGAGGATGCATTGCAAGGTCGGAAGGCAAAAAGGCACGTCCGAATTCAGTGTTAATTTCACTTCCTGTCTACAGAGATACCTTCATCTGATCGATTTTTGAAGGCAGCATAGATCTATCCTTCATTACCCTTGATATCCCAGAATCCTGTGCTTTCCATTCTGTGAGTTGAGCTAAAAAAAAATAAAGATGGCATTTGAAAGTTGCGGCTGGTCGTCAGTTTGTGTGTAAATGTACATTTTTGATCAACGTTTTCCACCGAAATCAGTTTCATGAAGCACCTTCGTGCACAAACGCTGTCTGCAAGTAATTGCCTGATAAGGCAGCGAGGCGACAAGTCAGCAGCCTACGTTTTCGGATGCAGTCAGTGTGTGGCTGTAATGAAGAGCATTACGTAGGAGCATAAACAGAAAAGTCTCTCATTATAAATCTAAAACCAAACACGCAGGAGATTACCAAGAATAAAGCATATAACACAACCACATAAAATAAAGATGACACGGAACAATGAACAATGAGGAAACTTAGAACTTAAATATACAGAGATAATGAGGTAACTAAATGAACAACAGTTAATCAGTAACTAAGAGAACTAAGCTGCAAAAAGAACACACAGTCTAATCGGGACAGGAAAAACAAAACCGAAACAAAATGAAACTGAAAAGACTGAGATCATTAGAGTAGATCCCTCTCCTGGAAGGTGCAACCTCGCACCACTAATAGTCCAACTGTGGAGGGAGAGGGGGGCTTTGGAGGAGGACCAGGGGCTGCAGAATGAAGTCAACAGTGGGGGAGCCGAGGGACTGAAAGGAGCCAGTGGAGACGGGGCTGCAGGACTGGCTGTCTTTCGTAGAGGAGGTGGGAGAGGGAGGCTAGGTGGGACCACTGGAGACGCAGGAAACTTTGAGCTGGACGGGACCAATGGAAACTCAGGAGACTTTGAGCTGGGCGGGACCAGTGTCGGGCTCGGGCTCCAGGGCGATGATTGGCACAGGCATCGTCTCTGGCACTGGCATCGCTGCAAGCTCTGGCTCTTTGTCTGCAGTGGGCTCTGGCATAGGCTCTGGATCCTGAGTGGGGCTATTTTTACTGATCTTTAATTTATTTTTATTTAACTTTTAATCATTTTAATACTTTAGTAGTAATTACTTTATTTCAGTTTAGTTGCCAAGGCAACATTTCATATTTTCTTTAAGTCCCCCTGTGGTCAATCATTCTATCCCTAAAAACTTATCTTTGATCACCAAAATGACACATTTAAGTGTTTTTTTTTTTCCTTTCTTTTCTTCACGCCTTAAAATAGCTTGAATGTAACTCTACAACCTTGATTTTCAGGGGGACTTTTTTTAAGTTTAAGTTTTCCATTTAATATTTTCTATTTTATGTCAGCTTTATTTAAAAGTGTTAGCTTACAACAACAACACTGTTCCTAAGGAGATACGCTCACCTGTAGTTCCTCCACCAGGTTGAGAGTCTGCAGAAATGATTCCTGGGTATCTGAGACAGCGGAAGTCAAGACCTAACCTGTGATGGTAATACTAGAAAATACAATAAAGAAATGTGAATTGAATAATGCAGTGTGAATAATAACCAAAGCAAAATATGCATTCAATTCATATGCATTAAGACCTAGGCCTAGGCTTGTACTCTTTCTTTTCTCATTCTCTTTTAATATCATGCTAAAATTAAAATCCCCAAAAATATTTAGGATTTGCAGGTGTTCTCAAATCTGTACTGACCTCTCCCATTAGCTCAGCGTGAACCTTGGACACTCCGTAAATGGTTCGTGGTCGTTGGATGCACAGATCAGGGGTGGGGTTTCGAGGGGAGGAGGGGCCAAAGGCTCCAATAGTGCTGGGCACGAAAA
Organism: Rutilus rutilus; assembly: GCF_951802725.1. Lineage (NCBI taxonomy): Eukaryota > Metazoa > Chordata > Actinopteri > Cypriniformes > Leuciscidae > Rutilus > Rutilus rutilus. Next base: position 9,217,293 of record NC_140226.1, on the reverse strand, counting down.
GACGGAGCCCATGTTCTCCGGCAATGTCAAGAACGTTGTGCAACCCTAAAGATGAGGAAGTTGGAAAAGAAATCTCTATGTACCTTACCACTGAAAAGTGAATAAAACAGATGTCAAACCCCTCGGTGACTAACCAGTGATGTTGACGTCACGAGCAAGGGACACATTGGCCTCTCCGACTGCACTCAGAAGGGCGCTGTAGTGTATCAACCAAGTGATGCGGTTGTTTACAACAATCTCACGCAAGTTTTTGTAGTCCAAAATGTCGGAATATATAAAGGGACCTGAAGTCAAAATTTATAATTAAAAGCCTAAAATCAGTGTAATTAAAAAAATAAATATAATAATATATTTTTGTTTGATATATACACTCACCTAAAGGATTATTAGGAACAACATACTAATACTGTATTTGACCCCCTTTCGCCTTCAGAACTGCCTTAATTCTACGTGGCATTGATTCAACAAGGTGCTGAAAGCATTCTTTAGAAATGTTGGCCCATATTGATAGGATAGCATCTTGCAGTTGATGGAGATTTGTGGGATGCACATCTAGGGCACGAAGCTCCCGTTCCACCACATCCCAAAGATGCTCTATTGGGTTGAGATCTGGTGACTGTGGGGGCCATTTTAGTACAGTGAACTCATTGTCATGTTCAAGAAACCAATTTGAAATGATTCGAGCTTTGTGACATGGTGCATTATCCTGCTGGAAGTAGCCATCAGAGGATGGGTACATGGTGGTCATAAAGGGATGGACATGGTCAGAAACAATGCTCAGGTAGGCCGTGGCATTTAAACGATGCCCAATTGGCACTAAGGGGCCTAAAGTGTGCCAAGAAAACATCCCCCACACCATTACACCACTACCACCAGCCTGCACAGTGGTAACAAGGCATGATGGATCCATGTTCTCATTCTGTTTACGCCAAATTCTGACTCTACCATCTGAATGTCTCAACAGAAATCGAGACTCATCAGACCAGGCAACATTTTTCCAGTCTTCAACTGTCCAATTTTGGTGAGCTCGTGCAAATTGTAGCCTCTTTTTCCTATTTGTAGTGGAGATGAGTGGTACCCGGTGGGGTCTTCTGCTGTTGTAGCCCATCCGCCTCAAGGTTGTGCATGTTGTGGCTTCACAAATGCTTTGCTGCATACCTCGGTTGTAACGAGTGGTTATTTCAGTCAAAGTTGCTCTTCTATCAGCTTGAATCAGTCGTACCATTCTCCTCTGACCTCTAGCATCAACAAGGCATTTTCGCCCACAGGACTGCCGCATACTGGATGTTTTTCCCTTTTCACACCATTCTTTGTAAACCCTAGAAATGGTTATGCGTGAAAATCCCAGTAACTGAGCAGATTGTGAAATACTCAGACCGGCCCGTCTGGCACCAACAACCATGCCACGCTCAAAATTGCTTAAATCACCTTTCTTTCCCATTCTGACATTCAGTTTGGAGTTCAGGAGATTGTCTTGACCAGGACCACACCCCTAAATGCATTGAAGCAACTGCCATGTGATTGGTTGATTAGATAATTGCATTAATGAGAAATTGAACAGGTGTTCCTAATAATCCTTTAGGTGAGTGTATATGTATATATTAATCTATAAATATTTCTAAAATAAAGTGTGTTCAAATTTAAAATACAACTCAAAAATGGAGAATAACTGATGCTTCCCACAACAAGTGAATATATTGACACTCACCGCTTTGGTAAACATGATTTGGGGGTTTCCTGATATCAGACAGAATTACATTATATTTTCCAAACTCCTTCCTGTAACAAAAGATAAACAAAAATCTCATATTTAACATTTTAATGCTACCAAAATCAAAGAGTGCAGTAAACAAGGGGTGCTACTCATTTCCTATTTGTGCATCCTCGTTTCCTTTCCTCGCTTCCTTTCATTGCATCTTAGCTCCATCCCCTTAGGATGTGTACACCTCACTCATGAATCCACAGGAAGCTTCCTCGCTCCTCGCTGTCACTATTATGTTCAGTTCATGGACTTTTAGTTTGTTTTCATTCCTCACATGTGTTTCTCGCCACCGATCAGTCACCATGGACACTAATCACATTCATCACAGCTGCTAATCGCTTAGTTAATCACCACAGTGTATTTAAGTTATTGCCTGTGTTCTGTCTAGTGTCCGGTATTGTTTGTGCGTTGTTGCACGCTGTCTCGTCTGCTGGCTATGTTTCCGAGTTATTTATTAAACTTGTTACCTTTCAATAGTCTCCGTCTTCCTTGGATCTAATCGTGACACTCCACTCCTCACGGCGCAATTATAGAATTGAAATGTCTATCAAGATGACTGAGTTTGATTGGTTTCCGAGTCACAGGCTGGAGGGCGGAGGAGCGAGGAAACAAGGATGTATATTTGAGTATTGAGAAGCACCCAAGATCTTTTTTCTGGAATACCATGAATAAAAAGTTACTACCTGACAGATATTACTGATCTTATTAGACAACCATAGACAGCAAATGCACTTTACAGCACTTTTTTAGCCAATCAGAAACACTGCCTGTCTGCCTATTACATGTCCAGGTTTGCTGAGATCGGGTTGGTTAACATATATTGGGGGCATGGCTTCAGAAGATGGGGTGGTCTAAATCTAAAGGCCACACAACATTTAAAATCTGAACATATTTTAAAACACTAGGCATCATACACTTGCAAACTTTGAAAATGATTAGAGAGAAAAACTGGGCATCATACACTAGACAACTGAGGATCACTCACACACTACCAGACAACGTCATTCCGAACACAACAAACTCACAGATTGCTAGGAGACAGATAACAAATAAAAACAACAAACTAATGATCTCCTCCCACTGGATGGAATCACATTCTAAAGCTTTTTGAAAATGTTTTAATACAAACTGTTCCCATCAAACACTACAAGATTTTATATAAAATCTGTCAACTCTGACTGACCAAACCCTGTAGACTTTTGGCAACTGGCACTGACTGACTGAAAATCAGGGGGCAAATCTAGTGAAGTTATTCCAGCCTGAAGTCTAGTGAACATTATCAAAACTTCTGAAAGCGTTCAGTCTAGGGCTGTCAATAATGATTATTTTGGAAATCGAGTAATCGGTCTATAATTTTGATGATGAATTAAAGGAGTCATAATGTAGAAATTTCACTTTTCCACGAGAATCAATGTATGTTATGATTGCATAATGATTGTACACTGGCCGGGAAGCCGATATTTAAAAGTGAAGCGTTTGTTTACCTCAGGGTTTGTAAAATAGGCCACGTGCACGCGCACGAAAAAACGAGATTTTGATTTCTTCCCCCTCTTGACGTCAAGACGGGGGAGGATATACCAAATATGGACACCGCAAACCTATGCCGCGGGAAGCCCGCCCCTCTCCCCCTCTCCCCCTCAGATTCAGTTTAGTCGACTCGAGAAAGATGGAGAAACCGAGTGTAGCCTACACTTGAGATGCTCTGTGGGTGACTGCCACAAACAACATGCAAATGTGTTTTATCTACCAAAAACGGACGAAACTATCAGGGAACAGTGGAGGAAATTCATTTTTAATGACGCTGTCCCAACAACTCTTTCAAGTGGCGTATCGTTAGGTGTGTGTGCTAAACATTTTACACCGGAATCATTTACAAATTTGGGGCAGTATCAGGCGAACTTGGCCTCGAAGCTCCGTTTGGGAAAAGGTGCCATCCCAACCATCAGGGACTTGCCAGAAATTGAAAAGGTAAGACTGTGTTTTTATTGCTCTACTGTGGTTAACAAATAGCAGCTAACTGCTAATGCGGCTATTGTATGTAACGTTACCTTCGAGGTAAACACGGGGAATGGACTCTACGAATGCTAGCCACATCTTTCCACTTTGTTTTACACTAGCAGCTACAGTAGTGACGGTACAGGAGTCCATGCTCAGTGGCTAAAACTGTTTAAATGCAAGTATAACATCACGTTGCATGTCTAAAGAAGAAACATATTGAATGTCTAAATAACCACAACGTGAAACAAGGCAAAAACACCACATGATAGTAAAAATCTCAAAACCACTGTAAGCTGATAAAAAAAAAAACTACATCTCCGTTAATGTAATCTACATTAAATAAAAGGTAAATTTATGTGGGAGAAAATAGCAACACACGTTTTTGCTCGAACTGATGTTAATGTATGTCTCAGTCAAAATGATTGTCTTTACCATTCAGAGACATCTTGATGTAGACGTGCATCCAACAACTCTACATCTTCCCTTTCCAGCTCTGGTTCAGAGTCCGGCTCAAACATGTACGGTTGAATCCCATATGTCGCGGCCGGGTCGGGTTCTGACAACTTGCGCCATGTCAGTTTGTAATGATGCTGAAGTTACCTGCGGTGTCAACCCCCCTCCTTCCTGCAACCAATCAACGCGCCCCTCATTTGCATTATTATAATGACCGTCCACGACAGCCAAAACATCGCATCAGATCTCGCGAGACAATAATGCCTTTAGAAATAAGGGTCTGAGGGGCTCTGTGTTGATTTTTTTTCCACTTTTCTTTTTTAGAAGTGCCTGAAAGACTATAATAGAGCATTGGGTACCAAAGTTAAAACAACATTATGACTCCTTTAAATAATTGGATCTTTTTTGTTTTTTTGTGGCGATAAAAATAGACCTAGGTGAACAACAGCCTTTAAAATGGCTTAAAATGCATATATAATAGCAATAAGTCAATAATAATTGGTAAAAAACAAATTATCAAAAGCAAGTAATCAGATGTTTTTATTGAACAACACTGTTAAAATACATAATGTAATACACATAAACAAAATCAATTTACTGTATGTTCATTATGTATTATAACAAATGCCTGCAGAGGGCGCCACCAACCTGGTGATTGTTGTTGTTACACTTTACAGCATAATCAAATCTTTGTTTTTTATTGGCAAAACAACATTTAATTCAAATGTCCAGTTAAATATTTAATATTTGGCCTTTATGATAGAAACGCTACAGCCACTGTAATTTCTTGAACAAGAGCATGTGGACATCAAAACATGCAAACTCAGAGCGAGGGTGTAAACTTTTATTTTGAAATCGTGATGAACAACAATTCGCTTATTTGTATAATTCGAGCCGCTGAGACGCGCTTCACGCATGTAAATGATAACAGTGCTAACACTTCGCTATGAAATACAAAGTGCGTCAGATTTTATAAGCACAAATGCACGTCATTGGAAACCCAAACAAACAGCACATGTAGAGTCTGAGTTTGTGTGTGAAGCAGCATTTACTGTGAACACATGGGAAGAAACACATAACCTGCACTCATGTAAATATATTTATTTAACCTTCGTGATTTCACAATAGCACTCTGCTATATTATGATATTTAAATAGTTTTAATATATCGTGCAGCCTTAAAAAATAGTCTTATAATGCGGTTCATGGATTCTCGTCTGTGGAATGCACCACTTTTGGTATTTTACCAGTTAATCGACACGGGTAAATTGCAATTGAGGGTCTTTTAAAATCGAGCACTCGAATTTAATCGAGGAATCATGACAGCGCTAATTCAGTCTCACCTGAGCAGTTTGGCTAGACCCACTCCCAACTGACCCAGACCCCCTAAAATCAAAAACAGAGAGAAAAAATATGATTAACAATCATCATTAGTCATGTGTTACCATGGAGACTACATTTCATGCTTCAGAATGTGGTAACCAGGGAAACGTGACATCTAAAGGTTTATATAACATCCATTTAGGCCTCAAAGCTTAAACACAAAATATTTAAAACAAATGAAATATGGAAAAAATGAAAACTGGTCTAGCCACTTGTCTCCTGCACTCGTACCGGTAATGAGAACTCTGGGATGATCTGATCCAGAGGACACTGAGTGAAAACTGGCATCGGATGTGACTTGGCACGGAGAGAAACTGAGACGTCGAGCTACAACAGCGAGAGGCTGAAAGCCACAGACTGGAGCCACGTGAAGCCGCTGGGCCGTCCCACTCACAGCTCGCACACAGGACCGCATCTCCTACTCACTGCCAACACACACAAACACAGCACATCAGAAATGCACATCCAAAAGAGTCACAAAATCAGTGTCAATGTTTGATATTAAATATCAGAATCGGAAACAATTTCTCCTTTTGCATTTTTTTCAGAAGCTTTTAAAATGATAATTTCTTAGGGTCATTTTACAGCTGCATTATAGGCTATGCATCCTAAAAACATATGGTTATATAATACATAGAGACAGGCATACTTTTATATAACTATAAGGCTAACGTATTGAAACAGTATTTATCTTAGATCATCGGGTTTTAAGCTTGTAATTAATAACCATATTCATAGTTTAAGACTGAATGTCTGGGTCTGGGAAAGAATACAACAATCAAATCTATTCATAAAAGATGTTGATAGAGTTTTAATGTGGCCTTCATACATGAAAAAGAAAAAGAAAAACTACAAATCTGTTAGTTTTACTAAAAAGCAACCCCTGGGTCATAAAAGCACCTGTGGCTGAAGAAGGTGAACGTGGTTTCGCCAAGTGCAGTGTGTTCCTGGAACAAATCCAATCAACCAATTGGATAATAATAGGCTAACAACCAGGGTTAGGGGCTTCTACATCAGTGTTATAAAGGTACCTATCATTTCCCTCTGGTTTTAGGGTCTTTATCTATGAGTAGGTTTATGTTTAGAGGTAGGAATAGGGTTAGAACACATTTTTCAGACAGGAATGTTCTAGGATCAACTAAATATGTTGATCCAGGAATTTGTCTTGGCAAAATCAAACACCCCGGTGCTGCCACCTTCTGGTCATGGCTATAACAGCCTCACACAAAACCAAGACCAAAGTCAAATCCATTAGATTATTTTTAGTTCATAAACTTAATTGATCACCACTTCAAAAGTCACATTATTCCCTTTCGTAGTCTAAAAAATGATCTTAAATAACTTACATTAAATTAAAATAAATTCCGTGGCATGAAGGTTACCTGTTGGTCAATGCGATTATTGGAGGCTGTCAAACAAGAACTTCACCGTGGAAATAATTTAAATCCCTGGGCAGATTCTTCTTTATTTCTTTTCTTTGGTCAGTTCACAACATTTATTAATTATACTTAGTTTTGTAGTTTGACTCACATCTCTGTTTAACACTATTAAAATAGTGCACTTTGCAACCTAACGTGCCTCATGAACACAAACTGGGAGGAGACTGACAGTCTCTAGTTACCAATCAACTCCATTATCTACAAACTGCTTCTGTTGTAACAACACATAGCCGGTGATCTGATGAGTTGCTACATGTATCGCTTAAATTGTTACAATGTCTCAGTTCGGCGGAATGATCAACATTTAGCGCGTTACAATAAAACACATTCCTCCCGTAAATCACGCGGGTCGTAATTTGCGATCAAGTGATGAAAATATCGATAAGGGAAACTTTGATTTACTCACCTTTTATACCACCGCCCTAATCCTCTAGAATAAATGGAAAAGAAACAGGTAAGGGAACCGTATGCTCCTAAAACTACATCAGTCCAACAACAGGTTTAGGTGTAAATGTCTTTCACGGGACAGACACCTTCAGGTCCATCCACCATCAGTATTGCATCAGCTACAGGTCTTCTTCTTAGACTGTCTCGTGGACAGTCTGCTGTGATTGGTCAGCCCACCCGAGACACACCCACTTTACACTGTATGCATTCTAAGATTACATTACCAAATTATCTTAGCTTTATAATTACAGTGGCACACACAAATATCATATTAAAAATAAATAAAATGAAAAAGAATCAAAACAAGTTATATTTATTTTACAGAAAGATTGCACAAACTTTTCACTATTATATATTCATAATTGTATTAGTTTATTAGTTCCATATTTTTGCAAAACATATAGGCCTATTGTCAGCTGATCAAACACAAAACCTTTTTGCTTTCAAAATAATATTCTATCCATAATTGTTTTCTCTCTCTCTCTCTCTCTCTCTCTCTCTCTCTCTCTCTCTCTCTCTCTCTCTCTCTCTCTCTCTCTCTCTCTCTCTCTCTCTCTCTCTCTCTCATAATATTACAAATAGCTCCAGAACACTTGCAGCCTTAATTGGCTCTATTTATATCAAAGTCCCTTTACAATTTTCCCACATGGACAACATGCAAACAAAGGAATGTTATCTATTGCATATCAGTGTGTTTGGATCTTCACCTGCAAGTTACCCGTATACCCACTACCTGTCTTGTGATGTTCTCTTACGAGAGGTTCTCTCGTATTGCGTAAGTTGCTTATGCTACGGGTAAAGTCATCTTTTCTCGAGATATGAAGCCAAAAAATTATCCTTAATTTTTGTATTTATTGTCAACGCAGTGCAGCAGCCAGCAGCCCTCACGCATCAAAGCCCGCCAGAATGGGAGTGGCTTAGCGTATATAAGGAAGGGCTCGGAGGCTGCTTCCCTGATTTTCATCTCTTCAACGAAGCTCTACGCATCGCTGGACTCTGAGAGAAGCCGCCGCCGTCGAAGCAAGCGAATAGCAAGCCAAGGACAGCGTCTGAGGAAGCCGGTCTTCTTCGCCGCCTTCAGCCATCCGTGCCTGCTGCGCTATCCGGCGACAATATCCTTTTTTGCATTCTGTGTGTGTGCTCGCCGCCGCGACACACACTTCTGCTTAAAAGAGCGCAAGGCGTTTTTCTAAAAATGCCTCGCAACTTCTGTGGCTCTGCAAGAGACCGCCACGTGATCTGCGCTCTCTGCCTGGGTCGAGAACACATAGCCCTCGCTCTGTCTTCGGGAGGCTGCATCCATTGCGTTCGACGCCGAGGCTGTCACTCCGCCTGTCCCTGCCGGGCCGCTCAAGAAGAAGCGCCGCTCCCAGAGACCACCGAAAACGCTCTCTCTCCCTCTGTTTGAGCCGCGCAAACTGCGCCGTTCACAAGGGATGTCAGACGGTCACGGGGCTAGTTTTCTTTACGTTACGTGAAAGCTCCCCCGCCCTCGGGCCCCGTTCGCGTGCGTCACTCACCGGCGAAAGGATTTTAGTAAAAGTGTTTTAGTCCCGCCGAGGCCGGACTAACCTCCATTTCTCACACATTTCTCAGTCCCCTCTTAAGTTCAGGCGACTGGAAATATCAATATTGCAGTACATGAGCCTGTTATAATACATGCACGCCTGCAAACAAACGCAGACGCAAAACATGTTGACGCTCTCTGGCTATTCGCCTATTACAACCCCTCTTCCCGCTCTCTCTCCCTTTGTTTGAGCCGCGCAAACTGCGCCGTTCACAAGGGAGTTCAGAGCGGACGTTCACGAGCAATGTTCAGCACCCCGCGTGCCTCACTCACCGGCGAAAGGAGGAGAGAGAGTGTTGTTAGTCCCGCCGAGGCCGGACCAACCTCCAATTCTCACACATTTCTCAGTCCCCTCTTAAGTTCAGGCGGCTGGAAATATTAATATTGCAGTATATGAGCCTGTTATGATACATGCACGCCTGCAAACAAACGGCCAGCACCGCCAGGGCAGTGTCAGATCCAGGAATCTCTGCGATCTAGCAGAGCGCCTCCTCGTTTGGGTTCAGCACTCGCTACGCTCCCTGAGAGCCGCGCACGTGCCAGGCCACCTGAACGACGGCCCAACATTCCCCCGGGAGAATGGTCCCTGCATCCTCAGACAGTCCAGTTACTATGGCGCCTTTTCGGCAAAGCGGAAGTCGACCTTTTCGTGTCAAAAGACAACGCTCATTGCCCAAGGTTCTTTTCAAAGAACGAGGACGCGCTGGCCCAAACCTGGCCCAGCCGCCCACTGTATGCTTTCCCTCCGATCTCGCTGTTACCACAGGTAATCAAGAGAATCAGGGAAGTATGCCGCTCGGTGCTCCTCATAGCCCCGCGATGGGAGAACCAAACCTGGTTCCCAGAGCTGATGCGGCTGTCACACGTGGCCCCATGGCCGATTCCAGTGAGGAGAGATCTTCTCTCTCAAGCCGGCGGCTCAATTTGGCATCCCCATCCAGAGCGCTGGTCTCTGCATGCATGGATAATCAACGGATACCCGTTGCCTTGCCAGAGGGGGTCGTGAACACGATCACGCAGTCTAGAGCTCCTTCTACGAGAAGGCTATACGCGTCTAAATGGTTTGTGTTCTCCGCGTGGTGCGCCGGCAAATATCTAGACCCACGAACTTGTGGGGTCTCGTGGGTGCTTTGCTTCCTTCAAGAGCTGTTGGACGAGGGCAGGTCCCCCTCCACGCTCAAAGTGTATGTTGCGGCTATTGCAGCGTTCGCGGAGTCGACGCACGGCCAGTCAATAGGAAGGAACGAGCTCATCATCTGCTTCCTTAGAGGAGCCAGGAGGATGAATCCCCCGCGGCCCCCATCAGTTCCTATTTGGGATCTTTTTTTGGTCCTAGAGGCCCTGAAAACACATCCCTTTGAACCATTCGATTCCGTGGATCTAAAATACCTTTCGCTCAAAACCGTTTTTCTGATAGCCCTGTCATCAGTCAAACGTGTGGGGGATCTACACGCGCTGTCTGTTAGCGCCGCGTTTCTCGAGTTCGGACCAAATGACTAAGTCATCCTCAAACCGAGACATGGTTATGTCCCCAAGGTGATTGGCACTCCCTTCAGAGTGCAGGTCATCTCTCTATCGGCTCTGCCAACATCCGGTAGCGAGGGCGATAATAACCTCCTCTGCCCTGTCAGGGCGCTGAGAGTTTACATTACGCGATCCGCCACCTTCAGGCGCTCGGAGCAGCTCTTTGTTTCGTTTGATGGGCGCACCAAGGGTCTCGCCGCCTCGAAACATAGCCTGTCCAGATGGATAGTGGACGCTATCGCAGCAGCTTATGCGTCTAAACACCTGCAGTGCCCTCTGGGCATCAGGGCTCATTCCACTAGAGGCATGGCCTCATCGTGGGCTTGGTCCAGCAGGATTTCTATTCATGGCATTTGTACGGCGGCGGGCTGGGCCTCCCCCTCTACATTTGTTAGGTTTTATAACCTGGAAGTTCCCGCCTTGCAGGCTAAATTTTTGTCAGTCTAAGTGGTGTGTATGTTCTGCCCAGATTGTTCGTGTGCAGGCTACTCTCACGTGACTTTAGCTCTCCTGGTTGAGCTGCACTATAAGGGTTGATATTCTTAATATAGACCGGCAGCGCCGCTCTGTATTCCCCTACGGTGTGCTTATGTACATGCGCGTTGCTGGCCGCCTGATTCCCACTTATCTGTGTTCCCCGGGCTTCCCCTGGGACTCATGTAGTGGATGCTTGGCGCGCACGCCGTTGACAAGGGGTTCCCGTAGCGTAAGCAACTTACGCAATACGAGAGAACCTCTCGTAAGAGAACGTACTCGGTTACCTAATGTAACCTCGGTTCTCTCTAGAAGAGGGAACGAGTATTGCGTAACCTGCCGTGCTCGCGCCACGAGCTGATTTCGCTTCAATCGATGAAAACCAGGGAAGCAGCCTCCGAGCCCTGCCTTATATACGCTAAGCCACTCCCATTCTGGCGGGCTTTGATGCGTGAGGGCGCGACGTCAAGCGGGGCTCAGTGGTAGGCTGCTGCAATTGCCGCAGGGCAGCCAATGAGCACGCTAGATAGCCTGCTATAGGTCTGCTGGCTGCTGCACTGCGTTGACAATAAATACGAAATTTAAGGATAATTTTTTGGCTTCATATCTCGAGAAAAGATGACTTTACCCGTAGCGTAAGCAACTTACGCAATACTCGTTCCCTCTTCTAGAGAGAACCGAGGTTACATTAGGTAACCGAGTACGTTTATTCTGACATATAATTAAAAAAAATTGTGTTTTCAAATTCGCCATCACGTGTTATTCTATTTATTGAGAAATGTGCTTCAGAAATGTGACGTAATTTATGGGAAGGGAGCATAGTGAGCATAGAAAACTATGTTTAAACAAAAAACGTTTTTGCGGTGCTTTGTGGGATTTGTTTTTTAAAGCAAATGTTCCAGTGTTCTAGAAGGATTTTAATCTCTTTTAATGGCTGACTCCCTGATCAGTGCCCTGACAACTGAACACCCATTGAGTAGACTCGCTCCTTTGGTCAAAATCAAGGGGTCGAGGATCTATCCAAATAAATTTCCCTCGCCCACTTGACGAAGTTGAATGCACTTCAAAATGGCGGCGGGGATTCCTCCGAGGGGAAGTGCTTAGGGAAGTTTCCGAGTGTATGTCTAAAAGTGGAGCTAAACGTAGGTGTGTTTGACATGAAGTGGCGCTGCGCAGGCCGATTGGTTGCTTTCGATTCGCTCTCGCTGTACTTTGATCTCATTTATCGATCAGTCTGCACAGCGCTGCTTCAAGTCCAACACACCTAATGACTTTGCCAATTGCCGATTGGCCTTTTATTTTAGAAGGTGGGACTTATTCTGCCGGTTTGTGTGTTGCACATTCTCCCATAATATGAGTACACCATCTTTAAATAGATCTAAATGTTTTTATGGTGAATATGTGTCGTTTTATTTCTACAAATGACATCAGGGATGATGTGTTTCTACTACCTGCATAGACAGTTAACAATTTGTTAATGGACATGACCCAATATATGAACTTTAGTACTTGAATTGCATTATAATGTAAACCAGAGCACTAATGAAATAATCTTCTTTATGAATGACTGATAATTATATTTTCTCTCTGCAGACTGAAGACTCAGAGAGGCTTTATTTAGTCAAAGTGAATCAAGTCCAAGACTTCCACAAGGAGCCAGAGGAAATTTCTTCTGTGTGTTTTGTAATTAACTAGCTTGCCTATAGAACCTGAACATCCATTCTCATTAAATGGTTTATTAATATAAATTGTTGAACTCCGTGAACCCATGAACACAGACTGTGTGTGTCACTGTGACATGCTGGAAGACTGGTAGGGCTTGTTCCAAAGGACTTTTCCCACACATGACATAGCACCTGGGAGTCATATTTCTTATTGTTTCTCTGCTCACTTGCAAAGGAGTAATATCTTTGAAACAAAAATACAAACCATATCAGGCTAATAAAACAATTTGTACAAAAATATTTTACATTGATTATAAGTTCACTATACTCAAAGTGCCCCCACAGTCACCAGATCTAGGAATCAGAATCAGAATGAGCTTTATTTGCCAAGTGTGCGCAAACACACAAGGAATATGTTGTGGTTTCCAGGAGCTCTGTGTACATACATACATAATATGCCTATGTTGTAGTGCACAGAGATGTGTAACGTCTGTCTGACGGGAGAAGTGCAAACAGGCTGTGGCCGGGGTGAGAGGAGTCTGTGAGGATAACTGCCTGTTTCTTCACTCTGGAGATGTTTACCGTCCTGAAGGTTGGGCAGGAGCGCACCAATTATCCTCTCTGCTGTCCTAACAGTCCGTTGCAGTCTTCTTATGTCTGATTTGCTGGCTGACCCAAACCAGACTGTTATAGAAGTGCACAGAACTGACTCACTGTAAAACTGTGTCAGTTGACGAAGGAAGTACAACTTCTGTTGGGCTTTTCACCATGGATTTTATGCGGGTGTCCCACTTCAGGTCCTGAGAGATGGTGTTGCCCAGGAACCTGAATGACTCATGATGGTGAGTGGGGGAGTGCTGGGCTGTTCCTCCTGAAGTCCACTATCATCTCCACAGTTTTGAGCGTGTTCTGCTCAGTTTGTTATGACTGCACCAGACAGCAGACTCGTCACTGTTGCGGATGAGGCCGACGACTGATCTCCATGCCTGAGATCAATATCATGTCAATGTGGACCAAAATCTCTTAGGAATGTTTCTAGAACCTTGTTTGAACGTCATGAAGAATTGAGGAAGTTCTGAAGGCAATAGGTCCAACCAGATACTAGCAAGTGCACCTAATAAAGTGAATGGTGAGTGTATATATATACACACATAAAAAAAATGCATATTAAAGTCACCATAAAGAAAAATTTCTTATTTTGGTAACACTTTACAATAAGGTCTGTTAGTTAACAGTAGTTAACTACATAGTTTAACATGAACTAATTAACTGAATGTATTTACTAATGCTTTATTAAAATCTTGTTAACATTAGTTAATGCACTATGAACTAACAATGAACAGATGTATTTTTTTATTAACAAACGTTAACAAAGATGAACAAATAGGCCTACAGTAACAATGTATTGCTCATGGTTAGATCATGTTAGTTAATACATTTGTTCTTGTTCCAGAAGCCATTTCAATCAGATATATACGTCACAATAGGGAAGAAAAGACTATCACAACTTGCATCTGATCCGACTGCATCCAAGAATCAGTGTTTCCAGCCTTATATTGACAGATGTGTCAGTCTTAGCAGAGGTCAAATGTCTTCAATGGTGTGTCAAGCATTTGTGTGCAGTAGTCATGCAAGAAATATATATATATTTATCGTCTGCTTCAATAGCAGCACATGAAAGCATGCCAGAACTCAAGGGATCTGTAGGCAATTATCTCACTTGTATAGTATCCACTGCCCCTACAGTCACAACATTAGCTTTCATAAAAATTGCATGCCCTTGTGCTTTTGCGTTTAGTAGCTTTTCTGTTTGGTTCAAAGCCACTGCAGAGAACTGTATCACTCTGCTGAAACATATGCAGTTCTTTCAAATCATATTTTGTTTGAATGGGTTTTGCTTTTGCAGTCAGGCAGAACGCTGGACACTCGAATCATTTCTCGTCTAAACTAGTTCTCTAAAAACTGAATTGAGTTGTATTTCTCATTCTTTCTCAGACTCTTTTCTGTTTTACATTTGCATTTATTGCAAGCATTTTGACAACATGGTGTCTATCTCACAATCCAATGCTCTTGACCTGACCTTCCATTTCCAATGTGATGAATGAACTGGAACTGAATCTCTTTTTAAATCGTTATTATTATCGTGATTGGAACATAATGCCAATTAAGTCTTTTTACTTAAAATGTATTTAACATTTATTAAAAAAAATTATTCACCACAACATTTCAAGATCGAAATGGTTATATTGTTGACTTTTAAAGTACAAATAAACATTTGTTCTGTTAATATTTTCTTTTCTTTTGTGGTTTAATAATTCATTAGAGGGTTAAATATAGTCATGCATCACACGTTTTGGTATTTCTTCCTGTTACTGAAAATGAGGTTTCCACATCTACTCCTCTCATGTTATCATGACAGTTTAATTAGAGAAGAGCGGTTAAGCCGCCCAGTATCTCTGTCAGATGCGGCGCAGTGTCTGTTTGAAGATTTGGACCCTCTCCATTGGGAAGGAACTAAAGACGGGGGCTTTTGTCATATTCCTGTGGCAGAGGGTTTTGCATGTGCTGTGCTAATCTAGGAAATTCCCCATGCTGAAAGCAACTGCAGTGGATTTTATGGAGCTCACGGATTGTGTTCAAGGAGGCTGGTTTTTATCAGTGTTCTGTGTTTAACCTATCAACTGGTTTAAAGGGATATTCAGGCAAAAATTGTTCCAAACCTGTATGAATTTCTTTCTTTTGCTGAACACAAAAGAAGATATTTTTGAAGAATATGGGTAACCAAACAGCTGATGGGCTCCATTGACTCCTATAAAAAATAAATAAATAAAATACTATGGAAGTCAATGGGGTCCATTCCCAACATTCTTCAAAATATCTTTTTTTTTTTTTTTGTTCAACAGAAATAAAGAAATGTATACAGGTTTGAAACAACTTGAGCATTTTTATTTTTGGGTGAACTATCCCTTTAAATACTGTATCAATACAAATGCACAGGAACTCTACAATATTCTGTGCAAAATATGTATACCAGGATCTGTTTTAAGATGAAAATAAACATTAAATGATTGCTTTGTGTTTCATACCTGTTTTACTGTTTAAATTTAGCTGAAAACCCAATAACAGGCAATGACATAAAAGGTCAACATGTTAAATGAATGGTATGTTTTTTCAGTTATTTATTTATTTAATAAATAAATAAATAAATACATAAACCCACCTTGAGAAATATTTATTGTGACAAATAAACTGTATGGCTTTTCCTGGACAATAATGGCGGAAACAAACTTCAGTTATTTTATTGTATTTAATGTTAATATATAAAATGGATACAGTATATATTTATTTAATTTGTTAGTTCGTTAGTAAGTATAAGATCTTTAAATGTTTGTGTACAGAAATTCAAAACATAAACTCACCTTGAGCAATATTCACAAAATGTTAAAGGTGTGACAAACATTATACATTTGGTATTTGATATTGTCTTAAAATCATTATCTATTATTAAGTCACTACATAACATATATATGGCTAGTGTATTTTTGTCCCTACATGATTACATATTTCCAACTACAATTGCAAAATGTGAAAGTGGCAATAACAATGTGTCCAGACCTTTAACTGGTAATTTATTAATGAGTCAGATAGACAATTCAGCATTGTCACACACACACACACACACACAGGTTCGCTATCTTTGTGGGGACTCTCCATAGAGGTAATGATTTTTATACTGAACAAACTGTATATTCTCTCCCCTTACACTAACCCTACCCCTAAACCTACCCATCACAGAAAACTTTCTGCATTTTTACATTTTCAAAAAAACTAATTCTGTATGATTTATAAACTTGTTTCCTCATGGGGACCTCAATTTAGGTCCCCACAGTGACCCAGTCCCCATGAGTCAGTGTGCATCCAAGTTGATTTCCCAATGGGATAGAAAAAAAAGCACACACACACACACAGACACACACAGGTATCACGGAAGTGGCGTCACTGAGCACGGGAGGAGGGGGTTTGGGATGAAGCGTTTCAGAGAGCAAGATGGCAGCAAAATCCGATGGCGCGGGGGTCGCTACCGGTTTCGCGCAGCTGCACAACCTGGACGAGGCGCTCGGCGACGACGATGGGCTGGACAGCGCGGCCATACACATCTGCCACTGCTGCAACACCTCGTCGTGTTACTGGGGCTGCAGGAGCGCGTGTCTGCAGACGCTCCTGGGCGAACGCGACGCTGGAGAGCGCGAGCGGCCGACGCATCAGCAGCAGCCGCCGGAGGAGCGCCTGTGGCTGGACTGCCTCTGGATCGTCCTCGCGCTGCTCGTCTTCTTCTGGGACGTCGGGACGGACTTGTGGCTGGCTATTGACTACTACTCCAAACGGGACTATCTGTGGTTCGGGCTCACCCTGTTCTTCGTGCTGGTGCCGTCGGTGCTGGTCCAGATTCTGAGCTTCAGGTGGTTCGTCCAGGACTGCACGGGCGGTGGGCTCGGGGCCGCGGAGGGGCTCAGCAGGAAAGCCACGGCCGATCTCAGCTCGCGCATCTACGGCAGGGACAGGTGCTGTGTGATCTCCATATGGATATGGCATGCCTGTGTGCACATCCTTCAGATGGGACAAGTGTGGAGGTAAGACGCTGACGTGATGATGATGATAGAAAGTCCATTGAAATGCTTTTAGGATGATGCACACACCCAGAAATATGAGATGATTTATACAGGGGATAACCTGCTTGTTTTGATCAGATGCACAGGATGGTTGTTTTGACTGGTGCATGACATCACATCACTGCACACACTCCAGAGATGATGCACATTGAACACACACAACAACAGAGCTATTGCATGCATCAGATGATGCCTTTTAGCATCATCTCAGAGGCAGTGCTCGGTTGAAACACTAATGTTTTTCTTTCTCTTGCTTTATGGCTGGTTCTGTGTCCTCTAACCATCTGTGTAACGATGGCAAACAGTTCATTTCAGCAGAATGACGGGCTCACTTCGGGCTTGAGAGTGTGGAATCAATAGAGCTTGTAATTAATTTACTTGAATGACCTCTGCTAGAGGAAAACAAACCTCGGTCTGGTTGGGTTGTTTCGGCTGCATCCCGTTTGGGCTTGATCGTGTAGGATGTTGCTTGTACATTCAGTCTTGTAGCCTATAGCAGGCTTGTCTTCAGGATGTTGTTAATATTTTAGGTTCCAAGGTCACATTTTACGCTGATTGAGAAGCGTGTGTGTTCTGATGAGGGGTTTGCATTAGCCTGATGTGGGGACACTGATGTGTCTCATCCATGAGAGGCTGTTTGTTCACTCTCGAGTTTGTGAGAAGCATGAATCAAGGCTGGGCGATATTGATTCTTTGTTTTTCTCTTAAAACAACATGTATACTGATTTTATTTTTTTATTTTTTACAAAAGAAGAATAATATAAACTTATTTTAGTTTTGCAGTGTGATATTTTCATGAAAAATGATCATAATTTACTTGCACATTGTTATTACTTATTCTCATTGCTTTCCAAATTTTTCGGTAACACTTTACAATAAGGGTTCATTAACATTAGTTAACTACATTAGTTAGCATGAACTAAGAATGAACAATACTTGTACAGCAATTTCAATATTTATAAATACATTATTAAAATCAAATGTTGTGTTTTGTTAACTAAAATGAACAAAGATTAATAAACACTGTAACAAATGTATTGCTCATGTTAATACAGTAACTAAAGTTCACAAACAACTTGATCTTATAAAGTGTTACCAACTTTTCTTACTCTAATATGATCATTTTAAATCAGATTAATGTAAATACAGTAAAATTATACTATCAAAATCTATAAATACTTTACAATTTTATTGATACATTTTTATTTCTTGTAATGAAATAATGAGAATTAAATTATTGTGGGGATTTTGATGGGTTAATGTGCTTTTATTTGTCATTAAATAAGTATCACAATGTTAATAATTATAATACTATTAATACTAAATATAAGCTTCTGTTTGTTTAATGAAGACTATATGGTTTAACCATCCACATAAAGCAGTACATTCATTTTAAATAGCAATTTCATAGATATTTACTTATTCTCAATTGCTTCTCTTTAAATTTTACACTTTACAATAAAGTTTCATAACATTAGTTAACTAGTTATCATGAAATAAGAATGAGCAATACTTCTACAGCATTTATTAATCTTAGTTAATGTTAATTTCATCATTTACTAGTACATTATAAAAGTAAAAATTAGCTAATGCACTGTGAACTAACATGAACAAACAATGAACAGCTGTATTTTTTTTATTCACTAACATTAACAAAGATGAATAAATAGTAACAAATGTATTGCTCATTGTTAGTTTATGTTTGTTAATACATTAACTCATTTTGACAAATCAAACCTTAAGGTGTTACCGATATTTGTATTCATTTCAGTTTTAAGGTAGGTAATGGATTAGACAAAGACTGATTTTCCAGACAGTCCAATTGTCAGATTACAGCATTTCCAAATAATTCATGCTGTTATGTTCAGTATCTCTAAATGCCTGTGATGAGTTCCATACAGCGCTGAAACCTGTTTACCGAGAGTATCCCGTGGGAAGAATAGATTGTTGTTGATGCTTTGCTTCTTCAGCAGGGCGACAGAAAGGCAGTCAGTGTCTCCAGGCCTGAATAAGACAATTAGTTGACTGTCACGCCGGTTAAGATCATCTGTCGAGCTCAGGGGTGACCAGAAGCTGGCAAGCGCTGGCAGAAAATGTGTTCCCCGCCGCCAGCGCCCGCTCACACTCTCTGGATGCACATATGCTTCCCCTGGCAGAGATCTAACACTGATGAGGGCTGATTGCAGTGTTAAGAGTGTAAGACCCCAGCTTGACTCAGAGCTCTCACAGCGTGGAAAACCTTTCAGCCCTTCCTTGCTTTTAGTTTACAAATGCAGATCATGTCCAGTTGTTATTCTGTGACATTTGGGCTTGTAGGATCAAGCAAATTACCAAGAGGTTTTTTGGACCCCATTGACAACATAAGACTTTTATAAAAATGTATAAAATTATATAAATAAATGTAGATGTTTTCATAGAGTTGTTGTTGATAAATGTGTGAGGGATAAGTATGCTGTCATGGTAATGAATCTCGTATCACCATGAAGGGGGCTGTTTTGTGATTAATGACTGACTTTTTCCTAATATACGTTGGTGATTTCATAGAGAATTTAATTGGTGCTATTTTGTAAGGCATGATTATGGAAGCTTGTTTCAAAATAAAAAAGGTAATGCGAGTTATGAAGTCAGAAATGCGTGTTATAAAGTCAGAATTGTGAGATATAAACTCCCGATTGCAAGAAATACTGACAATTCTGACTTTTTTTCTCAGAATTGCATGTTTATATCTCGCAATTCTGACTTATAACACGCAATTGGGAGATAAAAAGTCAGAATTGCATGATATAAAGTCGCAATTGCATGTTATTAAGTCAGAATTGTGAGATATAAACTTGCAATTGCGTGTTATAAAAAAAAAAGTTCAGATTTGCAAGTTTATTTCTTGCAATTCTGACTTTATAACACTCAATTACGAGTTTATATTTGCAATTCTGACTTTATATCTTGCAATTCTGAGAAATGAAGTCAGAATTGCACGACGTATACTCGCAATTGTGATATTAAAAGTTGCAATTATTTTTTAAAATGTTTTATTCTTATGTTTATCTTGTTTTCCAGTACAAATATGTAAAAAAAAATTTCTTAAAACAAGATGATAATCTTGTTTTCCCTTTGAATTAATTTGATTTGATCTGACCCCATTAGCAGATATTTTGTCTTGGTACACTGTAAAAAAGAATACATTGATTTTATTGATATCTAATATGAGTTCAGTGATTCAGGTCAAATGATTGTGAAATAATGATTATGTTAAAAGTAAAACACAATCAACACCATCAGATCACCTTTTCTATTTGTTCATCTGGCTGTTATAACTCATGTACAGCAGCCAAACAAAACTTAAAGTTAATAATTTAAGGGTCAAGAGCCCAACTAAAACAAACACTGATCACCATAATGGTGACTTTAATTATGGTTTTCTCCTTCAGTGATTCTGCTTGTTAACACCAGGTGTCTTCAATGTTGGCATTAACAGATATTTTGTAAATTTTACTCATTTTAAATGGTTAACTTTTAAGGAATTAATTTGATTAATTATTACTCAATTCTAATTTGTTAAATTTAATTAATAATATTGCTTGTAATCTGTTGCCTCAATTTTATTGATTAGATATCAATAAAATCAATGTATTCTTTTTTACAGTGTACATTGATTTAAAAAAAAAAAAAAAAACCTGCTTTTTGCTTCTCAAGTTAATGTATCTTAATTTAAGAATATTTACATATTTGTACTACAAAACAAGACTTATGCAGTGAGATGCAGGCAGACCAGCAATGATTATGTCAGAGATCAAATTTAAATAAGGAATAACAAATTTATTAAGTAAAAAGTCAAATTATATAGACAACAAATTAAGTAAATCTGAAGTAAGATATTTGCAGAATAAGAAGCAGAAGAAAATAAGAGCAAATAATATGCAGGAAAGTTACATCCTCCTACACTTGTGTTTTGGTCTGATAGGAAAAGGTCAAACAGACTTAGCCTGTCTATTATGTCATAGTTGGTGTAACTAACCGGTTGGATTGAACGAAAGATAGACGAAACAGGTACATCACTTTATCAGTTCTGATGGAAAATACACCCACTCGGTCTTACAGCACTGAGGAGACACCAAAGATCTCACATTTGGAAATAGTCAAACATCAGAGCATATTGTAGAAAATAAATAAATGATTAATGAAATCAAGAACATGTAAAAGAATAATAACGCAACATTAATTATGATTAAATTAATACATAGCTATCAATGACTAGAAAGCATGAAGAAGAGATTAATAAGATTCTTAAAAAGGAATAATTAATAAAAGAAAGAAATAAAAGACAATAATCAAAAGAATACATTTTAATACGGATAATTTCATATACACCAAAGACAACAATTCAGAGTAAGAAAATATATATATATTTTTTGCAGTGTGCGATTTTGTTGAACATGCATGAATGTTTCCTCAAATCATGTGACTTGTTATTGAGCTTTAACGCTTCTCACTTACTTTGAATGGTGACGTCATGCTTTGCCGTACTGAATTGTGGGTTCCGTTGCGTCACTGGCATTGCTTGCGGCAGACGTTTTTCAACTTTCAAATTTTCAACTTTTCAAGCACCAACGCAGGCGTCAGCCAATCAGGGGTGCGTTTCCCGTACAACGCCGTAACTCGCTGCTTAACTACTATAGTACGATGCATCGTTGAAGAAATCAACTAGCTAATCACGACTGATTCCCAAAACCATAGTCGAAAATGTATTGTTCAACCACGTTGGTTAATGATGTCACGCATGGGGTGGAGTAATAACTTCTTTTAATGAATCTGTTTGAGATCGAATTAATGCTAGATGTTTTGCTATAAATTACGGACATGGCATCTGTGGACTAATTCTAATTATTCTTGCTTTATTTCCAGATTCAATCATAGGCTCGTTCTTCTGTACTAGAGCATGTTCGCACCTGTGCAGTCTTCAAACAAACTAAAACTAAACAACATAACTGACATTTGTATGTATTATAAATAAAAGATACAGATTCTACTGAATGTCAGCTTGCTTATTTTGCTCAAGATAAGGATTTATTGAGTCCACATGTTATGCAAACAAGAAGCTATGCTTCTAACCACAGGTCGAGGGCTGTCGTTCCAAACACACAACTTTGCGATGCTGTTTGCGAAAGTTCGTTGGAACTATGGTTTCGGGAAACACCGACTCGTTGAAGTATGCTGATAGCAACAGAACTTGAGAGCATAGTTGGCTAACAATGCTTTTGGGAAACGTACACCTGATCGCCTTATGCAAATACGCTAGCGGATACGCAAGCCAATTGCGTTCATGCAACATCGGAAAGTAATGTGATTGGATGTTCTCACTATGATGGTCGCGTCAGCAGACTCAGCACAGCTCCAGACGCCGCGACACCCCGTGTCAATGCAGCGTAAGAAACCACCTAGCAACCTGAAATTGACTTATTAAGAAAATGCAAAAATCTAATTTGCATTCAAGCATCTGTTATTAAAGCCGCTGGGCAACATCCTTATGAAAACAGTGAGCTCTGGGGCTGTTATGCAAGCATGATCTCTAAAGCGCAGCACAGACCAGACCAGCAGTTGGTGTGCCTGTAGATGTTGGCATTGACACACTGACCTGAATTCTCCTCTATCTGTTCAGTGCACTTTCAGTAACCCCGAGCCCCAGAGCTCACACCTTTCATCGGCCCGTTACAGGGCTTTTACTGCCACCACTTAACCGCAGCACGAGCGGCTCCTGGGACGCGAATCCTTCTCTCAAGCCTCCACCCACTCATGCAAACTTAACCTTGTTTATGTTTCGCATTTATGCAGTTGATTTATTTAGCTTGAGCTCTGTCTGTAGAATGACTTGAGAAATGCAACTCTCCAATATCAGTCCCAAATGGAAAATTGCATTGCTCAATTTTAGTTGATGTGTGTAATGTTTTCCACAGCAAGAGCTTGTGAGCTTCAGCAAGAACCAGTGAGGTTCATTCTTGTGTTACGCAGCATGAGCTTCTGTTAAAAAACAATGATGTTCATTCTGGTGTTACGCTGCACGTTTGAGCTTCAGCAATAACCAATCAGGTTCATTGTGGTTTTACGCTGCATGTTTGAGCTTCTGCAAGAACCAATGAGGTTCATTCTCGTGTTACACAGCATGTTTGAGCTTCTGCAAGAACCAATGAGGTTCATTCTGGTTTTACGCTGCATGTTTGAGCTTCAGCAAGAACCAATGAGGTTCATTCTGGTTTTACGCTGCATGTTTGCGGTTCATTCTGGTGTTACGCTGCATGTTTGAGCTTCAGCAAGAACCAATGAGGTTCATTCTCGTGTTACGCAGCTCGTTTGAGCTTCCGCAAGAACCAATAAGGTTTATTCTCGTGTTACGCAGCTCGTTTGAGCTTCCGCAAGAACCAATGAGGTTCATTCTTGTGTTACGCAGCACGTTTGAGCTTCCGCAAGAACCAATGAGGTTAATTCTCGTGTTACGCACCACGTTTGAGCTTCCGCAAGAACCAATGAGGTTAATTCTCGTGTTACGCACCACGTTTGAGTTTCCGCAAGAACCAATGAGGTTCATTCTCGTGTTACGCACCACGTTTGAGCTTCCGCAAGAACCAATGAGGTTAATTCTCGTGTTACGCAGCACGTTTGAGTTTCCGCAAGAACCAATGAGGTTCATTATCGTGTTACGCACCACGTTTGAGCTTCCGCAAGAACCAATGAGGTTAATTCTCGTGTTACGCAGCTCGTTTGAGCTTCCGCAAGAACCAATGAGGTTCATTCTTGTGTTACGCAGCACGTTTGAGCTTCCGCAAGAACCAATGAGGTTAATTCTCGTGTTACGCAGCACGTTTGAGTTTCCGCAAGAACCAATGAGGTTCATTCTCGTGTTACGCACCACGTTTGAGCTTCCGCAAGAACCAATGAGGTTAATTCTCGTGTTACGCACCACGTTTGAGCTTCCGCAAGAACCAATGAGGTTAATTCTCGTGTTACGCAGCACGTTTGAGTTTCCGCAAGAACCAATGAGGTTCATTCTCGTGTTACGCACCACGTTTGAGCTTCCGCAAGAACCAATGAGGTTAATTCTCGTGTTACGCAGCACGTTTGAGCTTCCGCAAGAACCAGTGAGGTTCATTCTCGTGTTACGCACCACGTTTGAGCTTCCGCAAGAACCAATGAGGTTCATTCTTGTGTTACGCAGCACGTTTGAGCTTCTGCAAGAACCAATGAGGTTCATTCTCGTGTTATGCAGCGCGTTTGAGCTTCTGCAAGAACCAATGAGGTTCATTGTTGTTACGCAGTATGTTTGAGCTTCAGTAAGAACCAATGAGGTTAATTCACGTGTTACGCTGCAGGTTGAGCTTCAGTTTATGAACGTTTCGAAGTCAAAGTGTCAGTTGCGCAGATGTCAGTGGAGAGACAGAAATCTCTCAGTTTTCATTAAAATATCTTAATTTGTGAACGGATTTGGAAGGACATAAGGGTGAGTAATGACAGAATTTTCATTTTTGGGTGAACTAACCCTTCAAGGTTTTGTATATTTTATTTTTATTACTCATAATATATTTTTTTTTACAAGCAACAAACATGTTTATTTTATGATTTGATATTTAGTTTTAGTTAACAATAATAACCCTGGCAGTAACTACAAGTAAACCGTATTTACCTAAATAAGTTAAAATCTTGATGTTTATTTGAGTCTATTATCTGATTATGTTCTTATTCAGCAGACAGTTGTATCATTCAGCAGGAATTAATTCAGTGTGAACTGGTCAATATGTACAGGGATATTTCTTATTTAATAATGTATTTATCTTCTAAACCTGAGTAGCTCTTACCTCTACTTAGCCATATAATCCTCCAGGATCCGTTTAACCTTTCAGATAACTGACTACATATTAGCCTTAACTGTTGTTTCTTGTATTTGGGGAATTAGATTTATTTGACTTTCAGTGAAGATCCGCTGCTATAGTTTTCAGCCTTTGCATTTATCACTGTTAATAAGGATTATGATTTTTGAATTCATTCTGCAGCTGTGACTAAAATTTAAAATGGGATTTGCTGGATAGTGAATAACTTTCAGGGATTGACATAAGCTAGACAGAAAGTACTTTACATTGAGAATGATATAGTGAGGCTGTTTGCCCTTTTTAAAGCAGTCATATAATGCATTTTTTTTAAATGATAATTTGAGGTTTATGTGTGTAAACTTGGAATTAAACAGGGTGTTTTTGTTTATATTGAGACTTTAATGTGTTAATATGGTCTGAAATTTACTGTCAGTTTTCATAATACATCAAACTGCTTTGTGCCCATCCACTTTACCTAATCTTTTTATGTTTTTATGCTTTTATGATTTATGATAGATGTTTAGAGACATGTCTCAATTGCAAAAAAAAAGAAAGAAAGAAAAGCAGTTTAAAGTCTGTTTTCACAGATTGTAGTGCTAAGTGCTCAATATCTGTTCAGGTGTTAAAGCTTTTATGGAGTTAACCCCAACTATTTCCTTATAAAAGATTCTGCCTCAGTGTTAAAGTTGTGTTCAATTATTGATTGCAGACACAATCTGTGAAAGTTTCAGGGTAAAAGCATAAAGGCTGTGAACTGAATCTATCCTCCCTGCGGGAGTTTCAGTAACGGCTGAGAGAGAAAGTTTACAGTGTCTCAGCAGGATCTTTCTCTTAGTCATGATGTACTTGCTAGAAATAGCACCTGAAATCTTCATTTAGGGGTCAAATGGAGGAGCAACCGTGAAAATGTCCTTCTTCCAAAAATTTCCAGACATTTTATAGCATCAACCAGACATTAATAGTCGGCATGAAATCCGTGAAACGGCTTCTTGAACAAGAAAACAATGTAGGGCAGGACTTGATTTTTCCCATCGGGAATTGATTGGATGGTTGTGGTTTGCTATTGGTGGATCTCATGCATATGAGTGACAGGTTGCCCCGCCCTCACGCCAGTATACATGTCATCAGAGAAGAGAAGAGATGTTGCTGCAAGAGGGAGGGGAAGTTATTTTGATTTAAGATTGATGGCACATGAATAAAAAAATGTGAAAGGATAATTCATGTATAATTAATGTGGCAATATTCCATTAAAAAGAAGAAATGTCAGTATTAGTGGTGTAACAATATATCGTGTCACAATATATCGCAATAGAAAAATGCATGAATATGTATCGTGGATAGTGACAATATGTATTGTGTTTAATAGTATATAGTTTTAGTGTCAGTACTACATTAAACTACTATATATAATGTTGAATATAATGTATAATAATGCAGTGGGGGAATATTTGTGGGTCTTGATAATTCCAGTTGTCTTATGTTACCAGTAAAAAATGGCCAACATTATTTGAAATATATCTAGTCAGTGACAGAGTGCAAGCATATTCGTCAAAAATAATTCTGTATTTTTAGCTTCAGAATCATCTATATTTTTATTCTGGTGTCACCATTGTCTTGCGCATTGGGTTACCAGCATCAAGTCCAAGCCTATTCATTTTAATCAACAGTATTTTTTTTGTTAACTTTTACCATATGCCTTGGAGTATCGCAATAATATTGTAAGAAAAAGGAGCATGAAGGTGTTTTTTTTTCCGTTGACATTTACAGCACACACTCATCTCTGTATGTGGGAAAACTCTGTTGTTTGTCGGCATACATAATTGAAATGTTACTTTCCTCTTTTTTAAATTTTGACTGTGACATACTAGAAGACAGATGAAATAAATATCCAACACAAAAGTGCCTTTAAAAAATGCATGACATATCATAACACAATAAATGCTCTGCTGGAATATATTTGATAAATAATTTGCTGGTCCCTGTGTTGAATTATGCAAGTCTCTACTGGAATCTGTCACCATGAATTTGAATGTATTTACGGTTTTCAAGTGTCTTCTTTGTATTCAGTGTTTTTCCAGCTGATATTTTATGCAATATTTGTACAACTCTGTAGGCCTAGATGATAATGCAGGGGCATTTTTGTGTGTGCATTTTACATTCAGATAGATTTGTCACTTTTTTTCTGCTTGCAATATTTGCTTTAACGGAGTTCTTTTTTATCATATCAATTATATTATATCAATCATTTGATGTAATTTCTTATTTTTTTGTTATGTACAGTCTCATATCCTAAATGGGTCTGTGTTGTTGTGATTAATGACTGACTGTCATATTTTATGTGATATTCGTATAGCATAAGTTCAGCACATTGTTTGTCTTCCAGACTCATTGGAAAAACATGCCTGTGGCGACATTTCTGCAAAATGATATTATGCTGGTTCTTGCGAAATGTCCAATTAATGGATCTAAAAGCATGTTCAGTTTTATCTAAAACACATTTGAATCTGGCAATGTTGTATTTATTGCGGTAGTTTGGAAATTTATAAATTTGTGCTATAAATGATTAGTGCTCAATTGCGTTTGAAAATAACAACCCACTTACACTAAACCTAACCGATAGTGTTAACAAAAGCAAACGCGAGATAAAACGTACATTTGCTGAGGCAGCCATGCCATTTTAGCTTGCTTCTACAAGTCTTTGAGCTCTGGAGTCTTTATTAATCAATAATCTACTCCTGTAATCATAAATTATGTGAAAAGGAATTAACATTGTTGGTGTTTTACTGCCACTAGTGTTCATTTCAGCTGGAAACTGCAGTGAATTTTATTTATAGGCATGTTTTTGTGGAGTTTTGCAAAAATGCATAAGGCCTATGTTGCATTTTTTCACTTTCAGAGCCCGGGTTATTTTCATGATGTTTATTTACTCCTGTGGAGCTCTATAGCCATTGTATCATCATATCAAACTATTCATATTTAGTTTTCTGATGAATATATGCATACATGTATGCATATATTTACCTTCAGGTGTGCTAGTTGTTCATAAGAAACAGAACAGCCTAAAGATTTCAGGCTTAGTATTCAGGTTCAGAATTCAGTTATTCTTCCGCCTGTCCTTCAGCTTTACAAGTTTCTAATTTATGCCTTTTTATCTTTGGAGTCATTTTACCCATTTTCATTTGATGTCTGCTCGATCCCATAATTCTGTTGCAGTCTGGTTGTTGTGTGTTCTACCCCTCACCCCATTCTCATTTCATGACTCCATTTTGTTCTGTTTGTTTTGCTTTAGTTTCCCTGATGGACTGATGATCTAGACAGAAGCAGTTTGGTTTGGGACAGGGAGGTTTACTCGCACACATAGCGGAGGGCAAGAGAGACAGAAAGAGGCTTCTGGAACGGGCCCAGATGATTGTAAGTCTACCTCTCTGTCTATACACTCCTCTGTATTTCCCTTTTCTCTTTCCATCTGTTTCCGTATTATTAGAGCGACAACATGTTTCACCGCTTCTAACAGCTTACTTTAAAAAAAATTGACTCTGGAAGTGCTGAAAAGTGAGACTAAATATAGACTTTTATATAGACTTCACAGACGCATGCGTAATGTTCCCAGTCATTTTCCCACTGTCTCTCTCCATATGTTTGTCGGGTGTTATGAAACGGTGGAAATCCTTTTTTTCAAAGAAGGATTTTGCTGGAAAACTCCAGAGCTCCTCACAGGATTTTACAGGTGTGCGCATCTTTCATCCGAGATTTCACACATCTAGTTAGAGAATAGAGAGCAAATCTCTGTAACTCTATTTCAGTTCTAATTCTATTCTGGAAAAGATTGTGCCAACGTGTTTGTTTTCATTCATAGTTTTGTTGCCCGTATCATGGCGTCTGAGAGATTGTAGATCGATGCAGTGGAAGGTTGCATGAATATGGAACATCTGTATTCTCTCTCCATTCTAGAGCCGTTGCTGTGTTTATTCTAGTGTTTCTTTTTTCATGATGACTCCATCTTGAGCTTGGGGGTTTTTTTTGCAAGAAATTTTTATAAACCTTTATTCAGCGAAGATGCACCAAATTGATAAATTATGACAGGAGAGACTATTTCAAATAAATGCTGTTAATATTTTTTCAGGATTCTTTGATGAAAAGAAAGCAAATGTTTTTTGAGCATCAAATCATCATATTAGAATGATTTCTGAAGGATCATGTGACACTGAAGACTGGAGTAATGATGCTGAATAAATTACATTTTAAAATATATTCAAATAGAAAATGGTTATTTTGAATTGTAATAATATTTTTCAATATTACTGTTTTCACTGCATTTTTTATCAAAGAAATTAAGCCTTGGTGAGCAGAAGAGACTTCTTTAAAAAAAAAAACTGCAGAACACATGTATATACATCGATCATATAGAGCTGAATATATTGTATACATTTTGGTTAAAATGACTTTGTCTGTCTTTTGAAGTCCCGGTGTTACTTAAACATTTAATTGTATGTCACAGTACATCTTATGAATTTGTGTGGCTAAATTGATCAGATTTATTCTGGGGGATTTTTGTGCATGCACTCCATGCTTTTAAGGCGGTATTGATTAACAAGGGAAACAGCTTGGGTGACATGAAACCGAACATTACTGTAACCCGCACCCATTCCCATCCCATCCGGGTCGATATCTGTGGCACAGCTGCGTACAGTGACTCATTCAGCTGGAAACATAAAGCAAATAAAGGCCGCTCACTGAGTGACTTCCTGCGTTACTATTAGAGAGATTTGATATATGACTCTGTCTGACACTATGAAGCCTACTGGATGGCACAGAATATCCCGGTTCAGGCAGTGCAGCTTCCACTGGTTATATATCAACATAAAGAGGGTTGTCCATGTGTTTGCACACAGTCAATATCGGCCATTAATCATTATATCGCAGAAACATCCTACACTGACTGTAAATGGATGCTGTGTTATTATGTAAACTGTGAAATATGAATGTGATATACTGTGATATCTCACGCCGCTTGTCTGTGTTCACAGCTTTCCACGGAGTATGTAAGCGCTGCAAGGCTTTTATGGCTACATAAATATAAAACCATTAAAAAAGCATTTTTGTTCATTGAAATCAAATAAATGTTGACTGAAATTCAATTAAAAATGAAAAAGATTAAATTAATTGTTTTTTATTTTATTTGCAACTGTGCAAAGCAACATTTCTTCTATTCATTTAGTTTAACTTGATATACTAAAATAACTAAACCAAACACTTAAATAAAAATTAATAAAGGCTTTATAGACCTATTTAAAAAAATACACAATAAGAATACAATTAAAAATGGAAAATAAAATCTAATTCAAAATATTAAGATGAACTATAATGGTAGCATCTCAATGGTACTAAAATAACACTTGTGCAGTGACACTTTCTTATCAACCATATTTTGTCACAATGTGATTATTGCATTTCTATGTTTCATTGGGTGTGCAAAAAAAGGAGTGCCGTTTTGGGGGTCCTCCAGAAACAGGTTTGAGAAACACTGATGTAATAAGTCTGCCCTTGATGGGAAACTCCTGCTGCCATGTGCTCGAGCTCATTTTATAGACATGAATAATTCACACTCACGTCCTCAGAGTTGCCGTGCCTCAGGCAGCCTGTGAAAATGATAGGCTACAATTTATTGCACATCTTTTTGAAATGAATGGGTTTCCAAAGTTGTTTATGGCCTATTTGCATGTATGCATGCATTTATGTATGTATGTACCCATCCATCCATCCATCCATCCATCCATCCATCCATCCATCCATCCATCCATCCATCCATCCATCCATCCATCCATCCATCCATCCATCCATCCATCCATCCATCCATCCATCCATCCATCCATCCATCCATCCATCCATCCATCCATCCATCCATCCATCCATCCATCCATCCATCCATCCATCCATCCATCCATCCATCCATCCATCCATCCATCCATCCATCCATCCATCCAGTTTTGAGGACATCAGGGACCTTTAATGCTTTATAACTGTGTCCATGGTGAAATGCATTGATGGGAAGTCAGATAATGATGCACTTTTTTTCTCATACCCAGTGCACAATTGGATTTTATAGATGCTAAATTGCTTGTTATTGGGTGCAGCACCACATATAATGCAGATTTATTGGACATTAACCTAAATTAAATGCTAACCTAATGTACAATAATGTGACTTTATTTCTGAAATGGAAACCAGAGACATTTCCAAGTTCAATTGTCAAAAAATCTATGAAATCTCACTTGTTGTTATCTATGAATTTAATTACTATTAAAAGTAGTAATTATTATGACGTTTGCGAGTCAAATGGACCCTAACTGATTTTAATACAATTCACCAAAAAATCACAGTTTGAAAAATAGTTGTAGATAACCATTGCAAACAGATCAAAACAGTATTATAACACATTATAACATTATAAACAATTATGACTTTACAAAATAAATAAATATGATAAATAAAAATACAAAGTTCTGTCATGAAACTCTAGATGGCGCTGGTTAATAGGTCCTAACTCAACCTGCTCGTAATCACATCATTATCTATAGGGCACGGCTGATTGGTTCCTGCTGTATCAATAGCCAATGAGCTCGCTGCTCAACCCTCAAATACTTGGGTAGCATTTGCCTTAGCAGTGCAGCGCGCTTTCAGAAACCCTCCACCTTCCCCAGCTCCGCCTCCACCTGTATAGATCTGCTACTGGTAATTCATGTACGCTATATTGTACAGCAGCAGCATGTTTTACTTGCTCACAGCAGCGTGTCGTGTATGTATTGGCAGTGGCAAGTCCCGTACTTGCTCTGCAGCAGCAGCGTAGCAGATCTATTCCGCCAAGACCAAACATATCAACATTGTCATATCCATTACCATGCAAAACACTCAGAGAGTTGTCATCATTTTCACTAACTGAATATACAGCATACATTAGTTATAACTTAAAAAAAGAAAACGTTTTAAATGTTATTTTATAGTTGTGCTTTTGGAATATTTTCAATTGGAAAAGTATTTATACCAAATATATACCAATTTATACCAATATACCAAAAGTATTTGGAATACTTTTATTTTTCATACATATCAGGATGTACGATCTCACCCACATGATATATATAGTGAAGATATGTGTGTGGGTATTACTGCATTGTGACAGTGGAACTTTTGGGAGTGTTTACAATTGTCAAGTCAAGTCACATTTATTTATATAATGCTTTTTACAATACAGATTGTTTCAAAGCAGCTTTATAGAGATAACAGGAAAATGCAACAAAGTTTGTTTCCAGAAGAAAATAGTGTCAAAGTCCACCGTAAGTAAGTTCAGTGATGTTTCATTTTGTTGTAAAAAAGTTATTAATTAATTAATTTAGCTCTGGAGAAAACCATGATATCATCGTCCAGCTCAGTTAAGTTCTCATATAATGGTGTCAATGCAATATTGTTCTTGAATATTAAATTAAATGTTAAATGTAATGTCCCCAAGCAAGCCAAAAACCAATGGCAACAAAGGCGAAAAAGGTGACAGTGGCAAGGAACCAAAAGTCCATCAGGTGACAGAATGGAGGATAAAACCTTGGGAGAAACCAGGCTCAGTCGGGGGCATAGACAGTAAAAGAAATGGACACAGCGACCCCATAGACTTCAATGGAGAAAAGTGAAGTCAATTAGAAGCACTCACTTCCTGATGGCTGAGCGTACTGCGCAGACTCAAACTGAGCTTGACGACGTAGATGTGACGTGAGCAACCTGTCTGTCTTCTAGTAGCTGTGCCAAGAGAAATCTGAATAATTCCCTTTCGAAACTTGCAGAGATGGAGAGCGTGAGTAGGAGGTGTCCATGAGCTAGGAGCAGGAGAAACTTTTGCTAAGTATTCTGATTAATTATTTTGTCATTTTGCCTCCACGTCCCCCCGATTGCCCGCGAGCTTCTCCTCCTGTCTATACGGTAATCTCTCTACTGTGCGACAGAGAGTCGCATGGTTATGATGCAATCGTTAGCCTATTTTTACAAAAACTGCTTCTACAACGTAAGATACAAGGTAATGGAGCCTTTTATACATTTTCGTGTTTCTTTAGAAATAAATAATGGACAAATTGAGTCTTTAAACACCTCAGATGTAAAGTTATTCGCTGTCAAAGTGACGCCAAAATGAATGGGAGTCAATGGAATGCAAACAGCAGGTGATGGTCTGCTAATCAATGGCGGGCCCCGGGGAAGCTTCAGTTTCCAGCTGATAGATTACCCCCTTGGTCGGGGGCCAGTTCTCCTCTGGCCAACAAACGAACAGTGTATGATCATGATTCAGGCAGCATTATAGGTCAGAAGTCAGATTGAATTGTGTGCAAATTAGGCTGTTTATTGTTATCATATTGTTTTGTGCATTACATTATATATCCCTGTGATTTCTGTGTAGCATGGGATCGTGACATCGAAATAAAACAAATTCATTTACAAGAACATTTTGTCCAGAGATGCATGTTTATTAGCTATGCATCTCATAGAAAAGAGTCATGGGAACATTTCAGATGAGATAATTCAATAAGCAAATAATAGTGCTGGCTTTTATAGCAGTAATGACTGGTTCAGTATATATTTTTTTGTAGTAATGTTTATGATCTTCTGAACAGGTATATCCGCACGCTGTACCTGGGCATCCAGAGTCGGCGACAGAAGGAACACAGGCGGCGCTTCTACTGGGCGATGATGTACGAGTATGCTGACGTCAACATGCTCCGTCTGCTGGAGACGTTTTTGGAGAGTGCCCCCCAACTGGTGCTACAACTCTGTATAATGATCCAGAAGAACCAGGCTGAGACGCTGCAGTGTGAGTGTGAACCATTCATTTGTGGAGTTAGTTAAATCAGCTAAACTTTCAGGATGCACCATAAATGCTAGCTAAATAGATCCCTGTAAGTCACCCAGACATCTATAGAGTGCTGCAGGATTGAGTCCTGAGATTTAGAAATGAGTTGGCATTTTTGCACATCATCCCAAAGTCAAAGGTCTTTTTGAATGGGAAACATTCTTCATTCTTTCAAGCAGACATATTTATTTGTATACATTAAATGTAAATTAATCCTCATTAAAGCTTTTAAAGTTATTCAGTCAAGAACATTGAGTGATTTTCTCTTTTTCTTTTGTTGTTTGATTATTGACGGACAGCGGCTTGTTATTAGACCCTGTCATTTTAAGGCCGAATGCACGGATCCAATACACCGACACACATCCCATACTCTCCCAACTGTTTGCGTTCACCTAAGACATAACTCGACTGTATCACGTGAATACTCGCCAAAACTGACATTTTTACATAATTTTGTGTGTATTTGTCATTTCAAGCTTGGAAAGACGTGAAAGAGAACTCAATTCCGTACGCGTGCGTTGACATCTGAGAGGCGGCTTTCTGTGTTTATCCAGATGTCTTCTCTTTCTCCCAGACAATTACTTGTTTGAACGTGTTATGCTGCAAGTGTATGCCAGCTTATGTCCCTCCGGGTAGATCAGCACGTTACAATTCAAATGTGCTCATCTACCGCGCAGGACGTCAATTCAGTTCTGACTGGATCTCTTCCCAAATCGTCCCTCCCTAACGTTTTCATCTCATTTTTATTTGTTGACGAAAATGTCAATAGGTTTTTGTCATAGTTTTTTTTTTTTCAAAAATTTACACATGAACTCAAGCTTTTTTTCTTATGCTGATTTTGTGTAGGCTTCAATATTCATAAGTTGTGTTCATTTATCTTGATAAACAAAATGTGTAACACCGTGTCCTAACCAGACGTAAGATTCCAGCGACAAATAATTTGTCTGTCCACACTAGACGTAACACGACTGCGAGATGTCAATCAAAACCCACAGCCAATCAGAACAGCGCGTGGGCGGAGTCTCGCGGCAAGAGAGTAATCTTGATGGCACTCGCAAGAAAATGGATAAGTAGGCTACATAATCAAATTCACAAATATTACACCATTTAAACATTACTAGAAATACATAGGCTACTGAGTTACTAAAACAATCTTTGTCAAAGAATACACTTGTTTGTTCACAGTTTGAACGTTCTTGTTTCCATTTGTTTAATTTCAAGATCTGAGGTGAATTATCCATTGTTGCTTTTACAGCTACAAAGCTGGGAGCACTCAATTATATTCAAAGTCACATTGCATGCTTTTAACATTAAATAAAGCACATAAACAGTACCTGAGATTATCATTGCCACACTTTGTGTTTGTTGTTCCAGCTGCGACGTCACAGAAAAATAGAAACCGTTTCTAAAATCGAATCGTTGCGTGACGCCATTTTGTCCTAACCTGCGTCACGTGTACTTAGGACACGGGGTAAGAATCATAAACTTTTGTTGGTCACAGAGCTTATTTTCTGCCAGTTTCCAAAAGCCAATGGAACAAACACTACTTAACTTTTTGCAGAGGGAACCAAGGTGATGTCAACTTACTGGTTGGCCTACAGAAATGACATCATCCCTGCAGCACTCTATTCAATGTGTGTTTTAGGTAAAAGATGTCACTTTGAGAGTCCATCTGCAATATGTCTCCTAAACCTTTCCAGTAAACGTTCTACATGTTTCTGTGATGTTTGTGATTTTAAAATGTACGTTATTAAAGCAATAAGTCACTAAAGGCCATGCTTTATGCTCATTGCATGTAAGGTATGATCTGAAATGGCTTGTAAAGATGTTTCCGGGTCCAAGCCTCTACTCCGTCAAGTTTGAATTCTCTATTTATAGCACACCTTTAAGCTCATTTTTCAAAAACTCAAGTGTACAATACAGTCTCCGGGCTCACTGTGTCCCATACACAAATTTATTAAATGATTCAGAAAAGATTAATCGCTGTCAGCTGAGCCAGCTGTGATTTCGGTTTGGAGCTAAAGTTAAGGATCATGATTTGTGGGTAGTTTTACAGCAAACCGTGACAGTGTTTTAACACCTTTTAGTGCTTTTCTCTCTTTTGACTTGGTAACCTTTGGTCATTCCAAACCCTGCATAAAAGCAGAGCTAACCCTGTTCTGGTTTCATAACCCTGGGTAAAATCGATGCAAAACCCGCTTCTAAATTACAGGTGTGAAACAGTCCTCTAAAAGTGGGATTCAGAATAATGATAATCTGGGGTTAAATGCAGTGTGAAAATCCTTGCCGTTGTTTGCTTTTGGGATCTAATAGAGTGTTTGAACCTGGAAACTGTGAGGCATTACCGACTTATCATATTGCTCTTGCCACCTTTTTACAAAGCAATCTGGTTAAGTCCTGAAGAACGTCTCTCGTCATGAATACCTCACAGGTGTCTCCTCCGTGGCCTCCCTGCTCTCGCTGGCCTGGGTCCTGGCTTCTTACCACAAGCTCTTGCGCGATTCCAGAGATGACAAAAAGAGCATGAGCTACAGGGGCGCGCTGATCCACATCTTCTGGAGGCTTTTCACAATAACCTCTCGGGTGCTCTCCTTCGCCCTCTTCGCTTCCATCTTCCACATCTACTTCGGCATCTTCGTGGTTGTGCACTGGTGCGCCATGGCGTTCTGGATTGTGCACGGAGGCACTGATTTTTGCATGTCCAAATGGGAAGAGGTGCTCTTCAACATGGTGGTGGGCATCGTCTACATCTTCTGCTGGTTCAACGTGAAGGAGGGCCGAACCCGGTACCGCATGGTGATCTACTACTTTGTGGTGCTTGCCGAAAATACGGTGCTTACTTGCCTGTGGTACGCCTACCGAGACCCAGTCAGCACTGACTCCTATGCAGTGCCGGTGCTCTGCGGAGTTTACCTAACCTTCGCCTCAGGGGTGGTTTTTATGGGCATCTACTATGGGTTCCTTCATCCGATGGGACCTAAAATAAGGGTGCTGGCTAGCTCCTGTTGTGCTGAGCTTCTTTGGGGACTTCCGTTACCCCCGGAGGCCGAGCCCATGGCACCCACTCCTGGTCCGCGGGCGTCCCAACCCACTCCCACTCGGGCTTCCACGGGGGCCTTTGGCCAACGGGATGATACCACAGCAGACACCTGCCTGCCCGTGTTTCAGGTGCGCTCGCCCGAGCCCACCACTCCCTTGGGCCGTTACAGGCCGGAGGGACCTCTGATCAAGATCGACATGCCCAGGAAACGCTACCCGGCCTGGGACGCGCACTTCGTAGACAGGCGCTTGAGAAGGACGATAAACATCCTGCAGTTCATCACGCCCGCGACCGTCGGGATCAGGTACAGGGACGGGCCGCTGCTGTACGAGCTCCTGCAGTACGAGTCGTCCCTGTGATGGCTGGCTCTCCTCTCCATTTAGTTTCAGATCTGCCACATTTCTCAAAATGCATGCCATTTTGGTTTCCGTATAAATTATATAAATGTGTGTAAAAGAGGAACTGCAAGTGTAAGCATCAAGCATTGCACTTTTTCTTTTACGTGAATAGCCTCCTGAAGATGTGTATATATTTTATATGTATATACTGTCTCTTTTTTACAATATCTGTGTCCCCATGAAGGGATATATATTTATGCGTCATGGTGTTTACAGCCAGCGGAAACCATTACATTGGAAAAATGGAGATCGGTTGACCACATCAACACCGCCTTGTGTTTTTAACAACTTTTATCAATCTATACTAGCTTATCTGATATTTCAGAGCTTATTTTCACACTTACATTGATCAGAATACTCAAGTTGATGTTTATATACAGAAAGCACCTGCTATAACTTAGAATTTTCCTCTTGACAGTGATTTGCATCGACAATGCAACAGAAAGTCGCCTACTAGCAAACTACAGTTGAGCGGTTTGGCGACCTCTAGTGAAGTCTCTTTAGACTCTCTTTAGAGCACATGCCTCTTTAGACTGATCTCTGCAGGCAAGAATCTACTTCCTGTCAGACAAAATCCAAGTGGCATTCATTGTCTGTTTGCCTTAAAATCTGTATTTAGCTTGTTAAAAGTGTCTTTATTTTTGGCTATTAAAGAAATACCTCATTGACTCTGTATAGCACAGTTCAGATCCATTTAACCCTTTGCACAATATGACTAATATGAACCTTGCACTGAGAATCATGTTAGATCTGTATAGTTTAGTGGGAGTTTAAAATAATAATTAAAGCACATAACTCGTGGTTTTGAAGAAACAGTTCTGTACAGCGAGTAGCACATTGAATTGGTGAGTTTTAAAATATTTGTTCTTGGTTATTGGGATGTTTTTGCTTTCTGGCTATGGTCTCACTGCAAGCCAAAATCCCTTATTCTGATTTTCAGCTCAAGCTCTTTTTTTTTTCTTCTTTTAAAAAAAATATTATTTAAAAAAAAAAGTTTGAGTTGAAATATAATTATTGATTTATTCTAATTTATTTATTTATTTATTACAATTTGATATTATATTAACATTTATTTGTATTTATTTGTAATTTACTCTTTAATTTTAAATTATACAATATCGGCACTGTTCAAAAATCAGATTTGGCCTAGATTCAGCTGCGGTGTGAACGTAGCCCATGTTCCTTCTGTTTTATCTCAGCAGAAATAAGCACAGAAAACCCTCGACAAGGTGGCGTTGTATGAACGGTCCTCTCCATTATTTCAACCTCTTTTCTAGCATTTAGACTGCATAGTGTATACGGTTATTGCTCTCATCTGTTTGTCTAGTGTCGTCATCTAAAATTCCAAGTAATAAACTTGTGAGGTGCAGAAATGTGGCTGTGGTTCTCTGAGGAACCCTGGCACACATATTTTTCCTATGTGTAATGACTTAATTGACAGTTTTTTAACATTTATTTTATTCTAAGGTGCAAAAAGATGCTAAGCTAATGGCATTTGAAGTTATCTTTGCCTGAATATACCTGAGTGTATTTACACAGTAACCGTGGCAGAGTCTCACCATAAGAGGATTTTGCAATTGTCTGAGAAGAGGATAATAATTGCCTCAACACACAGGGCTTGCTGCTGCCCGCAGCGCGAAACAAAGCCAAATCACATCCTCTACTGTAACAATCTCTGTCTGCTATTGGTGCACCCAGCCGCCTGTCACGGTCATCCTCCTTGCTGAT
Organism: Rutilus rutilus; assembly: GCF_951802725.1. Taxonomy (NCBI): domain Eukaryota; kingdom Metazoa; phylum Chordata; class Actinopteri; order Cypriniformes; family Leuciscidae; genus Rutilus; species Rutilus rutilus. Next base: position 9,178,004 of record NC_140226.1, on the reverse strand, counting down.
TGGTGCTTTTAGGGAAGCATTTATTTCTTAGTAACTAAAGCATGCAGTTTGTTTTTTGGTGCTATATATTATTTATTTTTTTTGCCATGTGAAAACAGAAATGTCAAATTATTAAAGTTGCACTAAGTTTTTTTTTTTTTACTGAAACCTTTTACCCCTAAATAAATAAACTGCACTAAACTGCATTTTAAACCGTTAAATGTTTAAAATGGTGCAAAGAAACAGTGCTCCTGCTGCAAAATGCATGGGATGTCAATTGATTTCACTAGATCTTGACATTGTTACATGTTGTAATTATGGAAGCTTGTTTCCACCACAGAATAAAACATTTTAAAAGATAATTGCGACTTTTTATCTCACAATTGCGAATTTACATCTTGCAATTCTGACTCTATTTCTCAGAATTGCGAGATAGAAAGTCAGAATTGCATGATATAGAGTCAGAATTGCGTGATATAAAGTCGCGATTGTGTGTAATAAAGTCAGAATTGCGAGTTATAAACTCACAATTGCGAGAAATAGACTTCTTTTTCTCGCAATCCTGACTTTATAACACGCAATTGCGACTTTATATTACGCTATTCTGAATTTACGAGTTTACATCTTGCAATTGTGAGAAAAAAAGTAAGAATTGTGAGATAAAAAGTCGCAATTAATGAATTTTTATTCTGTGGCGGAAACAAGATACCAATATGTAATAGCCTAATTTAAATATAAAAATAAGTAGCTCTCACAAATATTAGGTAAAATAGTTGAATTAATTTTAAGAATATTTACAATCAGCATTTGCTGTCTTGAATGGATGTTTTCACTGAGCTTATGCATTGCAGTTGCAGTGCATCAAATGGCGCCTTTGAATTTGTTGAATTTTACCAAAAAAGACATTAGCTGTGTCCCAATTCAGAGGCTGCATCCTTCAAAGGAATACAAGTTTTGAAAGTTATATTCAACTATCTGAAATCAAATTGCCCACCTTGGTCCATTTATGTACATAATAAAGAGTATAAACTATTTGCAAAATCACATATTGATATGTCAACATTTAAACCGCTTTAAAGTGTTTTAATTTTTATTTTTAAACCGTTGTATTGTTAGATATTTGAGTAAGTTGAAACCCAACAATACTTACATATAAAAGTGTAATCCGGAATTTTTTCTCTCAAAAAATCAAATTTTCACCTGTGAAATGGTTTGTTGGTCGCATTCAAAGGATCCTTCGAATTAGGACAGCTTTCGCTGCGCTGCTGTGGTGCATTCAGCCTTCGAATGCAGACTTCAAATGATGCAGTCTCTGAATTTGGACGCAGCTATTATCTTAGAAGGCACCAAGATTTATATTCAAAATGACTTACATTTTGACGATTATGTTTTTGTCAATGCAGCATTTAAATTACAAACAAATATATTGTATTATAGAGTTGTCAAAAAGTACTCACTTCAGAACCAAGTTGGTACTGGAATTTAAAAATGTGACGATACCAGCATTTCCCTCTTGCATTTTGAGCGCTGTTGAACAGTTCCTTAAACACCTCTGATTGGCTATTGTGTTCATGCGCTCAACATAGATGTCTGTGATTGGCTACAATGATCATCAGTGACATGTTGAGCACGTCAACACAATGGCCAATCAGAGGTGTTTAAGAAATCCGTTCAACAGCGCTCAAAATGCAAGAGAGAAATGAAAGCTTTAGCGTAAGTTCTGCCAGGAAGACTCAATCGTCACGTCACTTATTACCTTCACATCTAACCAATCGTGTTCTAATACTTGTAGTATAAAAGATCGGTACTTACACATGTTTTAGTTCGCAGATGCTGACGCCATCAATTACCTCCATCCTCCCCAGCACCACCAGGATGGTCCCTGTCCATACCTTTGCCTTCAGGCAGGAAATGCAGATTCCGTTACCCTCGGATTGCGAGCTACGGACGGGGCCTACGCCAAAGAACTTTATAAATACTTGCTTGCTGGGCTGTTAATAAATGTATGCTTTGTTACGCTATTTTGCCTCCCGAGTCTTTCTGGTAGAAATGCTGGATTCGTCACATTTTTTAAATTTCAGTATCGACTTGGTACCGAAGTCGGTACTTTTGACAACTCTATTGTATTATAGTAGATCAGCATCTGTTTTCTGGCTGCATTGGCCTGTGAAACATAAACACACACAAAAAAATTTACTTGGTGCAACTGGAAATTGTCTCCAATGTCATGGCAACTTGCTTTTCACACTAATCCATTGCAAAGTTTCCAAATAAGAGCAAACCTAAAGCAGCGCTGGCTCGGTGCACCACATACATGCACAGGAGATCACTTATGTCCTTGACTCCATTGTGCCTGCTTTGATCCCAACAACCAGATGCCATACAGGTGCATCCAGCAGGTGAAAAGGGTTCTTGCCAGGTTGGAAAAAGAGCTTGAGAATAATCACTAATTGGCGTGCTTTTTCCCCTAAAGTTGTCATTGGATTGCTGATAGCTCTTTTTTACGCTGCTTCTCTAGACTCGGCTTCCTCCCTGGTTGCTGCTAGCCCTTCCCTCACATCAACGTGTGGCTCAGGTGTATTCTGGTGCAGATATTTATGTTTTAGATTTCTTATCAAGTATAAATCTATAGTAATAGGCCATTCTGAGGTATTCTAGGACAGTCCTCCTCCAGCGTTCATTTCATGATTGTGTGCGTGCATGTTTTGCTATGATTTCGCTCATCCTCAGCATTCTGGACCACTGTTGTTTGCTGGAGAAACCTGCATCTTTTCATGGTTAGTTTGTGGGTTGTTGTTTTTTTTTAAAACGTTTTTGATGTGACGTATGTCCATTGGTGCAGCTTCACTCACGCACATCTGTGCTGTAAATATTAGTCACCTATTGGCCTCCTCTGAGCGCTAATACACTGTGATTAGTTCTCCTTCTAACCAAGCAGTAAACATTCAAATGCATTCAGCTTGTTAATGTTGAGTCCATGGTTTAGAAACAAGCTTCCACTGCTGAGGACTGACTTTTGAAATATAACCACGCTGAAAACACCTCAAATATTACTGTTGTCCTGTTAAACAGTATCTGCAATGATATGAAGTCAAAATCAACTTTTTGTTTACTCAGGCTTTGTTTTTTCTTCCTCTGACAGACTGAAATATTCATCAGCTGTCGTCAGAAAATGCAAGGGCTTCCTTGATATGGACAGAAAATGAACAGCGTTGCAGCGTTCAGTTAATAATATAGATGTATATTATAATGAAAGATTCATTATTATACATCGTATTATTACAATGAAGCATTCGGTTAATACCGCCATGTTAAACGATAGCCTACGGGATTTTCACAGACATCTTAAAGATGGCATCCATAATGATGTCATCATTAGGATGTGATGTTGTTAGGAATAGAAATGTGCATTTGCCATTATTTCATTTTTCACCCATTTATTTTACCCTGTGGTGCCTTATCTAACCGCCAAGGCAACCAGTTCAGCAAACAACAATGCCAGTATATTTCTATTTTCTTTTCTTTCAAATGTGCCAATGCAGTAAATGGAACTGTACATAAACACATGTAACATTGCAACATGACAGAATGATGATGTAAACATTCCAGCGCGAGCGCTTCTGGTTCTGGGGTGTGACTGCATTGGAAAAGACAGTTCACAGATGGCGGTGAAGCAATACTAGACGTCGGCCTTATGAAAAACGACAGAATAAACATAATTGTTGGTCCATTGTGAGAGGCAAATGTTAGGGCTAAAGTTGATTTCTGTATGTGATGTCCAGTACTGCTTCACCAAGGTTGAGAACAATATCTTCAAGGTGCTAAAACTGAACCATATTTTGTATATTATGTTTTAAATGTATAGATTTTTTTCTTGTAAAGCCTTACCTTGTACTGATCGGCGTATCAGACTGTTCATCCCAAAAAATTACAGAAATGACTTGTACAGTAGAAATACCTTTTTGTTATGTACAGACAAAAGTTTTTTTATCTGTATCGTTTTGTTTTCGTGATTTGGAGGGAACTGCTTGATGAATATGACATAGACATTACAGTGTTGCTTTTCTATAGAATGTTTCTGGTAACCCTGTAATGCTACATTAGCAGTTAGAAATGTTTCTTTTTTTCTTTTCGTTTTCAACTCTCGTTGGCACTGAAATATTAGAGGATTTGTTGTTCACCTCATGTAAGACTTTGTATTAATTTGATCTTTTCTTTCTCAATTTGAAAGTGTTTCACAATGTGTTTTACAAACATGCTCTACAAAACAGCATTTGAAAGCACATTTATGCGGTCAGATCGATATATACAGATGTTATATATACATATATATATATATATATATATAAAACAGGTTCAATGCTCAACAACAGTAAATTAGTACAAATTCAACAATCAAAATGCAGTTCCTCAATTCCAGACTATGCAATTTCCAAAGGATCTGAACTATTTTAAGTTTGATTTATAAGGCATTCAAATCTTGTTTGGCAGGTGATTTAAGTTTCTTTTATATTTTTGAGTTTTGGATATTTCTGGTTTATGATTATTTCATTTTCTTTAGACATTAACACAATATGTTGAACAATTATAGTGCATTTTGAAAAGTTTCTTACAAGTTTTTATGAGTACAGCTGGTGGAACAGTAACAGTTTAACACAGAAGCTACAGTGTAGTTCTTATTTGATCCATTTTTACTAGATTAGTTAAGCTTTATAGTTACTAGCAAACTAACATATATTGTTTTTACTTTTTGTGAAACTATTCCATGTAGAATGCAAAGCAAGCTAAGCTGTTCGGTATATACTCCGCTTCAGTATACGTTTGAACATTGATCCAGATATGAAACTCCTCCTGTAGTGTTATAAAGACCTCAGTTTTCACATCTGATGACAAACCAAAGTGTCAGATGATAAATATTACCCTTTTTGTGGTGATGAATTCACCTGTGGAAATGCTTTTCTACTAATCATGTCAAACACAAGAACGTATTCTTTGGTATCCAAACAGTACAAAGAGTGAAGTTGCTTTGAGAAATAACGTCACTTTTATTTTTATTCCACACAGTATGATTTATTCATGTAAAGTATAAAAACATGTTCATATATATATATATATATATATATATATATATATATATATATATATACATATATAATATAGCACAGTGCAATATATTTTACCAATACTGAACATTTCTTATGACGGCAAATTTGTACATTCGGAATATCTCGTTCATGATAAACTTTTAGTTATGTACTGTACATCTCAAAGTAATTCCATGTCAGTTTTGAGTATATAATGAAAATGCATAACAATGAAAATGACAAACAAATATTATGTTTGTCATAAAACTGATTCACTTGCTTCAAAAGTTAGAATAGAAATTGATGGGACAAAAGAACAGCACAATAATGGCAGGTTCCTGCTATAGATTTGAAAATACAGCAGGCGAACTGCATGTTGAGTTCATTTCCACATATAGATTCGTTGAAATTTGTCATGATGAATGTCTATTTATTTATTTAAATTGTTGATTGCCCTCGACAAACAGAAGTGTGATATACTGTAGTGCATGAACATTGCGATTTCATGGTAGCCTTTGAATTATATTGGGACTTGCATAAATAATAAATTGTGTTTGTAATATCTAAATAGCGTCGAGCAGAACTACAGGTTATGTTTGGATATTGAATATAAAGTGTTTTAGCTCTCTTACGGCCTCAAACAATTATTCAGGTTCTTTGGTAAGACGTGGATTATTGTTTTCACGTTTTCACTCAGTAAAATCTCAACATACATCACAATGTAATATATAAGACTTTTATTTCATGCAACACGTGTAACTCGGACAGTGTAGTCGTTCCAAGAAGGAGTCTGAATTGTCTGTTGTCAAAAGTGTGGTGTGTAAAAGACCTCTCTGTTGTATGTATTAATGAATCCTAGGTTTTGCTGTTTGCATCCTTGTGGAATGTGAAATTGAATGTTTTGTGTGTTTGTCAATCGGTCTGTATTGAAAGTGAAGCACATCTAAACTCCCGGCTGTTGACACATGCAGGGAATGCCACTTGATAAATTTGCATCTGTTTCTTGTTGCATTTTTATTTTGCATCCAAAATCAAGAAACTTAGTTAAATATGTTAAGAGAAATTACACGTTCAAAACAATTTAAGCTCTATGGAGAGGAAGTGTGGTATGTTGACAATTAAAGAAAATGATTGAAACTCATCTCAGTTTGTAAAAACGACAATGCATTTACATTGGAAGTCAATGGGGCAAGACATTCTGGAGACTTTAAAAATCAGTCATAAAGTTACGTCATCAGATTACTTTTTTCGAGTAAAGTAACAAATTACTTTTAAATTACAACAAAATATCTGAGTTACTTTTTCAGATGATTACATTATTTTCCCATTTATCGACTGACACTTCATAAGTAAGGTTTTAAATGTGAGCAGGCATGCACTCATTGCACTTGCACAAGATTCAGTATTGCTCAGAATGAATAAAAACAGTGAAAGGCAAACTCAGAATATCATGCAAACCTGCAGTAATTAAATGTTAAAGGGGTCCTTGATTATGATTTCACTTTTTTAACTTGAATTAGTGTGTAATGTTACTGTTTGAACATAAACAACATCTGCAAAGTTACGACGCTCAAAGTTCAAAGTAAAGGGAGAGATTTTCTTTCACAGAAATCGCTTTTTATGGACTACAACAAATGGCTGGTTGGTGACAAGCTTCTTCCCGGGTTAGTTACATCATTAACCCTAAAATTTACATAAACCCCGCCCCCAGTAACATGCAACAAAGGGGTTGAGGCCATGTTGGGCTGCTTTAGAGAAGAGGAAGAGTTGTTGTTTCTGTTTTTTACACTCCTAAGGCTGACAAACTTAGAGAGGTTCAAATTATTTTTAACACTGTTCTTGAACATTATAACCTCAACGTTTGTCTGTGCGCTGCACATTTTAAAGAGAACAGCTTCCAGAAGAGAGTACAAGGCAGGCTATACGCACAAAAGCTTCTCCTGAAAGATGTAGCTATTCCCATTTTGTTGGGACAATCTTTTGTTTATGGATCACAACTTGTAAGTATGTCTTATTATTTGTAGTTGTGTTTTCTATTAACAGTTCAAATTATAAGCTGTATGTAGTTGCTATGGTATGGTAGCTAGGTGGCAAAGCTTTGCCTCTGCAAGCCTGCTAACTGACATTACAGAATTGATGTAGTGTTTACTTTAGCTTTTGTAAGACTATTCAACACCCCTTAGGAAAATTATCCATGATTTTGCGATCGATTAAATGGTTAAAAAAAAACATGCCACTCTGAAACGTCCTGTGAAATCCGTGCTTGAAATCCGTTCAGCACAATCCTCGTTCGTTAACATTGTCAGGGTCTGAATCGGGCTCGAAATGGTTTGAAATTGGTTTGACGCCATTGTTAATATTTACATCTGAGTAGAGCTGTAGAGCTTATGAAGGGACGGGACATTCCCTGCTTAAGTGCTGCCAATCACAACACACTCGGCCAACTAACCAATCACAGCACAGTCGTATTTCGGAAGGAGGGGCTTCATCGAAAATGACGCGGATTTGAATTTGCATTTCCTTCATTCTGAGGCTTATTCATTTAACTTTTGGTGTGAAAGGGCCTTAACATTTGCCAAAACTTTTTTTGTTGTATTATTAAAAAACAAGCAAACAATCCCAGGTGAGAAAAATTAACACAAAAGTAACATAACGTATTACTTTCTATAAAAAGTAACAAAGTAATGCAATTAGTTACTTTTTTAGGGTGTTACTTTAACACGTTACAAAGTAACTTCCCCCAACACTGACATCAATTATGAATGGAAGCTTGTTTCCGGCACAGAATAAAATTTTTAAAAAATTCACATGACTTTAATGTTTATATCTTGCAATATTTACTGTTTTTTTTTTTCTCACAATTGCGGATTTATAACTCACAATTATGACTTTTTTTCTTTTTTCCCTCAGAACTGGACTTTACTGCAAGTTATAAAGTCAGAATTGTGAGATATAAACAATCAATTGCGAGAAAAAAGTAAATGTTGCAAGATATAACCACGCAATAAAAAAAAAAATGCACGATTGGTAAGCCGTTTTCTCAGACATAGTCTTGTTAACACAGGTAGTCTTGTGCTTTCCAAACAATGTGTAATTGAATCAGTGCAATGTCTCATCTCATTGACGTCCATTACTGTACACATGATCGTTGTTGTGAATTCAAATGATTTTCTAATGAGTTTCTGATGCTGTCAGAAGGACTTCAACTTGTTTTGAACGGGGAACATTCCTCGAAAATACGATGTAGTTGGTTTGGTTTTGTTCATAATGTGATTTCAAGTTTGTTAATCAATTTGTCACCACTGAAATTATAAATACCTTCTAAGGACAAACAGTTTATCACTTTTGTGAGACCAAATATAAGACATTTTAATATATATTTTTTAAACCATGTATTAACAAAGCTGTACAGGGCGACCCCAAGCAAAAGTACGTGTGCGTACAGAAGACATTTGACCACATTTGATTTGTCAGTAAGGGGTGATTGTATTTACCCATATATGTGTTTGTAAGAATATTCTCTTACTTGAAAGGTCATTTAGAAATTAGTTGTCTGGTCAGGGTTTTTATTCTAAAGTATGTGTTTGGAAAGTTTTGTAGTTTATGTTTTTAGAGAAAAGGCTGTTTTTTACTTGTCAAACTGATTATAGTTTATTTTTGATTGGATCTATGGATTGTATTAATGTCATTGCGTTTATTCGAATGTTAAAACGGATTCAAAAATCTAGGTATGAATTTATTTTTTAATTTTGTGACGTGTTGTCTAAACGTACGGAATCCGAAAAGGTATATTACGCTTTAGATATCTGACTGTTTCATTTGGCTGTATCTTTGATATTAAAAATAGTCTGTGTTTCAGTAGCTTTTACGGTTTTATATTTCAAAAAAAGAGAGAGAAGCCCAAAAAAGGATATTAAAAAAAAAAAAAAATTGTCTGTGTAATTTTGCATGGGTTTGCCATAGTTGATGATTTAACAGCATATAGGGTATTATGAAGATTCGGGTATATTTCGTTTTGTTATCCATCCTTTTTTTGTAATCAGGTGTTGGTCTTATTTTGTCTGGTGTTTTCGTAATTTAGATGATTTATTGTTTTGTTTATCATGTCAGATTGTGAATTATTTTGGTGTTCTCGACTCCTCGTCGTCTCATATGGTGAAAGTATCTGGTTTCATGGCTGCTCTTCAATAATCACCAGCAAAACAAAATCGATGTAATTTTATTGTTTTCAATTTGACGCAGGTCTTCTGATACTGAAACTGAAATAGAGTTGAAAGATAACTGTTTTTGTTTTGTTTTGCAATATTCCTACATCTCAGTCTTAACCTCAAACTGTATTTTAACGGACTAACATCAGCTGGCCGATACACACCGTGTTCATTGTGTGTACAAGGCAGATCAGGGTAAATAACAGCATAGTTCATGTGTTTTATTTTGTAACTCACATAAAATAGAGTACAGTTGTCTCAGGGGCAAATGTGTCCTGCAAGTGAGATGTACAGATATTTATTTTTTACACCGTGTTTATGGATTAAGGGAATGTGCCAGATTTTCAAGCATTGCTTTTTCTTTTTTCTTTTTTTTTTTTAGATACATGCCATTATGAGTTCAAATCTCTTTATCGCTGTTCTGTTGTTTAAAATGTTATGCAACATCTAAAGTTTTGTTATGAAAATGATACAAATCTTATATGTATTGTACAGATTCCACTGATGAACAAGATACAAATGTACACATGGACAGATGCTTAAATTTTGTATCTTTGTCATTTTAATACAATAAAATGTGACTGAAACGAAAACTGTCACTGTATTTAGTTTTCTACTTGCTTAGTTGCTTTATATGCTTTCTAAACAATTGAAGTGTATTACTTGAACACAGAATTTAGCCTAAATGGAACTGTAACTTTTTTGTTCAAAATTAACAAAATTTCAGTACATCATCAATCCTTTTTCCATCGTCTGTCTTAAAGTCGCCCTGTGGTGAAAATCAAGTTTTTAATAATGTGGTGTTTTAATATGCTTTAAGACAAACCATGTGCAAATTTGAGCCCGATCTCAAGGGAAAACGTACAAATTCTACGAGGTGGCTTATTCGTACGAATTCATACGACCTGACTCTTTGCAAAATCGTACATATTTTACGAATTGGCCAATTCGTATGAATTCATACGAATGACCTACCCCTGACCCCGCCCCTAAACCTACCCATCACGTGGGTTTAGACAAATCGTACAAATTCGTACGAGTGAGGTCGTACGAATTAGTACGAATTAGCCAACTTTTTATCATTCGTACGAATTCGTACGAATTGGTCGTGAGATAGCGTTGGCAAATTCATAAGTCAACACCATTGCTGAGTATTTTCTCTTAAAAACACGGTTTGAAATCGCTGATGTTTCTGACATCACAAACTACCTTGTAACCAATCACGTCAACGTGCCGGCGGGCTTTAGCATAACATTACTATGCCGTGAAGCAAGGGAGTCTCAAGAGAAGCAAGGTTATCCCAGTATTTTTTTCTGTTGATGTGAAAAATCTGGTAGATTTAGCATTATAGCGGGTGTATAATGTATATTAAGATGTTATGATGAACTATATGCCTTTCTCCACTGACGCTCTGAGTTGTTCACAGCGTTTCTGATGATTTTTAGAAGGCAGCGGTCTGACTCTGAGATGCGAACAGGAACAGGTTTGTGTAAAATTAGCAACACATTATTAGCTGTTTGATAATGTAGTCAAGCAAAAGGCTAATCATATAAATACCGTTATGGGTCCGACGTTGTAAAGAGCGATACCATTGTGCATTGTTTACCTCAGTAAGTTGACCGAGTGAATCTGTGAACTGGTGTGAGTAAGTGGAGGTGGGGTTATAAGTGATATTATAAGTGTTTATATTTTAGACCTGGCAGGATGGTTTTTCGTTGGAAATTGCGTACTTGCGTCACTCACCCATGTGTGTCTCGTCATATCAATAAATAGAGAAAAATTGCTCTGGCTACTTTAACGCAAATTATAGTGAGGGAGTGGTACAGGTTAGTTGTCACAACGAGCGAGAAAGGTAAATATTCCATCAATAATATACCATCAGCTAAATCTCCAACCTCTGGGGAATCACTCTTTTTGTAGAAAAAAACAACTCAGAGGAGCGTCTGCTGACAAAAAGAGAAACGACAGAGCTCGTAATAAAACAAGAATCAACATCGGCTTGGCTTTTCGGAGATGGCAAGAACTGAGGGATTTGAAATGTTGTAAAAGTGACCTGGAGATGGTGTTTTTTACAGGTGAGTAAAAAATTATTTATAATTTTTTTCTTTATATAAAAAGAATAACAGGTGAGTATTTTATTGAACAGATAAATTACCATATGTAGATGTCTAACAGAGCTCATTTCATTATGGTTGTAGCTCTATGCTGGAATTTATTTTCAAGGAAGTACACTCAAAAAATTATATTAATTACCCTTAATTTAATTGAAGAACATTTTTACACAATTTGTTTTTTTTTTACTCAAAAAAAATCTGTTTAGTTGAGTCAACAGAATTTTGTTGGTTTAGGTCATATTATTTTATTATAGTATGTTTAACTTAACTTTTGTTTATTACATTTTACAAGATTTAATTTTCATACATTCAAACAAGCAGTTTCGTCATTATTATACACAATGTAAATATTGAATAAATAAGAAAATCATAAGAAAAATAGTTATCAGTATTGACACAAGTATTGATCACTGAGTGTCCACAGCCTAATCACAAGTGCCAGTCTTCTGCATAATGGTAACCACAACATTCAAAAACAGAAACTCCTCTAAATGGCCAACATCACTGCACATAAAACACTAATATAATCTACAACATCTTTCCCTTCACTGAAACATAAAACACATAAAATAACACTTACTCCTTACATTAACTCTCCTAATGTCCCCTGTTGTAAGTCCCCTTGCAAAGCATGCAGGGAACTACAGATCCATTGCCCAGTTAGTAGTCAACAAAAATGATTCATGTATTAACCCAAATTAATTAAGTAAATTACATTTAGCACATTTTAATAAATTAACCTCAACAAAATAATTTAATGAGTGTACTGTTCTATTAATGGGTAATGTTACAGTAACGTCTGCAGCTATAGTCGACTTTAGATCCTTTCCGTCTAGTAGTGAATGTTTTATGAGCAGTAGTGAAATCTCTCTCTCTCTCTCTCTCTCTCTCTCTCTCTCTCTCTCTCTCTCTCTCTCTAGTAATGAGAAAAAAACATACAGTATTCATCCGCACAGTCACAGCCAAAGCACAACCAAAACAATGTTCTTCCGCAAAATGCATGCAGTTTTGTTTTTCAACCACTAGAGGACCCTAGTTACCTTGCTATGAGAACCGTCATTCAATGGTCATTTAGTCATAGTTATATCAGTTTTATTATCACCAAATGCATCATAAAAAGAGTTAGTGCAAGTTAAAAACTGCAATACAGTTCAAGGGGGGAACTGCTTAACAGTGCTGATAAAATACAAACAACTTTATTTGTCATTGTTATTTTGATTAAATTTGTAAAAAAAATAAATAAATTTGGTTTAACTTTAAAAGGAAAGTAACCTGGTTGCCTTAATATATATATATATATATATATATATATATATATATATATATATAGTTAATACAATGAAGGAGATTGATTTAATCAACAGAAACTCAAAATATTATGTTATCTGAACCACATACATTATCGAAGTTGATTTGAAAAAGAAAAAATGTTGTGAAAACAAATCATGAAAATATTTTTTTACAGTGTACAATTTAAAGTTGCTTATCATGACCTCCATAAGGTGCAATATTATTTGAGACCTTTTTCTATGGAAACAGTATTTGTGAAAAGCCACCATCAGTATACAAAGCATTAACATTGGCATGTGCAGGGTTTTATGAGCATGCTTTCGCCTGTGTAAATGAAAGCTGAAAACAACTGAAAACACATGATAATGTCTGCACCTGATGCTGTTTTGTCAAACCAAAATACTATAAAAATCTGACTGGAGTCGGTTTTTGTTCCTCTGAACAGGTTTGTAGTTGTCACTTCCTCTTTCTAAATCACAAACTGAACCACAAACACACACACACATGCACAAAGAAAGAGCCTTGTGACATATTCACAGAAATTTAAAGGACTCAAATCATAGTTTTAGAATTTTATTTTATTTTTCACTATGCATTTGTTTTGTTTTTGCACCAAGAATAGCTTTTTGCTTTTCATTTTGCTTAAAGGGATTGTTCACCCAAAAATGAAAATTAGCCCATGATTTACTCACCCTCAAGTCATCTGAGTTACATAAAAAAATGTCCTTGCTCTTCCAGGCTTTATAATGGGTGTCAGTGGGTATATTTTTTGGGAAGTCCATCAAAGCGCATCCATCCATGATAAAAGTGGTCGAAGCGTGCTAGTGTCAGCAAGTGTTACTTTTGGCGTAAGTCGACTTGCGTACCGCCGTCTGCCATATTTTAGTCGATAAAGTTTTAAATATGGATATTTTCCTTACACAAACGCATCACTTCACTTCAGAAGGCCTTCATTAACCCCTGCAGAGCCGTTTCGAGCACTTTAATCATGGATGGATGCGCTTTGATGGACTTCCAAAAAAATATACCCATTGACTCCCATTATAAAGTTCGGAAGAGCCAGGACATTTTTTTAATAACTCCGATTGTATTCGTCTGAAAGAAGAATGTCATATACACCTATGGCTTCAGGGTGAGTAAATCATGGGCTAATTTTCATTTTTGGGTGAACTATCCCTTTAAGAAAAAAAAGAAGAAAAAAATATATATCAAAATGAAGTTTATGCTTAAAACAAGAAAAATATCTGAAAAAATGAGTCTTATGCCATTTTGCTTCTCTAGTAAATGTATCTTGATTTCAGCATGTTTAGATATTTGTTCTGATAGATATATTCTAAGTAAAATTGTATTCCCCATGATATGAGCCCTTTGTGGAGTTCAGTGCTATTTTAGTATCGATGTTAAATAATGTAAAAAACATTATTTTTAAATAAAATACTTCAGGTCAGTTGAGTCTTAAACACACTAAATTCATCCATAGTTGCAGCAGGCAGATTTTTTTGTCTCAGGTGTCTCTTTTTTAATGGGGGCCCCAACGACTAACCCATGCCAGTCATTTCGGGTGGGTATTTTTCTTTTCAGGAAGAGGTTATATATCCCTCTGGCCAAGGTCTCAAACGCTTCGCTGACGTTTATATTCTCCTTTGTAGACACTTCAAGATAAGCCACCATGTTGAGTTTTTTAGCCAGCGCTTCTCCTTCACTCTTCCTGACCTGTCGTCCCACAGCCAGGTCACACTTATGACCCACAAGCAAGAAGAACATGGGGTTTGGTTTCACATAGTCCAGGACTTCCTGATGCCAGCTGCAAACACGATCAAACGTCTGTCTCTGTGAGACGTCAAACATCAGAATGCAGCCCACAGAATTCCTCATGTAAGACTTACAGATGGACCTGCAGCAAAAAATGGTCAAAGTCATGAATGTTGAAGTTGTTTCAGCTGAGCAACTCTTAAAATGTACAGAAGACGGGGGGGTAGTTGTCACTTGATCTCAAGGGAATATTTGTCAGGGTGGGTTTATTTATTTTTTATAGTTTAGTTTCCACATCGACACAAACTTTAAAGTCTTCACTACAACAAACTATTGTACACTGTCACAGTTATTTGTTGGAAAAAAAACTAAGATAAAGATAATTTAACCATGTAAAGCCTGACTTATGAAATAATAGTTATAAAAGTCTAAAAATTCTGCAAAAAACTATTGGCAACACTTAAATACAGTGATGGAGTTTTTGCTCTGATAAAATATGACACATGTTAGAAGGGTGTTTTTCTAACGTGATACTTCAGAAAAAGATGTAAAGATCTCCAATGGCAGCTGCAGAAAGTTTTTAATTTCATATAAAAAAAAAAATATATATAATATAAGTAAGGGATAATGTACATCCAGCCGGTTGTTATCTCAGAATAAACCCCTGACAGGGTGATGAGGTCTTGCATCAGCCTGAAGGGGGGTTATTCTGAGTTAACAACCGGCTGGATGTACATTATCCTGCTTATTACACGAATCCCACCACATAAGTAAATATTGATCTGAGTTGAAATATTTAATTAGTTCTTTAAACGCAAAGATTTTGTGGAGAGAGCAGTTGCAAGTTCAGACTAAACGGACATTTAAGAGATACGGTATACAGTCATACAGCTTGTTACAGCATTTCGCCACATAAATAATTATGGAGATAAGAGATACTGTTTTCAGATTAAACTCTTTTAAAATCGTATACCTGTTTGTATCTTATAATCCAACAGTGTGTAAAAAAAATATCTTGAAACAAGAGAGAACGAGTCCACCATACTGGATGGCATAATTAAATAACTACACAAAATATTGATTTGACTGAGTTTTAATATTTTATTAGCTCACCAAAAACAAAACTTCCATGAAAACTTTCACACTGTAAACCCTAAAACTCAAAATAATTAATTGGTTTGAGTAGGACAAACTTAAATTAAACTAATCAGTTCAGTCAAATTAACTTTTATGAGTATTTAGCACTTTCTTTTCCTTTCAAGTTCACAGAACTGATATATTTTAAGTAAACTTAACTGTTTCATTGTTTTGAGTTTTATGAAATTATTTCTTTTAATTTGATGAACTTAAATTTAACTGAAACGGCTGAGATTTCTATTTCCCAGCATGCTTTGCCCATGACACTTTGCCCATGTATCTTGATTTCAGCATGTTTAGATATTTGTTCATGTATTCTAAGTAAAATTGTATTCCCCATGATATGAGCCCTTTGTGGAGTTCAGTGCTACAGTATAAGGGAGAGTAAATGCTTAAATTAATTGTAATATAATGGGGGGTATTTGTGCAAGATTAATGTTAAGTGGGAGATTTTAGTGGTTAATGTTTTGTTATGCTAATTTAGAAGAATTTCTGTTAATGTTGGTTTTAAGATAGTTACCATCATGATGACAAGTGGTGTTTGGTTTGAGAGCAAGTATGTTAAAAACTTTATTTTGCTGCACTCATACAGCAAGTGCTATAACATTATATTGTTTACATGTTAGCTAATCAGCAAGTTAGGATTTATTGAACTAGCTTGATATAGCTAGCTATGTTTATACTAATAAAAATGTTCACATTGAGGTTACATGAAAATATGCAGTCATAAAATATATTGATAACATAAATTGACATGATTTCTCTCAACATGGGGACAGGAGAGCTGTCGGTCAACACATGGGAAAACAAAGTAACTAGCGTTACTTATTTGAAAAAGTAACTTTACAAAATTACTCTTATTACATAGCCTATAATGTGACCCCCAACACTTGTCCAGAGTGCAGAGTTTATTTTCTACTCTTCCTCCAGGTTTTGAGTTCACATAAACTTTAAACATGTCTTAAAGGGGTGGTTGATTATGATTTCACTTTTCTAACTTTAGTTAGTGTGTAATGAACATCTGCAAAGTTACAATGCTCAAAGCTCAAAGCAAAGGGAGATATTTGCTTTTAAAGAAATCGCTTTTTAAGGACTACAACAAACGGCTGGTTGGGACTACACGACATTCCTCCCGGGTTAGTGACATCACCAACCCTAAAATTTACATAAACCCCGCCCCCTGAACACGGTTTATAGATTATCAAGACGGAATATGCTAATCAATGACTAGAAGATAACTACACATAAGCTACATAAATTCATCAACTAACCATTCAGAAACGTCCTGTTGCTTCTACATGTTGTCACCTCTTCTTGAGTCTCTCCATTATTGTCTGAATCCGGTTTGAATATAAAAGGCTAAACGTTTTTGAAATTTCCAGTGCATGTCTGTGTGAGGTAAAAGGACACAAGCTCTTGAAGCTCCGCCCTCTGCGCTGGGAGCAGCAGCTCATTTGCATTTAAAGGAACAGACACAAAACGTTGCGTTTTTGCTCACCTTCAAAAATTGACAATTTTAACATGCTATATAAAAATATCTGTGGGGTATTTTGAGCTAAAACTTCCCATACACACTCTGGGGACATCTGAGACTTATTTTACATCTTGTGAAAAGGGCATTATACCACCCCTTTAAAGTTCAAAGTAAGAACAAAAAGCACAGAGTACCATCAGTTTAAACTATTCCTGTAAAATATTGGGTGCGTTTAGTTGACAAAAACTCACCTAAATCTTTCCTGGCCCGCAGTGTCCCACAGGAGGAGTTTGATCACAACATCAGGGTCAAAGTTCATGTTATGCACCTTAAAATCAATTCCCAGAGGAGACTGAGAGGATTCATCAAATGTTCCTTCAGTGAAGCGATGCAGAAGAGACGATTTCCCTACAGCTGAGTCTCCAAGAATGACTATCCCAAATCTCAAGTTCCACGGTATTGTTTCTTGCATTGTGAATGGCTTTGTTACAATGACAAGCAGCTCTGTTAGTGTTAGAACTAGTGCTAAAACTCTTTACTATAAGTCTTTACTAGAGGCCTTGCCCTCTGGTGACTGAACAAACAGGTATAAAAGCACAAAGAGGGAGAGGTTTGCAGTATAATAGATACACACCTTTTTCACAACAATAGTGGCCTGTGAAAACATGGCATTACAAACTGAAATCTCATACTGTTGCACAATAAGATACAGTATATCAGTTAGAGAATTTGATATGTACGTGGCAAAAAAAGATTTTCTTACTAAACATTCTTAAATCAAGACATCTTTATTTGAGAAGCAAACTGACATGATATTAAGTCTTGCTTTCTGAAGAAAATTATCAAACGGGGTAAGAAAAATAATCTTGTTTTCCCTTTGAATTAAGTTTATTTTTATGACCCCATTGACATTTTTTTTTTTCTTGGTTTAAGCATAAACTCAATAAATTGACTTTTTTCTGTTTTATAGATTTAAAATCTACGGTTTCCCAAAAATTCTTAGGAGTATGTCATAATATCAAACACAAATTACACGGACTATACACATGATTAAGATGTTTTTAAAGTCAACTTGAAATCAAAGTTTTTCATGTTGGCTGTAAGGCAATAAAAGCACAACGTCAGAAACGTTTAAAAAATACCTTTACCCTAATAATGTTCTATAATCTATAAAAACACTCACAATTGTTCACTTAAAGGTGTCATAACATGAAAAATCTAATTTGCGTTGATCTTTTAACATATAAGAGATCTTTTTACCATTAAAACATCCTGCAACTTTAATAGCTTAAAATGTCCTCCTCATTATAAACAAAGCATTTATTTAATCAAGCTGCATATTTACATATGCCTGCATCCAGAGCAAAACATCAACAAATATTTTTGCATCGGTGCACCAGAGTAAACTGAAGCGTAGAGGAACGTTCGCTTTGATGAGTCGTGTTCATTCTCATTTGCTCATTTCTGCAGAGACTTCAGAAGGATACCAGTGTCAGGAACAAGTAAATGGTTTATTTTTAATGGCGTACCAGATTGCCTCAGAGGATTATATGCAGGGCTTGACATCAACACCCGCCAACTCGCAAAATGTGGGTGGATTTCAGCAGTGGCGTGTAACGCAGTTACCTAACCACTTTGGCGGGTTGAATTTTATACATAATATACACATTTTTCAATTGTAGTCTTTTATGAAAATCATCTTAAATAAACTAGTGCAATGTAGTGTTGTCAAAAATATAGATTTTTCGATAGATACCGATACTGAATTATCTGAAATGCTTCCAATAATCATTTTCCGCAGAATAGAATAATTTTCCGCAGAATAGCGAGTTGATGAGATGTTTTAAGTGAACGTAAACAGTTCAGAAAGAAAACGCATGTGTAACAGTGTAATGGATCTGTGCGTCAGGTCTTAAAGTGACAGTAGCCTAATATATCTGCTGCCAAATTACGAGATAATATTAAAAATATCTATATGGCAGTTTTTCCCCATGGTATCAATGTCAAAATTGCAATCAGTGAAAATGCTGAGTGGCTAGTAACTAGACAGTGGCTGGTGAGCAGAAAAAAATAATGTCAAGCCCTGTTTGTTCGGAGCATTTGACTGCAGATTGTTTTTTTAAACGAGGAACAGTGTAATGGAGTTTGCAAAGAAACTTGTTAAAAAATGAAGCAGCAAACTGTATTGGATCTGACCGCAGCTGCATCACAAACCCCAAGTAAGTGATTTAATAATGCTTTCTGTAAATGACGGTTTTATATGGATGATGTTTTCAAAACGCTTACTCGCGTGCAATAGCGAGTGGGCGTTGATACTGTTTCCTATGCAATGACGTTAGCCAATCATAACAGTGGGCGTTTACTGAAAAGCCTTAAAGTAGCCGTCCCTTAAAAGGTCAGAACGAAGGTTGAAAATAATAATTTTTCCGCATATATTTTTTTGTGCCTAAAAAATTTACATTATAAGTGAACCTCAATTCCATGTCATGTCCCCTTTAAGATAAAAAGACCGTCCCCTGTGTCCTGCTGTTAGCACAGGGAGAACCGCCGAGAGTTGATGTTCATCTTGGTGACCCCGATGACCTTGAGTGTCGAGGACAGGCCTAATCCAGGAGACATGGGAACGTCACATAAATCTGACATGTCGTCTCGCTCCTCCAGCTCAAACGTGGCATCGTTCAGCATCTTGCGATGTTGGCTGCACGTCTGCACGATTCTCTGGTTGTTAATATCAGTGCGCAGGTGCATTAGCTGACGTGCGAGCTGCTGGTCCTGTAAACGCATCTCTGCCTGCAATAAAAGGAATTAAAAAGGTAAACGGTTACTTAAGCTTGAATATACATTAGAGAAACACTGTTAAAACTTTCCCTGGCGCTTTAAGTCAAGTCACCTTTATTTATATAGCGCTTTTTACAATACAGATTGTTTCAAAGCAGCTTTACAGAGATTACAGGAAAATAATGCAACAAAGTTTGTTTCTGCTGTGCAGCAGCTCTATATTGATCTTTACATTGTTTACACCAGTTGGTGGCAACAAAAGTCTATAAATCAGTGATTCCCTCACCGAACTGATTAATCGGACTAACAGCAATGGAACTAAAAGTTGTGAAAACAGTAAATCACAAAGAATGCTTCAGATTTATGATATGTATAAATTAAAAATGTCCTTTGAATTGCTGATTTGGTGCTCAAGAAACATTTTTTTATTGTGCTGCTTAATATTTTTTTGTGTGTGTGTGTATATATATATATATATATATATATATATATATATATATATATATATATATATATATATATACAGTGAGGAAAATAAGTATTTGAACACCCTGCTATTTTGCAAGTTCTCCCACTTGGAAATCATGGAGGGGTCTGAAATTGTCATCGTAGGTGCATGTCCACTGTGAGAGACATAAAAAAAAAAAAAAAAAAGAAATCACAATGTATGATTTTTTAACTATTTATTTGTATGATACAGCTGCAAATAAGTATTTGAACACCTGTCTATCAGCTAGAATTCTGACCCTCAAAGACCTGTTAGTCTGCCTTTAAAATGTCCACCTCCACTCCATTTATTATCCTAAATTAGATGCACCTGTTTGAGGTCGTTAGCTGCATAAAGACACCTGTCCACCCCATACAATCAGTAAGAATCCAACTACTAACATGGCCAAGACCAAAGAGCTGTCCAAAGACACTAGAGACAAAATTGTACACCTCCACAAGGCTGGAAAGGGCTACAGGGAAATTGCCAAGCAGCTTGGTGAAAAAAGGTCCACTGTTGGAGCAATCATTAGAAAATGGAAGAAGCTAAACATGACTGTCAATCTCCCTCGGACTGGGGCTCCATGCAAGATCTCAAAGGGTCTCAATGATCCTAAGAAAGGTGAGAAATCAGCCCAGAACTACACGGGAGGAGCTGGTCAATGACCTGAAAAGAGCTGGGACCACCGTTTCCAAGGTTACTGTTGGTAATACACTAAGACGTCATGGTTTGAAATCATGCATGGCACGGAAGGTTCCCCTGCTTAAACCAGCACATGTCAAGGCCCGTCTTAACTCTTAAGTTTGCCAATGACCATTTGGATGATCCAGAGGAGTCATGGGAGAAAGTCATGTGGTCAGATGAGACCAAAATAGAACTTTTTGGTCATAATTTGGTCAAAAAAAATATATATATATATATATATGGACATTAAATTGATTATTTTACATTAAAGTGGCAGTAAAGGCATTTATATTGTTTTTTTCTATTTCAAATAAATGATGTTCTTTTGAACTTTCTATTTATCAAAGAATCCTGAAAAAATGTATCATCATTTCCACAGCACAACTGGTTTCAACATTGATAATAATAAGAAATGTTTCTTCAGCAGCAAATCAGTATATTATAATGATTTCTGAAGGATCATGTGACACTGAAGACTGGAGTAATGATCCTGAAAATTCAGCTTTGCCATCAAGAATAAATTATACTTTAAAATATATTCAAATAGAAAAGTTTTGTTGAATTGTAATAATATTTCACAATATTACTGTTCCACTTTATTTTTGATCAAATATATGTAAACCTTGGTGAGCAGAAGAGACTTCTCAACTAACTTTTGACTGGTAATGTACTGTATATACACACACTTTTATGTATTTGTTTTATATGTTTATATATTGTTTAATATGTTTTTTTTTGTTTTTGTTTTTTTCACAAATACAACAAAGCAGTTTTATTTACCCATTTATAATTCATTTAAACAGAAACCAATGTGAAAAACTCACCAGCTCTTTCTTGAGCCACTCCAATGCTTGGTCTATACTTCCAAATCCCAGTCTGTTCCCTGATGGTCGCCTCCCTTCCCGGATCACACCAGCTTCCAGTGACGGCTTGGCCCTCTTAAGAGGACCTGATGTTTTTTGTTTGTCCGTGTTACCCGGTGTCTCTGAGACCCTGTGGCTCTGGGCGAGCATCTCCTCCAGCTGAGCTCTCCAGTCCAGGGAGGACGGCTTTCTGGTCTCGAGCTTCAGCTTCTCAGTCAAAGCCTTCAAACTGGAGAGGTGGTCGTCCTGCGCTGCAGCAAGGCTTTCTGGGCTTTTTAAGGGCTTATCTGCATGTGACACTGCCATTGGCTTTAGGGACATTTCCTCTACACTTGCAGGGAAACTAAAAATCATTCACTGGAAAATTGGGAAAAGTTGGCAGACCAACATCACTGTTGGAAATTGTTCGAGAGACCTGGATGGCTCCAGCAATTGTCCCGGATTTAAAGACAAAATATGCACAGATTTCATGGAAGTTCAAAAATGCACATATCTTACACACACATTAGTTATTATTTATTTTTAAAGTCGATATGTTTAAAAAATGGTGTCGATGTTCTTTAGCAGCTTTCTAGAGACTCTCCAAACAAGAACTGCAGATGTTTCAGTCCCGAGACTCTTGAAATTATGATTATGATCTGAAATATAATAGAAACACAAATTCATCATACCATGCAAAAAGTGAATACTGAAATCTACTGCATGCTTAAATGTGATAAACTATCTTGTGATAATCTACAAATCGTCTTGTAAAAGAAACATACCTGTGCAGTTCTGTAATGAGGACAGTTTATCAACAAGTTCACTCACACTTGTTTTACTAGTTAGTCTTCTTTCATAATATCTACTTCCTTGTAACATTGTTCTTGATTCATCGTTGACTTGAGAAATGACGAGCACTAATCCTGGATCAGAGAAAGCAAACAGACACCAAGAAAATGGGTCGATATATCTTAGAAACAAACAGTTGTGTAAAGTATTTGAGTAAATGTAATCAGTGTCGATACTTAAGTATATTTTTGGCTGCTTTGACTGAGTATCAAGATATTAACGACTTGTACTATTAAGCTGACTACATTTTTGAATAAGTATCTGTACTCTTTATTCCAATACGTTTCTGAATATTAAAGCAATTACTGGTGTTCACATTTTGCATGGCACTTAACTTTCTGCAGCAGTTTATTTCTGCCACAAAAGAAGTGATATCGCCATCTTCAGGGCATTGAAGGTACTATATCTTGTGTGTTTTGCCCTCACTCACCCAAACTCGTCAACAAGGCTCCTTTAAGTGAACGAGTGCATTATTATCAGGTAGTAGTGAATCACAGGTGTTTCATATATGAGATGAGGACATGACCACAGCCGCTGATGAGGCCGAAACCAGCACGTGCAGTGCAAGAAGGCTTTGAAATTAACATTATTTTATTTATTTGTTATATTGAAGAGAACTTTTTGAATGATATTGATTTATTTAAGCCCTTTTTGAGCACTTAAGCTTTACTGAGTGTTTGTAGACGTTTAAGAGGCTGTTCTGTCAACCTTGATTTATTGCAATTTTGAGGTGTTAGAGAATAAAAGTGATCGCTTTACTCACATATCAGTTGCTTCTTATTTTCCACTGTCATGTCTCTTAGGTGTTGAGGTCCAGTGCATCTGTAAACCTACATTCAGTACAAGCAAAACACTGTTAAAATCAGATACTCTAAGACTTTCACTCAAGTGGTAATTGAAATTGGTGACTTGTAACTTGCAATGGAGTAAATTTCACTGTAAGGTGTCTGTACTTTTACTCAAGAATGGTTTTCTGGTGCTCTTTACACTTCTACAAACAAATATGCAATTTGTTCTAGATGCATTGGACAGAAGAAACCCAAATTGCCATCATATGACGCAACATGAACAATTATATTGTGCAATCACTTCATTTTGATCAGGAGATTCCAACATACACTAATATATATATATATATATCTTATAGTATCTTCATTCACAAATCAAGGGATAGTTTACCCAAATATTAAAATTCTGTCAACATTTACTTCCCCCTAAGTTGTTCCAAACCTTTGTGAGTTTCTTTCTTCTGTTGAACATAAAAAATATATATTTTGAAGAACGTGGGTAACCAAAGAGTTGATGGACCCCATTGACTTCCATAGTACGGGGGAAAACAAATAATATAGAAGTCCATCAACTGTTTGGTTTGGTAATCATAGAGATTTGAAACAAACTTGAGGGTGATTAAATGATGACAGAATTTTCATTTTTGGGTTGCATTTTTTAAACTTGCTTCATTTTGATACTTTTTTTCAGAAAACAAGACTTAATATCTCAAGTCATTTTTCTTCTAAATGTATCTTGATTTAAGAATGTTTCAATATTTGTACTGGAACACAAGACAATAATTTTTGCCGTGTTTGGAGAACATTTTACAAGAAAACACTGTTCCAGTTTTTCTACTCCAAAATGTCATGTTACTTGCCATTTCTTTGTAATTATTTGTAAAATAAATTTAAAAGTAAATCCTACACCATTTTCATTCAGTGTACTTCTAGTGACAGTATCACTAAGGGTCATTTTAGGATTGGTTCCAAATAATGATCAAATTAAATTTGCATTTTTTGACAAGCAGAACGGTTTGTCCTAGATTTAGGGACTGAAGTTTTAATTATCACATCATAAAAGATCTAATAGTTCACATATATGTCATATATAAGCAGATTGTTTACGTGTGATATCAGTCCGAGTCTGCTGGACTCCATATTCCTGTGGTTGAGGTTGAGCAGTGGAACTAGGACACAGCAGCTGATGCCTGCTAAACTGGGAACCCCTCGAGTCCCACCGTCTCTGTGCGGTTCTAGTTCTCGTCATCAACCAGAGCACGCAGACTTCACCAAACAAACTCCTAATCTGGCCCTTAAGCTTTGATTATTTCATATCATAGCATCACATTGTGTACAAGTTCTGTCCTGGTCCTTTAATAGTGACAGACTGTCCACAAAGCTGTGTGAGTTTATGGAACTCACTATATTAGGAATTCATGATGCTTGGAGTGACCAACTGGTGAAAAAGTTGGCTCACTAAATGTGGAAAATGTAATGGATGGAATGGACACAGAACGTTTCCCGCTGCTCAGTGTTTTTTCAGTGTCCTGATTCATAGAAAAGTCACCATTGCACTGAGCAACAGGATGCTGTCCATCAAAAAGAAGATCTGAGTATGTGTTGACACTTTTCATGATGCCAAAAACACTCAGATGAGGGAATCTCACGAAAGCTGCCAAGAACATGTCTAGGTCACAATTCATGCCAAATGAAAAAAAATATATATATAAATGTTAAAATATTATTTGTATATATTTATACAATAAATACATTATTAATTCGGTAACACTTTATTTTACAGTGTCATTGTTACATGTTACATTTAGTTACTTAGTAATAACTATAAATTATAAATAATTGCATGCAACTAACCCTAAACCAAACCAGTGCATTTAGTTACTAAATATTACTCAGTGCCTGAATGTATAAATTCAGTGTAACAAAGACACCTTAAAACAAAGTGTAACCATTAATTATTTTACAGGTAAATTTGAATATTTAAAATATAAAAATAACTTCTTAATAGTACTATTTTATAATATTTTAATAATTATTTCACTAATATTTTATTAAAATAATATTATTTTCATAAAAAATACGTCAATCCAGAGTATGACAGTGGCATTATAAATGGAAAAAATATTTTAAATAATTATAAAAATATTTTAAATATCATAAGTGTGCTATGTAAAATACAAACACTATGACAAAAACATAATAATTTATGTTTAAATATTAACATTTCATTTTAATAATATTGTATTATTCATATAATTTTAATAATAAAACATTTTTTAAAACAATATTTTCATTTAAAAAAAACATACAAATAATACAGAATGACAGTGACATTATATGGAAGGCTGTTTCTCGCTCTGACTGGGTTCCTCTGATCCAAACCAGGTGGAAAGAATAACTAACCTGCACCTGATCTCTATGTGCGTAGTTTAGGAAGACATTTCACGAAAGATCATTTTAGTTCAAAGAACAGCCTTAATTCATTCACAGATCTCTCTAAAAACTTAAACCCATATTTACTTACAGGATGAAAAGCTCAAATGCAGCCGTGACGACATTTCTACAAATCCAGTAACAGAGGAAATATTGAGGGGAGAAAAAAAGAAAAAAAACAAGACAAAATTAGACTGCGTTTCAATAACAGCGCTCGTGAAGATCACATAGTGATCCCTCGTTCGATTATTATGGATATGAGGAACAAATATATGTTTGAATAACAACCTACCTTCACCAAACCGCGTTTAGTGAGTGAGTCAAACCCCATCTACTGCAAATGAACGCGAACGCGCCGCGTCGCGTAAACGAGGTCTTTCATTGGTCGACAGGGTGCTGATGTCAGTTCAGACAGACGCGTCGCGCTTCGTTTATTATAATACGAGCGCTCTGATTGGTCGACGTCGGGATTCCATAGCTTGCAGTGTGTTGAGCGTCGCGTCACACAGGAACGTTTTGTGCGTCAAACGCAGGGCGTTCATACAGACAAGACATGAATGTTCCTATGTTTTTGCGTCCTGAAACACAATGTAAACGCAATCACCACTTTAAAGCGGTTCAACACGAATTTCTGTCTGCGAACGCGGCTTATGTTTTTACAGGACGCGTTTTTAAAAAAGTGCGCAGTTGTCAGATCTAAAGTAACACAAGTTGCCACTAAAGCCCTAGATTTGTTTTGAAAGTCAAATGTTGCTTAGACACAAACTTTTAAGATTTCAGTGTGTTTTTTAATTGTGTTAACATTATCCAAAAGCTAAAAATATGACAATTTTACTATTGAAGGAGAAAAAATGATTATGAATTGTTCCAATTTAAGACCGTTCTGAAATGGATGAATAATGTTCACGTTATTTGTGCTCAAAACAGTGTCGTATGTAAAAAACAAAACAAAACAAAAAACAAAAAACAAAAACACCCAAGGTGCCGAGAGCGAAGAGCACCTGCAGTGGGACGTCCCTCGCTTTCATTGGCTGATGGATCTGTCAGTCAAGCAATGACGTCATGTGGGCATTGTGTTTGAGGAAGCGCAAGAAAGAAACTGCATCAAGTCCAGAATATATAAAACACCTCGACATCATCGAAAAGTTGAATGTGACTGGAGTTAATATAAACGCTTTCCAACGTCCCGAGTCGAAAGGTACGTTATTGTTTCGTCCTTTTCGGCTTTTCTGAATTCCTTGATGGCTAAGTTTGGCCAAAAAAACGTAATGTGGCCAAAATCAGTAATGTGATCAGCGGTATTCAGTGCTAGACTCAATTTTTTTCCCTGTTGTTTGCTCTTTTTGTAGTTTATTTTTTACTATTTTCCATCGAAAGGACCGATATACGTTATACAGATTTTCATTATATTATAAATGAGTTTTAATCCTGTATTGATTATTGATCAGCTCCAGTAAGTGTGATCCAGGACTGTTATGTTATGTTAAGCACCTGCTCAACATTAGTATTTATTTTTAGAACCACGTTTTGTCCTCTGGCGCTTCCTGTATCACTTCCTTGTTACATAGAACACATAAATTACATAGAAATTAAACACTGAAATTATTTAGAAGTTCTACTCTCATGGTTTACATGGTTTACAGCGTCTGCACGTTTACATATTTGCACACCTATCATATATATACACTAATATATTTAAAATATTTATTATATTTTATGCTTTTAATTTACTCTTTGTATTTATTTTGTACCTGTATTTGGATTTACTGCTGTAGAATGTCTGAGCCTCACAATAAGCATTTCTATGTACAAACTGTCACTGCACATCTGGTGCATGTTACAAATAAACTTGAAACTTGCAAACTTATTATATATTCATTTATTTTACTTATAATTATAATTTATATGTTATTTAATCTTTTTTAAAATCCCCCTGTGGTGAAAATCACGTTTTTAATGTAGTTCATATGTCTATGTGCTGTTTTTAATATGCTTTAAGACAATCCATGTACAAATTCACAAGTCAACACCATTGCGGAGTAATTTCTCCTTTAAAACTGCAGTGAACCAAAGACAGTCTCAGAAACACGGTGGGTGTAGAGTTACATTCGAGCTATTTTAATGCATGACAAAAAATTGTCATGGAAAAAACATTTAAATATGTCATTTTGGTGATCAAATGTTAGTTTTAAGGGATAAAATGCTTGACAACAGTGGGACTTCAAGTAAAGTCAAGTATGGAAAGTGTTATTAACACCACATTTATTAGGTGAAAAATCCACTGAGCAACCCAATATTGACTAACAAGTGTAGTTCCTTTTGTTTAGAGCTGATTTCTGATTCTTTAAATATGTTTTTTTTTGACTAGCTGGAAATTGTGAAAAGTGAAATCACACGTCCACAAATAAAGTAGGTTTTAATGTAGATTGTGTGATGGTTTGACAACACTAGACTTTAACACAACTGTAGGCTAGTCAATTAACTTTGGATGCAAAAAAGAATAAAAAGAAATGGTTTAATTATGATTATTTTGTTAATCGATTAATCTGTTGGTTATTTCTTCGATTAATCAATAAATCAGATGAAAAATAAAAATGTATTAAAAATAATATTTTTTGAAAAAAAATTATTTGAATAAATATACGAAATTATACCAAAACCTGTCCTTTGTTGTCCTCCAAACAGCATGCAATTTAAAGGCAACAAATATAGTGAATGTATCTATGTGTTCAATTATTTTCATTATCAATTTTATTGATTAGTTGTTGCAGCACTATTACTAACCCTAACATGCTTTTTTTTTTTTGGGAGATTATGTGCAAGTGTTGCATGCGCTGTATATGTGCAGTCAGTAAAGTTCAGGGTGGGTTGGTAATGGTTTGTAACAGCATTGTAGACTGCTGAAAAGAGCGTTTGTTGGAGGGAGGGCTTGTGGGGAAAAATTCATGTAATTTTGGGACTTTTACAAAAGAGAGTCTGTCTGTTATAACTTCCTTTTGTATATTCACAGTGCCGAAAGTGACTTCCACATTCACTGCCACAGGATGCAGATCAGCGTTTATCTGTACGCTCTCATCGCCTGTAGTGGATTAACCCTTTCAGCACTAGAGAATGGCAGTGATGCGCCGGCACTCCTCCTGGTGTCTTTTGATGGCTTTCGAGCAGACTATCTAAACAAATACTCATTTCCCAATCTCGAAAGGTTCTTCTCAGATGGTGTCCTTGTACGTGAGCTAACCAATGTGTTCACGACCAAAACCTTTCCCAATCATTACAGTCTCGTCACAGGGCTGTACGCGGAGAGCCATGGGATGCTTGCCAGTATTATGTATGACCCAGTGTCGAAAAAGCATTTCTCTATTCAAAATGACAGTGACCCTTTCTGGTGGGACGAAGCCATTCCCATCTGGGTGTCGGTGGAGGAGAATGGCTACAAGGCGGCATCTGCTATGTGGCCGGGAACAGATGTAAATATTCATAACCACACATTAAAATACACATTTAAATACGACTCAAAGGTGAGCTTCCAAGCAAGGCTGGGAAACCTCACACAGTGGATGACGGTGGACAGTTCTGTTAAGTTTGCCGCTCTGTACTGGGAAGAACCCGACAGGAGCGGCCACAAGTATGGCCCGGAGAACACCACTGAGATGGCCAAGGCTTTGAAGGAGGTGGATAGTCACATAGGTTTTCTGATGGAGCAGCTCAACAAAACGGGATTATGGGGGAAAATAAATGTTATCATCACTAGCGATCATGGTATGACCCAGTGTTCTCAAGAGCGTCTTATTGAACTGGATAAATGCATCAGTCCGAGCAGCTATACAGTAGTGGATCTCACTCCTGTGGCTGCCATCATTCCTTTGGAAGGTAATGTTTGTCATTGATACTCCATTTAAGTCAATTTTTAATTAAAAAAGTCTGTCACCGTAAACTGTGATGTATATAAATATGCACTGCCCGGTCAAAAAAAATCTGTTTGGATTTAAATAGGCAAATGCTTCTTAAGAGTCTATGACTGGATCATTATTGCAGTGATTATTATGTTTCTATCATGTTATATGTTTGGCAGCAGTTCTTCTAACCCTAACTGATGGAGTGTGTAGCTTTTCATTTCTTAAACAACCCTGTAGGAAGACACATCATGGCCATATTCCAGGATGACAATGTCAAGATTCATCAGACTCAAACTGTGAAAGAATGGTTGGGAGGAGCATGAAGAATCATTTTCACACATGAATGGGTGGAAATAATGTTGATGGAACCTCTTGATGGAAATAAATGTTGTGAAAATTACGTTGTCAAAACAATTCCAGTTCACCTAGCTACGTGGAAGCGATAAATAATTCTATATTATGCACTTTTAAAGCCAGACAAGTAATTTGTTGAGGTCAATTTGTAAAGAAAGACTACACGCCTGCGCACATATATATTCAAATGCGCATATCTATAGACTAAACATGTAATACGCATTTGCAGGCCGTCAGCGTTTTCAGAGGTTTGCGTTTTTTTTTTTCTTCAAGGTTTGCGTTCTCGAGCCACCAGGCACTGTTGTTGTGTGAATGAGCAGCCGGAGCATGTCAAGGGTTTTTGTTAGAACATTGTCGTATTAGCGCCCCCTAAATTAATAACTGATGATCTTTGTGATGAAAGTGAGTCAATCAAAACAAACTTTAGCTGGACAATAACGTTATTCTAGAGCTGCTGTAAAGCCAAAACAGTCTCTTTTACTGTAATTTCCTATTATCACTGTAAAGCTGCTTTGGAACAATCTGTATTGTTAAAAGCACTATATAAATGAAGGTGACTTTACTTGATATTTTTCCATCAGGATTTTTGGTCAAGATCTTGTATTGAGAATGCAAGAGTCCAGCACTCTGTAAAGTCTCCTCCAGCACATCTCAAAGACTTTCAATGAATTTAAGGTCTTTGACTAAGAGGTGCCAATTCATGTGTGAAAATTATTCTTCATGCTCCTCCCAACCATTCTTTCACAGTTTGAGGCTGATGAATCTTCGCTTTGTTAGCTACACACTTCATCAATCTTGACATTGTTATCCTGGAATTTGGCCATGATGTGTCTTCCTACATGGTTGTTTAAGAAATTAAAAGCGACACACTCCATCACACTCTGTCTACAAAAAAAACCTTCCTTCCTTCTGTATGGAGGCCAATCCGTGTCAAATCAACCAAATTTTTAAAACTTCCCTGGCTCAAATTTTTGACGTTGTTAATATTATTATTACTTTACAAAAATGGCAGCATCATTATTTTATTTTTACACAGAGATTGGTAGGTCTACTAGTAAAAACTGTTGAGTTTAGCTATCCTTGTTGCATTATATGCCAATGTTGACAATGGCACTTTTTGTGTTTTCCCCCCAAAGTGTGCATGCCTGTAACCCAAGAAGAATCTTAATATCATTTTAGATTTTGCTTCCTAAACTTTTATTTTGGTACAGTATCTAAGGCCCTATATGGTTCAATCCCAGAGATATGGGAATCTCTATGTGGTTGTAAGTAAATTGTGCGCATTTTCAGTGGTCAAAAACCAAATGTGGGCCACTTTGCACACAGCTGATACTTTTTATCTTAAAGGGGAATGCCTGAGGAACAAATAATGTTGAAAGTAGAAATGTATCTCATTTCCTTATCAAAACAATTGCATAGAACATACCAGTCAATTTTTCCAAAGTTTGCGTAAAAAAGAAAAAGGGAATAAAATTAATGTTTGAGCCGGGGACCTCTATAGGAATACCACTTTATTTTAATTTAATTTAATTTAATTTGAACTTTCTTTCTTTATGCTAATTGGATTACTTTTGCTATTCATTTTGCCATTCTTATACACACACACACACACACACACACATGTACATATATATATATATATATATATATATATATAATTTATTATTATTTTAAAAAAATAATTTATTATTATTATTTTTTTAACCACCCATCTATCTATCTATCTATCTATCTATCTATCTATCTATCTATCTATCTATCTATCTATCTATCTATCTATCTATCTATCTATCTATCTATCTATCTATCTATCTATCTATCTATCTATCTATCTATCTATCTATCCTCAGAATCCTCCCTTCCAAAATCAGCACAGAAAATGTGAAAGTCTACAGATTCCACCTGGATTTGCATTTTTCCCTCTTATTTATTTTTGCATGTATTTACAGATAATTCCACCGTATACAAAAACCTGTCCATTTGTCACAAACACATGAAGGTGTACCTGAAGGATGATGTTCCTGACAGGCTGCACTATAAACACAACGAAAGGATTCAGCCAATCATTTTGGTGGCAGATGAAGGCTGGACGATTGTCAAAGATGGCAAACTCCCACGACGTAAGTGTTCCTTGAAAGCAGTTAGTAATTTTTAAGGTTACATTTGCCTTGCAAGTCCATGTTAAAAATATTTCCTATTTAATTCTTTAAAAAAGAATGAATTAATGTGTTTTGCAAAGGCAAGCATCACTTATTGCATTGTTATTGTGGCAAGTTTGCGTTGACACCCTATTATGCCATTTTAAATGTTTCTAATTTTGTTTCGGAGGTCTCCTACAATAGGTTTCCAAGGTCAAAAAACACTTTCATTTGCAAAAATACTGGGCATCACCTCTTTTCTCACACTTCAAATGCCCTCAAATAGTGCCGGTATTTAAGGGTATAGGGGGCGATTTCGGACACAGCCAATAACTCTGCACTTTGCAGACCTTTTACATTCACAAACTGCTATATTACACACTAGATAAAAGTTAATATCTGAAAAAGCACAATAGGGGCACTTTAAGTGTTTTTCATCTGTTTCTTGTCTTTTGCAGTGGGCGATCATGGCTATGACAATACGCTTCCCAGCATGCACCCCTTCCTGGCCGCCCATGGGCCCGCGTTCCGTAAAGGCTACAAGATGTCGAGCTTTAACAGCGTGGATCTCTACCCACTGATGTGCCACCTCATTGGCATCTCTCCGAAGGCCAACAACGGCAGCTTCGCTCACGTGCGCTGTGCGCTAGTCAACGAGCAGTGCGGAGAGCTAGCATTAGCGGTGGGCATCGTCATTGGTGTTTTAATAATCCTGACCATCTTCACCTGCCTATTCAAGCTGATGAAGAACAGAGATGCCTCGTCTTCACGTCCATTCGCCCGCTTGGAGTTAGATGACGACGACGCTGATGATGAACCTTTACTTGAATGAAATGCTGTATGCAAAATGTTAAAGGAACAGTTCACCCACACATGGAAAAAGTGTGACAGGTTTGGGAAAACATGAGGTTGAGTAAATGATGACTGCCTTTTTTATTTTCTGGTGAACTGTTCCTTTAAATGCTGAAATGGTGCAGAGATGACAATCATATCGAAACTGTAAAGGAGAAATTTAACTCTTGTAGAACCTGTAAAATACACTGTAGGCACAATAAGGATTAGTCATCATTAGTACTAAACAGCATGACAAAACATGTCTTCAACATCGGCTGTTGAGCTAGAAATACTTTAGTTTTAAATTGTTTAGTGCTTCATTCTTAACCAGGTTATGAGATCTCTGGCCAACACCAATATTTACAACAAAAAAATGTGTTAGATAATCTGTTTAACACAGATTTTGGAATGATTCAATTGTGCAACTTCCAATAATGCTTTTTTTGCATTATCTTAAGCATATAAATGTTGCTTTATAACTATGCATATTATATGCTACCATGTTACTGAGGTACACCATGGCTTATACTCTTGAACTGGTCTGCACTCCCCAAAAGCATCGTAAGCCTACGGTAAGTAGACCATAGGGTGTAATGCAATGGTTTCTGTGATCTCCTTAGGCTTACCATGCTTTTAAGAAACGCAGAACATAAGCAATAATAATTATGAACTAGCTATGGTCTGTCTATGTTTTTTTTTGTGTGTGTGTTTAAAGGGATAGTTTACCCAAAAATGTACTCACCCTCAAGTTGTCCCAAATCTGCACGAGTTTCTTTCTTCTGTTGAACACAAAAGAAGATATTTTGAAGAATGATGGTGACCAGACAGTTGACGGTAGCCATTGTATGAAAAACATTACTATGGAAGTCAATGGAGTCCATCAACTGTCCGGGTCGGTCGCCAACGTTCTTTAAAATATTTTCTTTTGTGTTCAACTCATAAAGGTTTGGAACAACATTCCAAAGTAAATGATAACAGAATTGTTATCAGATAACAGAATTTTTGGTGAACTATCCTTTTAAGGTTTGTAAACAAGATACTGAGGTTACTTGAAAATGCCCGTACTGATATTGCTGATATTGAAACTTTATTTATTAAGTCAAGTTGCATCTGTTTTCGCATGCCAGGGAATACACAACCAGCTCAATTTGAATCTTTTTTTCTTTTTTTCTTTGCATAAGAGACACTTTTAGATCAAATGCAACTAGATCTCAGTGTTGCTCTGTCTATAAAGGAATGATCAGTCTCACATTTGTTCATGAATCCCTACTGAGGAATATTTCTGTAGGGTTTAAGAGGGCTTTTTACCTGAAGATCGAATGTTTTCTTGTAATGTAGAATAATCTTGAGCGTTGTTGAATCTTTCTCAGAGATCGTTGTATGTGTAAATACACTGTAAAGTTAGTTTTGCTTGTTGCACTATAATCTGTGTGTTCAGATTTGGGGGAAGGGAATCCGCTGCTGATGGAAAAAAAACTAAAAATGAAAAATTATTTCATGCTTCAAAATGAGTGAGTTTATTTAAGAGATTTTATTTGTCCTGTTTAGGTAGTTATTCCTTTTTAAATGGCGTTGCTCATCTTAGTGGAAAATAGCAAAAGGATACTGCTTTTTAATTTGTGATTTTGACTTTTAATGCTGGTTTTAATACTGTTGTCTTAAAATGACATTGAAAAGTTGCACAAATCAGAGTTTTTTTGTTTGTTTTTCAAGGCTTGTCATTTCATAAAAGTATTTTGTGCTGTTTTGTCTGTACAAAAAATTATTTTGCATCAGTCTTTAGTTACTGAAAAGGAACGTTACTGATACGAAGGAAATCAACATTGCTTGTGCTGTATTTGGCTGTCAAATATGTGTGGTCGTATGTTCAGAGTTTTCTGAATCTTTGTGAATCTATGCAAAGCAAGAACTAAATGGAACCTTTTCTCACTCTCACAATGACGACATTTGTCATTAACATCAAATAAAATATCTATTTCAGATATTTAAAGAGTGTTTTTTTTTTTTGTGTGACTGTTATGGTGATCAGGTATGAGCAGTTCTTTATAGATGTCAGGCAGCCACTAGAGGTCTCACTTCATGTTATTGTACAACTACAGGTTACTGTACTCACTGTATATCATGACACTATTGTGAAGACAATCAGTTGATGTTTCAAGGTTTTTATGTACAGAATTGACGTTAATTAATCAGTTGATATTTGCCTATTGGTAGATTATCAGCAATAATTATCAGTAATGCACAATCACCCTATATACTATATATAAACACTACCATTCACAACTTTGGGGTCTGTTATAAAAAAAAAAAAAAGTTGGTAACGCTTTAGATTACAGCCCGGAAAGTACTGCGTAATTAAAATGAAAGTACAGTGTAACTTTCGGTAATTACAGTGTACCTATAAAGTACGTACGTGTAAGTATAGGGGAATAATATGTAAAGTTTTGGGAATAAAGAGGTAACAACCAGGAAAATAACAAATTATTTAGGCAAATTATTTAGACTGTAAGTATTCCCTGTAGTTACAGGGTAAGCATGACATTGCGGGCTGTAAATTAAAGTGGTGCTTCTTACCCTCTCGTTTCATGTAGTAACAGGGTAAGTACAATAAAAACACATGTATTATTTAGGCAAATTATTTAGACTGTAAGTATTCCCTGTAGTTACAGGGTAAGTATGACATTGCGGGCTGTAAATTAAAGTGGTGCTTCTTACCCTCTTGTTTCATGTAGTTACAGGGTAAGTACAATAAAAACACATGTATTATTTAGGCAAATTATTTAGACTAAGTATTCCCTGTAGTTACAGGGTAAGTATGACATTGCGGGCTGTAAATTAAAGTGGTGCTTCTTACCCTCTCGTTTCATGTAGTAACAGGGTAAGTACAATAAAAACACATGTATTATTTAGGCAAATTATTTAGACTGTAAGTATTCCCTGTAGTTACAGGGTAAGTATGACATTGCGGGCTGTAAATTAAAGTGGTGCTTCTTACCATCTTGTTTCATGTAGTTACAGGGTAAGTACAATAAAAACACATGTACACACACAATCTGACATCACTTGGAAAACCTTTATTTGAAAAACAACTTATTTCAAAACAGATTTACAACATATTACACTTATTATTTTATTTATTTATTTTTAAATCAACTTTTCATTTCAAATACTAAAGTCCTGACATAGCATGTTTTGTCCTTTTTTGTTTCTCTTGCATGGCTTGCATTCTCTTGGTCCTCCTCTTCTTTTTCTATCGTTCCACTGATTAGCCTAATCTTAAGAATGAGTCTTTTTCTATTCTGTGTTATGTATTAAAATAAAATACAGTACACCCAGAAATGTTCTCATAATTTACCGACCAACTATCACCAGCGAGTGCATGAGAGTCGGCTTCATAGGGTCGGATTGAATGGCTTCGAGTTTGATGAAGCTTTAAGCGTTCATTGCATTGCAGGGTAAAAGATGAGTAAATGGTGAGGACATTTCTGTACTACGTATTTTCTTTTCACACAAAATACAGAATAGCAAGAGACATGTCATGGGATTCCTTCTTAAGATTCATCAGTGGAAAGAAAGAAAAAGAAGAAGAAGAAGAGGAACAAGAGGAGGAGGAAACCAAGCAAGAGAAACAAAGTGCTGTAAATCCGTTTTGAAATAAGTTGTTTTTCAAATAAAGTTTTCCAAGTGATATCAGATTGTGTGTGTGTACATGTGTTTTTATTGTACTTACCCTGTAACTACATTAAAACAAGAAGGTAAGAAGCACCACTTTAATTTACAGCCCGCAATGTCATACTTACCCTGTAACTACATGGAACAAGAGTATATTTTCCCAGCATTTAAAAAAAAAAAAAAAGTTGCAATA
Source organism: Rutilus rutilus (assembly GCF_951802725.1). Classification (NCBI taxonomy): domain Eukaryota; kingdom Metazoa; phylum Chordata; class Actinopteri; order Cypriniformes; family Leuciscidae; genus Rutilus; species Rutilus rutilus. The sequence continues at coordinate 9,141,015 of NC_140226.1, read as the reverse complement.
GTTTTACTTGCCTTGAAACTTAATCAGTGCACCTTTGCAATAATAACAAATTAGCCTACTTTATAAATGCACTGATATGTACCCCATAATTTAAAAAAAGTCTTTATGTATTTTTATACATTATTATTACAAAAAGGTGCAGTGTATGTACTCGCTAAATTGCTCCCAAAAGTAAGATTCTAAAATACTTAGCCTAAATAATTTTCCTAAATAATTTGTTATTTTCCTGGTTGTTACCCCTTTATTCCCAAAACTTTACATATTATTCCCCTATACTTACACGTACGTACTTTATAGGTACACTGTAATTACCGAAAGTTACACTGTTATTTTGTTTTAATTACACAGTATTTTCCTGGTTGTTACACCTTTATTCCCAAGACTTTACATATTGTTCCCCTATACTTACACGTAAGTACTTTATAGGTAAACTGTAATTACCGAAAGTTATACTGTACTTTAATTTTAATTACGCAGTACTTTCCGGGCTGTAATCTAAAGCGTTACCAAAAACGGTAATATTGTGCAATATTATTATGGTTTAAAATAACTTTTTTCTACATCTAGCAAACTGTTTGCGGGCTTTCTTGTGAGCCAGCTTCAGAAGAGGCTTCCTTCTGGGACGACGGCCATGCAAACCGACTCGTTGCAGTGTGCGGCGTATGGTCTGAGCACTGACAAGCCGACCTTCCGCTTCTGCAACCTCTAAAGCAATGCTGGCAGCACTCATGCGTCTGTTTTTTTAAGCCAGCTTCTGCACCTGACGCACAGCACGAGGACTCGACTTCTTTGATCGACCCTTTGCGAGGCCTGTCCCAAGTGGAACTCGTCTTGGAAAACCTCTGTGTGACCCTGGCCACTGTAACTCAGTTTCAGGGTGTTACCAATCTTCTTATAGCCTATGCCATCTTTGTGGAGAGCAACTATTCTAATTCTCAAATCCTTAGAGAGTTCTTTGCCATGAGGAGCCATGTTGAACATCCAGTGGTCAATATTAGAGAATTGTACTCAAAGCACAAATTTGAACTGATCTAATACAAGATATACAAATTTGTATGGTCCTGTCAAGCAGACAAAACCATGGACATGATGAATAGGACATGTGGCTTTGCATGGTTAAATGACGAACAGCTATTATCACTTATGGTGTACTCACTTTTGTTGCCAGCTATTTTGACAATAATGGCTGTATGTTGAGTTATTTCAGAGAACAGTAAATATATACTGCTATACAAGCAACACATTGACTACTCTAAAATATATCCAAGTTTCATTTCTATAGTATTGTCCCTTGAGAAGATATACTAAAATGGTTGCTTTTGTGAAATCCTGTAACATAATAATCACTGCAATAACTATCCAATCATAGACTCTTAAGCATTTAAATCCAAACAGCAACTTTTTTTTATTTTTGGCCAGGTGTGTTTGAACTGTATGTAGTGTGTAATAGTGTGTATATATAGTCTTGTTCGAATTTTATAATCTGCATAGTCTAATATGACGTACCACAAATACTTATCTGGTTAGTTGGTGTTGAATACAGAGCAACAGTTTAGTGTGTGACTGTTACTGTACAGTCCTGAGGTCAGTAATCATGTGTAAATGAGTGTTCAGGGAGGTTACAGCTCTATATTTAGAGAGAACTTACTGGAATGTTTTACCCATAACCCAGTCACACTAAACACCATCCGTTAAGAACCGCCAGTTGATTATGAGCATTACTGGGGTCTGAGAGACAGGGACTGACCCCTTAAAAATTAGGACACTTGTATGGCACAGTTAAAAATGTAAGAATGCCATTGCAGTGTGTTTGTCACCTAAACACCAGCTGATTCAAAGACATTGAGAAAAAGTTATAAGGAACAAAAAAATAGCGTGGAGAAAACATTTTGTATGACTTAAAAGTATTGGGTTTTCCCACAGAATTGGGCCTCTTTGCTGAGGGTTGATTTTTACCCCCACGAGTAAAAGGTTTGACATTGCATAAATGATATTTCACTAAAATGCTTGTATTGGAATATTTTACATTCTACCAGTGATAAAACTGTGCTAGATGTTAAGTTTTGTGAAGGAGGGTCGCTGGGAGGGAGCCTTTAAGCTCTGTTTATGATCACTACTCAGCTATTTAGTGGTTTTAATGTGCATAACAGTCACTGTAAAATGTGTATTTTAGGAATGGGAGTGCCATATTTGCGATATGGCGATTGGTCTATTTTTGATTGGCCATTGGGCTAGTTCTGTTACACAAACCTGGCAACCCTAACCAGAGGTCCCTAAAATTAACATTAAAATTTAACAATGTATTCACGGAGCCACACTGAGATCCCCATTTCTCTGGAATTGAACAGGGTCATAAAAATGCAGACTCCAAAAGAAAATCTAAAAAGGTACTTCTTGAGTTACAGGCATACAAACTTTGCTTTTTTCCCATTTTTGAACTGTCTCCATGCATACACAATGCAACAAGGATTGCTAAAGTCAACAGATTTTTACCAACAGACCTATCAATCTCTGTGTAAAAATAAAGTAGTGATGCTGCCATCTTGCTAAAAGTCATTTTCTTCCACCTGTAATTTGGTTCCAAATCACATATGAAAATAGGCCTAGTCATTTTGACCCCTCTACACAATAGTTTATTACCAAGTAAATATTCATCCATGGCATTTAATATATTGGCTTTCATCGCTATTTATATTTGTCTTTCATCAGAAAAAAACTCAACAAAATCAAACATTTTAAAAGTTTCTGAAATTCTTGACAGAATGTCCCTTGAGTCATTCCTAAGCCCTGTTTGGATTTTCACACCAGCGCTGCGAGAGGTCAGTATTTCGTGACTCAAGTTTTGAAAGGAAGGTGCGGAATATGATTCATCATATTTCTATAAAGGACCCGAGCTACAGTGAGTTGGAAACCAGATGATGGTGTAGGTGACACTGAACTCCTCCCTTTTGCTCCTGCGCCGCGTGGAGGCTATTTTTGTCCCTCCTGTGACCGTTGGAGCGTCTCTCACTGACAGCTGACCACAGGGGCCAAATCAAAACAACGACAGCACAGCCACCAACCTGTTACAGCGCTGAGACCATATCACAACACCCTGCTGGACACATACAAGACTCTTTCCTGAAAGCAAACTCACATCCAAGGAAAAGGAGGTTTCATATTCACCATTCTCTGTCAGACTCTGAATCTGAGTGAGCTTAAGCGATATGACCTCAAATGAGGAGGACAAAGATCCTGATATTGAGCTTTTTGTGAAGGTAAGCATGAAGATAACCTTTAATGAGCTCTTTACTGTGTTTTGTGCACTTAATCAATGGCCAGATGTCAGGAATCAATGGCAGCATTACCTTTGATAACCAGTTGTAAGCAATCTGACAAGTTTCTTGGCAACGGTTGAGGTTAAGATGGGCGTTTGGCCCAGGATAGGACTCAAAAGGGGGCAGGTAACATTTCAAAGCAGAAACTCTGGGCTCTTCTTGAATTATTTCTTTCTTTCTATCAACACCTCATGCTCTTATTCCTCTGAAGGGCTGAAGGGAACTTCTGCTGCTTACTGTGGTTTGTTTTGCATTACGTTTTGCAGATGTGGTGACATTTAGAGAACATTTGAAATTGCTGAAAGAGTGAAAAGAATACAAAAGTTGAGAAAGACATTATTAAAAGCATTTATAAATCAAAGAACCATCATAAGGTCAGCTACTGTATTTATTCCATGCGGCGTCTCATTGCATGAGTCAAAGTTATAAATAGAGCTAATAGAAAAACTTTGACTGGCATGTGTTTACTGCTTGATTGAGTTGCTGAATATTGTCCTTATTTGTGATGTTTGCCAAGTTGCTTATTTGCTTAGTGAATTGAACTCTTAGTTTTAAACTTTCACATACTGTGTTACAGACATTAATGATTCCTTAAATCATGTGTCTTCTTGTTGTGTCCTGTTACTTTACTGTGATCTAGACAATAAATCAAGCACAAAAATGTTACTGATCACAGAGATTTAAAGTGCCAGTAGGTAACCACCTAGAACATTCTTTTAACCACATATAGCAACATGCAAAAAAGCACTCTAAACACCATATCAACAGCATAGAAACGCCCTGGTAACCAGCTTTAACTACGGACACATTAAAATGTTCATAGAAGAGCCGGGCCACTCAGAAATACAATAACTTCTTTTAATATTAAAATTATATTTAGTCCTTGCTCTGAAGAACTTTTATCCAATGGGAAGGTATAAAGTTGGGTGGATTGAGTAATGTTAGAATCAAAAAAACTTCCCAGTCGCATACAGTAAATGTCTCGTGTGTGAGAATAACCACAGGTGTAACATCAGCAATACGTTGGACATTCGATCTGAGCCATTCAAGCGTTGAGCGTTTAACTCAGAAGGGTGTTTGAAAACTAATCTCTTTGCATTTTATCCTAGCAAGTGATAAACACATTAATTTAGGCGGCTTGGACGATGTCTAACCAAGTTCTGTTGACAGGTACAGTATGACCCAAAACCCCTTTGCTGTGGGCTAATGGGGCAGGTAATGGAATTTCCATGTATAATTCAGCTCGAGCACCGATCTGATGTCCGGCTCAGGTTACTGGCCCAGTTTAAGGACGCTATTGGATAGCTTGATCTTCTAATTTCAGATATGGAAAATTGGCACCGAATCGCATTGGTTCTTTGTATTGTGTACTATTGTTTTGAAGATTAAATCATGTACTGAATGACTTTCAGGGGTTTAATAATCTCACATTAGCACTAATCATTGAAGTATAAATAGAATTTTCCAGTTCAATATATTCTTGGATATTTTTGTGACTTGGAAATATCCACTATTCGCTTCTTTCTTCCTTTGATTTCTGCTACATGAAAATGGAACCTTCCAAAAATGTACATTTGGAGGGGCATTCTGCACTTTTCTTAGTGAAGATTCTTCTAAACTAAAGGCACACTTCTACACTTCTTCTCCTTGTATGTGATTGCTGAAATCTCATAGGTTATTGGTCCAGATAGCCTTATCTTGTGCGACATTATAAATAATGAATAAATAAATAAATAAATAAATAAATAAATAAATAAATAAATAAATAAATAAATAAATAAATAAATAAATAAATAAATAAATAAATTGCTACTGAAAAAAATATAAAAAAAGTATCAAGTTGAGTTGTTTGCTCAAACAGCTTCCCCCTCTCTGTCCCTCATATGTATACCAAGATTTGGATTGTTCTAGAAAAACAGTTCTAGAAAGTTCTAGAAAGTTCTAAACAGTTCTAGAAAGTGCTACTTATAAGCAGTAACGTTTGTTATGGTTGTTCCAATCTGTAGTGACCTTTTTTAAAACTTAGAGGAATTAGGGCCTTTTTCATTGTTTTTAAGCAAAAGTTCATCGATTTATGATACAGGAAATATTTTATTTAAAAAATATTCAAAAACTTATAACCATAATATATACATCTAAAAATGTATATTTTATACACATTTTTAATACATAAATCATTGCAAGAACTTTTTTCAAAAATGTATCCTGCCTGCAAAAATACTGGTACAGGACTATTGTTCTTTGTTATGTGTCATGATTATTATATTCATACATCTTACTGTATATGATGTGAATGTATTGAGTCTGGTTTGTGTTCCTCAGGCTGGCAGTGATGGTGAAAGTATTGGAAACTGTCCTTTCTCTCAAAGGCTTTTTATGATCCTGTGGCTAAAGGGAGTCGTGTTTAACGTCACCACTGTCGATCTGAAAAGGTAATGAAATATCAATTGTTTTTTAAAATAGTTTTTTTAGTGCTGGGCAAAAAAAAAAAAAAAAAAAAAAAAAAAAAATTATTATTTGTTTTTTAAAATGTGGTCGATTCGATATCTATCCTCAAAAGCCTTGAATTGATATTTTTTCCGTATTTATTTGCCAAAACACTGAACATAATATATCAGATTAATGTGAATCTTATTACTAGTCTTCTCCACAAGATGTCATCCTCTTATTTACCTTGTGCGATGTTACAATGGGGAGCCTGTCATTCATTCAGTGCTTAACATGACAGATGCAGGTGCGCCTTTCAGCGTGACATACGTTCCGGACAGATGGAACTGTCACTGTCCCGATCAGGCCAGTGCTGCATGGTCACGAAAGATTATCATTTGCATCATGTTTTAAGCCTTGTCAATCTGAACAATGCGCCCAGAAAGCAGCTTCGTTCTCTGACAGCGCGCGAATACCTATTGAGTTGTCTTTCTCGTCTTCTTGCACTTGAACGGACAAATTCATGCAAAATGATATCAAAATGCCCGTCTTGGCGAGTGTTCTTCTAGTAAACATAGTCTGTTATGTCTTAAGTAATGTTAACAGTTGAGAAAGACAATGCATATGGACAGTATCAGTATATTGGATCCGTGCATTAGTCTTAATGTGACAATAACCTAATATTCCTGCTGCCATCTGTGTTTTTAAAGTTGATCAAACAACAAAAGACAAAGAGAAAATCACTCACTGCTCTTGACTGAATAACTTTTGTAACTTTAAAAAGGATTAATCTATATTTAATTTATTCAGAATATGCAGCGTTGTCTTACATTTGATTACTTTATTAAATTTCTGTAGGCCTACCTGAAAACTACTGTTAGATCTAGTAAAACCTGAAAAGCACTGTTTATTTAATTTGTATCTTTGTTCTATTGTATTTGTGTGTGTGTGTGTGTGTGTGTGTGTGTGTGTGTGTGTGTGTGTGTGCATTTGCTTGCAGTTTGATTATTTGTTCTTATTTTATTAATGACGGTTTACTTGTCTTTAATAATATTTCAAATTTATATTAGTTAGATACAGTGGTGTAACTTTGTTTTAAAAAGTGTGGGGGACAGTACAATAATAAATGCATGAATGCAAAAACGAACTATTTTATAAAAAAAATTGTGGTAAGGAAAATTATTTATTAAACTGAATTGAGAATCGAATTGAGATCTTGCAAATTGGATTCTACTCAAATTGGGACATCTGTATCAATATCCAGCCCTAGGGTTGCTGTTAATATATTATATATATATTTTACAAAATAACTTGCTCTTGTAACAAATTAATACATTTCTGTCACAATATCGCTTCTATCACAAAACATTCAACAAATATTGAATCTTAAATCATATACACTTGATATGTGTTTTGTCAAGATTAAAAAACATTAAAATCAATTTTGACACTGCCCACTAGGGGGAGGGGCCCATTAAAAGTATAATTTCCATGGTAACACAATCTCCTATATTCATGATTTTAAAAAGTTTGACGTTGTCAGGTTTCCAGTAACGAAGGACCCAAAAGTACAGAGATGCTCAGTAAAAACAATCTTTATTAATTAAGCTCAAATGACTGGTACCGAACCGTAGAGCTCAGGGCCGGGCTCAACCCAATAGAAGAGAGAATAAATTGCAGACCAGGCAATAGTCAAAAACAAGATAATCAGTCCATAAAGCATCTGTTCCAAGGGAGGAGAAGGCAGGCGAGAAGTCAACCCCAAGCGAACGGCGAGCAAACAGAGAATTAATCCAGGTCTGTGATAAGTGACAGGCAGTGGTAGTTAACAAAGATCGGCAACCAAAGCAGGGGAGAATTCCAGAAGTACGAGTCACTAATTGATTCTTAAAGTCAAGACTGGGATGGGCAGTCCGCTGATCAAGGAGTTCAAACAGTCCGAGAATCCAAAAGGAACAACTGGGCAAATGACAGAGACACAAAAGAGAAAGCTCTCGTGAAAGAAACTCATGAGCAGGATAGAGTGAGCTGATTGCAGAGCGCGATCAGCTGAGAACGGCCACCACGTGCAGGAAGAAAACAAAAACAAAGAGTAGAGCCAGAGAAAAGGGACTTATCAAACCCGAGTCCTGACAGTTCCCACCTTCTAGGGACGCCAGCAGGCGCACCCCTGGTCAGAGGAGAATGATGGTGATAGAATTCTGTGATGAGCGAGCGTTCCAGAATGTCTTGAGCTGGGACCCAACATCTCTTTTTCGGGCCGTATTCCTCCCAATCCACTAGATACTGGAAGCCCCGTCCACGGCATCTGGAATCAAGAATCCACCTGACAATGAAAAAACATTGTCTTTACACAAGAAACATGAAAGACAGGCTGGACACGACGGAGAGGGTGCACTGAAGCTGCATTGTCACCGGACTCATGACCTTAAAGATGGGGTATGGCCCAATGAACCTGGGTGGCAGCTTAAGTGCTTGGTGAAAAGCCACACCTTCTGCCCACAGATATACCTGAGTGCTACAGTTTCGGCAGTGGTCGGCAGCTTTTTTAGTAGCCCCTTGGACTGGACCAACTGGTCCTCCTCCAGGTATGACACAGTGCTGGATAAATGCCCGGACCAAGGGGACAGCAGCCTCTGCACCCTGGGAAGGAAACAGAGGAGGTTGATAACTGAGACAACACATGAATGGGGGAAACCCAGTCGAGAACACCGGCAAGGAGTTATGGGCATACTCAGCCCAAGTAAGCTGCTGACTCCAGGTAGAGGGGTTTTGGGTGGCCAGACATCGGAGCATCTGCTTGAGATCCTGGTTTGCACGTTTGGTCTGGCCGTTCATCTGTGGATGGAACCCTGAGGACAGACTGGCGGAGGCACCCAGCTGCTGACAGAACTCCCTCCAAAAGTGGGACACGAACTGGGCCCCCTGTCAGACACCACATCCTCCGGAAGGCAGTGAATCCGGAAGACGTGGTCAGCGACCACCCAGCGTCTCCCTAGCCGAGGGGAGTTTGGTAAGGGGAATGAAGTGGACCGTTTTGGAAAAGCGATCAATCACGGTAAGGATCATAGTACTGCTGCTGGATGGATGGAGACTGGTAACAAAATCCAGGGCAATATGTGACCGGGGCGGGAAGGAATGTTGAAGGGTGCAGCAGACCAACTGATGGGAACTTGTTTTGAGCACAAAACTTTGCAAGCACCCACGAACCGATGGATGTCCTCAGGCATGGCCTGCCACCAAAAACGTTGACGGATGGCTACCAGCGACCTCCTCACACCAGGCTGGCACGTTAGTTTGGAGTAGTGATCCCAATGCAAGAAGGCAGTGCAAAAAAACTGACCCGCCGGACACCCCTCAGGCAACTTGACTCCGGCTAGGGACCTGACCTGGCCCTCGACACCCCAGGTGACGGCCCCCACCACTCGCCCTGAAGGCAGAATAGTATCGGGAAGAGCCACATCATCAGCAGTGTTGGCAGAATTTGGGCTACTTTTGAGTTAAGTAGCCGACTAAAAAAAAAATCCGCAGGTTGGTTTCCACCCCTGTAAGTATGATTCTGGATCCCTCCAGCCAGTGACACCACTCCTCCAAAACCTGACGGTGCGACCAGCAGCTCTCTGTTGCCGATGACGTAATTGCGTTCTGTGGGAGAGCGACGTGTAAATAATAAGCAAACGGATGCAACTTATTATCATGAGGGGATTTTTCAGAAAGAACTGCTCTGACACCCACCTCTGATGCGTCCAACTCCACCACGGACTGCCTACTGGAAAGAATTGAAGTGCTTTACGTGAGAAAGGCACCAGCCAGTCAGAGACAGCTCTTTCCGTTGCAGGGTCCAATCCCCTCCACTGAGATGATGGACCCCAAGTACGGAACCAACAGAGCATTAAAGGTACACTTCTCAACCTTCACAAACGACTGGTTCTCTAACAGCTGCTGTAGCACTTGCCTGACATGTTGGATGTGCAGCTGAAATAAGCGAGGAAAAATTGAGATGTCATCCAGGTACACAAAGACGAATTTATTGATCATGTCTTTCAGTTTGTCATTGACGAGTGCTTGGAAGACGGCCGGGCCCGGGGTATTGGACAGGTTAAATATTGGTAGAACCAAATATTCAAAATGCCCCGTAGGGGTACTAAATCTGTCTTCCACTCGTGCCCCTTCCTCATCCGAAACAAGATGCTAAGCATTGTCTAAGTTCAATTTCGTGAAGAACCTTGCAGGACCTCGAAGGCTGTAGACATAAGAGGCGGGGTGCGCCTGTTCTTAATGCCTGTTCAGGAGCAGACAATGAGAAAAGGTGTCCGTGAGGAGGAGAGGTGCTGGGAAGGTAAATAGCACAGTCATACGGCCGATGAGGAGGAAGAGAGGCAGCTCAAGACTCACCGAAGAGGCAAAGATCCATCTGACATGCTCAATACAATCTTTATTAATTAAGCTAAAATAACTGGCGACGAGCCGTAGAGCTCAGGGCCGGGCTGAACCCAATAGAAGAGAGAATAGACTGCAGGCCATGCAATAGTCAAAAACCAGATAATCAGTCTGTAAAGCGTCTGGTCCAAGGGGAACTCAGAATCAGGCAGGCGAGAAGTCAAAACCCAGGCGAACAGCGAGCAAGTGATTGTGTCCATATTTTAAAGCTTTATACTCTGCGTCTAAATGTTGCTCCTCTCATCTTTTCCTCACTCCACATATTAAATAGGCCTAGGTTTTATACCTTCCTTTCTGCTCTTTCTTTCCTTCCTTCCATCTCTGACTTTAATTTCCTGACTACACACTACATTTCTGTTTCTAAAAAAGAAATTATACTAACTATAAAATAACCAGTGAATGTAAATTTATTTGATGAATTTTAGTATAATTACTGAAGGTTGAAGGTCACCCACTTTACCCGAATCACACTGCCCCACTTTATCTAACACATTCAGCCAAAGAGAGCCAGCATTATTTATACACCTTTCAAGAAAACGAAAACTTTTTTTTTTTTTTATCTTTGCATTTCATTCCTTGTTAACTGTAGCAACAAACAAAAACATAACCTGTCACAATAATATTTGATTACATTTAGTGACCAACCTTATAAGTTAGAAATTAAAATCTTATTTCAAAGGGTTTTCTGTTTCACCTTGGCCACACCCAAAAGTGTCATATTGTATCAACCAAAACTATTTTATCATTTAAAATGAAAGACCATTTTTGTGCTCTCTATGTGTAAACCTATTGAGCACAGTACAATATCTTGAATTTAGTTATTTTAGCTTATTTTATTTGCTTGTTTTAGCTTATTTTAAATTGTTATAAGTCAACTTGAGGCCCCCTTGGAAGTTTGTTGAGGCACCCTTGTGGGCCCTGGGAGAGAACCTTTGCTTTATATGTTTGTCCCACCAAAATATCCTGTTTTAATGAGAAATGGTCTGCAGAAATGACATTCTCTTCTACATTGTGTAATGATTAAAATCATAAAAATCTAAAGTTTTTCATTATTCTTCAAGGAAACCAGCTGATCTTCATAATCTCGCTCCTGGAACTCCCCCGCCATTCCTTACCTTCAATGGAGAGGTGCGAACAGACATCAACAAAATCGAGGAATACTTGGAAGAGATGCTAGCACCTCCCAAGTAGGTTGACAGGATGCTGATAGATGGATTGATTGATTGTTTATGTAATGTGAACAGCGTTGTTATTTATTTTCTTTCTCTTCCAAAGGTATCCAAAACTAGTTGCAAAGAACAAGGAGTCAAATACAGCAGGAAATGACATCTTTGCAAAGTTCTCAGCCTACATCAAGAACACAAAGCCAGAAGCCAACGCAAGTGAGTTTAACGTCTGCTCTGTAACTTATTAGACAGGTTGAAGGAATATCTACAGCTCTTTATGCATGCTCTGCTGTCAACGGAAAAATATGGAGCCACATGTTATCCAAAGCTCATTCACATTCCGCTAGGCCTTTACAGGGATTGTCTTGACTTAAAGTCACTATATTTCTTCAGATAAAAACATTCAGCTCAAGCACATATCAAACTTTTGGCTGTGTAGGTCTGGAAAAGGCGCTACTGAAAGCTCTGAAGAAACTGGACAACTTCCTTAACTCCCCTCTCCCGGATGAGATTGATGCCGATGGTACGGGGGAGAAGTTCTCCAACCGAAAGTACTTGGACGGCAATGAATTAACGCTCTCAGACTGCAACCTCCTCCCTAAACTGCATGTAGTGAAGGTGACGTACCGCTGGGACATCTGGTGTAATTGATCACTTAGTGCAAGATAAAATACTGGTGATTCCTGAAACGTTCTAGGAGTGTCTTTTTATTGAACTGAATCCAATTTTTTGAAAGTTAAAAGTCTTTTGAACATTCCCACCATTATTGACAGGAATAAAAGATACAGTGGGGCATGCTGTCATACTTCATATACTGTATGGGGTAAGTTGTCATAATGGGATCCTGTTAATTTAATAACACTGATTTGAGAAGGTTACCTTTTCTGAAATATTAAATACTGTCTAAATTAAAAGTACCCATCTTCCACACTGTATTTTTGACTTGTTTTTCAATAAAATATCTAAAGATTCTTAAATCAAGCTAGAATCAAAATAAAGTTGTTTTCTATCTGCCAATGAAGTAAGAAAAATTTACTTTACTATTTACTTTATTTTTCTGACCCCATTGGCAGACATTGTTTTCTTGTTTTAAGCATAAACTCACTTAATTGTCATACTTTCACAGAAAACAAGACTTGATATCTTAAGTTATTTTGCGCCACAAGTAAATGTATCTTGATTTAAGAATGTTTAGATATTTGTATTGTAAAACAAGTCAAAATTATTACTAATGTATTTTTTTGCAGTGCACATAATATCTACACATAAAATTCTATTTAATGGATAATTAAAACAATTCATGAAGCAAAGCAACATGCAAAGATATACAGCAAATGATGATTTCCATAAAATCACAACATATAACTTAAACACATGTGACAACTTGCCCAAACCTGACATTTATTAAAATACTTTTAGGATGATTTGTTTGGAATATAAACTAGCAGTGTCAGTTGTTTGGTTTCATTTATTTATTTTTTTCCCACATTCATGCAGGTGGTTTCTAAGAAATTCCGTAACTTTGAGATTCCATCAGAGTTGACTGGATTTTGGAGGTACCTGCAGAACGCCTATGCACGTGATGAGTTCACCAACACCTGTGCGGCAGACAGAGAGATTGAACTGGCCTATCAGGACGTGGCCAAGCGGCCTGGCAAATGAACACGCACCCAGCAATGACTCTAATAATCATATGCAAAACTAGTGAAAGAGAAAATTATTTTACTTTAGCAGTTCTTGAGCAGAATTTGCCATATTGGCTCAGTCCTGTGATATTCTAAACTGTTACTTGCCCTCGTCATGCTTGTGAGTACTTCCAATGCTATCTCACGGCCAAGTCGTACAAATTCGTACGAGTGAGGTCGTATGAATTCGTACGAATTAGCCACCTCGTAATAATACGTACGAATTGCCGTGAGATCGGGTTGGTACTTCCATTACTATTGCCATTATGTTTACTGACTGTAAGTGACATAAACTGCTCTATTAGTGTCGCTATCTATGACGTCTAAACACTGTGCCACTGTTTCTACAACTTTTCAGGGTGGGATGGTGATTCTATTCATTTAAAGCCCTTTGCGTTTTTGTGTTGCATAAATTATTTTTGCTAGCTTTTCAAACAGTAGCCTGATATAAATTTGTGCTTTATCTGAGAGTACTATATGTAACCTTAGTATTTATTATCAAGTCAAGTCACCTTTATTTATATAGTGCTTTTTACAATACAGATTGTTTCAAAGCTGCATATTATGGTTAATGTTTGTAAATTTCTGAAGGATAAAAAAAGTGAACATGAAATAATTAAATTTCTTTAGAATTGGCTTGAAAACAATTCTATTTAGGCACAGAGCCCCACCTAGTGGTGAAATTAATAAAACTGCGCTATTTAAATTGGCCTAATTCTGCAGATGATATACACTGCTCGGCCCCCCAAAAAAGTCGCTGTTTGGTTTGGTTTGCCGCTGTTGGTAGGCAAATGCTTCATTATTGCAGTGATTATTATGTTTCTATCATGTTATATGTCTGGCAGCGGCTCTTCTAAACCTAACTGATGGAGTGTGTAGCTTTTCATTTCTCAAGCAACCATGTAGGAAGACACATCATGACCATATTCCAGGATGATAATGTCAAGATTCATCAGACTCAAACTGTGAAAGAATGTTTGGGAAGGAGCATGAAGAATCATTTTCACACATGAACCTTAAATTCATTGAAAGTCTTTGGGATGTGCTGGAGGAGACTTTACAGAGTACTGGACTCTTGTATTCTCAATACAAGATCTTGACCAAAGATTGATGCACCTCTTGACGGAAACATCACAACATTTATTTCCATCAAGAGGTTCCATCAACATTATTTCCACCAATTCATGTGTGAAAATGATTCTTCATGCTCCTTCCCAACCATTCTTTAACAGTTTGAGTCTGATGAATCTTGAAATTGTCTTTCTGGAATATGGCCATGATGTGTCTTCCAGTAGGGTTGTTTAAGAAATGAAAAGCTACACACTCCATCAGTTAGGGTTAGAAGAACTGCTGCCAAAGCCAAACATATAACATGATAGAAACATAAAATTAATCTGTTTCTATTATCAAATTAAAGCCATCACACAAAATAGGCACATGTTTAGGCCCTGGCTGGAATTTTCATACATTTGAACTCTCATGGTCTCTTATAAGAAATATATATATTTTTATAAAGCTTGTGATGCGTCTTTTGTTTGGTCACACACATGTTTTACTGCAAGATGAATATTTCAAGGTGAAAAAAACGTTCATGTCGTCGATTACCACAGACATTCGACTTGTCCCTCCGCTACGATGGAATTCAAATAAAAAAAATAGCTTCTATTTTCAATACAAAAATGTGTATCATGGGATCGGATATTCACGTTTAATGAAGCTCCTGTCTTTGTATCCTTCCTCGTTTTGTGCGACAGTTACCGCATTTATCGACTTGGCGTGGTCATGAGTAAATAGGAAATACAGCTTAGTAAATCATTCTATACGTGCATTTTTAATTGTTGTGTAGCTCTACGTTAAAACCATTTTTGTGCTTCGTGTATTGCCCCATAGACTTTCACTGTAAGAAAACGTGATTTTTGTAGTTAGTCACCATTTATCTTCAGTGGCATGGATATGTTACATGTTCTGTAGAGTTTATTTTGTATTGAACCAGCCTAAAACCTGTTGTTCTGTCAAGATGACTGTCTTGATGTTTTTAGAGGTGTTTTGGCCATTTGTCAGGCTGGGCGATCATATATCTAGCTAAACCAGTCGAACACCAGCCTTGCCAGGTTAAAAGTAAGCCACATTAAAACATGATTTAAGGTTTTTGTTGTTGCTGTTGGGTTATTTCCCCAGCAGGATAAAGATTAATATCAATTCATATTCATTTACACACCTTACCTTGAATAACGCTGCAGTTGGTAACATATTCATATGGCATAAATAACTTGGCGTGGTTACAACCGAACATCTGCTGAGTTCCAACAACTGGATACAATATGAGACGCTTAAGATAATATTTCATGAAAACCAAATGGTCACCCTCTATCAAACTGTCAAATACGTGTGAAAAAAGCTGTCATTCCATCTGATTTCCAGCACATGCGATGTCTGGATGTCAGGTTTAGCTGGCAGCAGTATAATATTGCTTCAGTATTAAACAAGCATGGAGATCAGATTGGACACATGCCGAAACAGGAGAGGTTTTCCTCTGGTAGCTCAGGGCCGCTTGGCCTCATGGGTTTTAATTACCCTACGTCCTGTTGTGAAAGCCCTTTCACCATCTTTGAGCCGTCCAACACATTTCTTTCACTGCAAATTTAAACCATCTGCATTTATTTCTGCAGTCTTTATTTGGGCAGTGGGGCAAAGGGCCGGTCAAACATGCGCTTTGCTCCTTAAATGCTTCATTAAATTTTGCACCTATCTCGATGAAATGTCCTGCAGTCATAAAGGTCAGGTCGACTTGTTCACATCCCAAGCATCAACGCACCAAACACCCAATCATCTGTCTTCAGATGGAAATCCTTCTCCAACTCACTTTTATTTCCCCAAAAAACAGTATTCTCTGTGAGGAAAACAACATCTGTGTCAAAATCTGTGTTTTTCCAAATTTATTTAAAAATTGTATGACTTGCAGTTTCCAATAGACTTGCATTGGCTTATTTTTAGTCACTTCGTGCAATGAGATTGCATTCAACCGGTATCTTTATTCCATGTACTCGTGGCTACAGTATACATCTGTATATATATAGCCAGAAAAATTGACTTTACCATGATGATGCTCATGCCACTCCAATTTACAATTAATGTTGGAGTTTTGCAGTTTTTCCATTCAAATATCTCATTCGTGATTGCTTTTCCATGTGTAGATTGAGGTTTCCAAACTTCTGCATGTTAAAGCGACACTTTTTTTTTTTTTTTTTTTTTTTGAAATGGACAAAATTTAAAGAGGTCATGAATTGAGAAATCAAATATTTCCATTGATCATTTGACATAACACGTCATTGTACTCTAAAAACATCCTGTAAGTTTCAGAACTCAAGAATTCCTTGTTATTCCAAAAACACCTACAGTATTATTGAAACCAATCTGCCCAAATATCTCGTTTTGGATTGTGTCACATTATGACGTAATAGTGCGACAAAAGACAGCCTCTGCAGAAGAAAATCTATGCCTACATCTACATCGTCTCTTTAGCCCCACCCACCGATTTGTGCATGTCATGTAGTAGTAAATACGAGAGAGATGCAAACACAGGATTACTTCAGCAACAAGAACATAGAGATGCCTCTGAGGATTACAAGATGTTTTGAAAAGCCTAGTTGTGGAAAAACACTGTCTTTGCATTGCCTTACCTGTGATCCAAACATTAAAAAAGCATGCGTGGATGAACTTTATTTTTTAACGCAGTTCCAGATCACGTCAGTTAAGACACTTTTTGTTTGTTCGCTTCATTTGACTGCGGATTCATTTTTAAACAAGACACCATTTGGCCCAGGCGTTTTAGGGTGTGTTCACACTTGGCACATTTGGTTCGATTAAAACGTACTCAGGGGCGATTGCTCTATTAGTGTAGTTCATTTGAATAAGCCACCAAATAAACCCTGATATAAGCCACCAAATAAGCGGGCCGAGACCGCTAAAAAGATGGGTCTCGCTCCGCTTCCCAACGAATTCTGGTGCGGTTCGAATGAAATATGAACGCAAACAACGGACCAATGACATGTATACGAACCAAAAACAGAACATAAAAAGAACATAATGCTCAAGCATATCTATTTTTTCTCGTCTTAGTCGCGATGTCACAGTTCGGTACAGGCATCAGAACCGCGTCTCCTCGCAGCAGATCTTCCTTTGTGTGTGTGACGGAGGGATTCCTGCCACTGTTTTGACTCCTTTACACATTTTATAAGCTCATCGCGAGTTCTCATCTCCATCATATACCATCATATGTAGGCTACGCACATAATACGAGTGCATTTAGCCCGGCACACAGAATTGTTTTGGATGTTCGGTAAGTTCCGCCGAAAAATATACGTAGTAAAAGCCAACCAATCAGGTTGTGAACATATCCCTATGCCTTTAGGTTCGGAGTTAAAATGCGCTAAGGTCCCGACCAAGTGAACCGAACTACAAGTGTGATCACATCCACATCCTGATCCAACAGTTATGTTTCAACACAAGTGTGAGGAACAATGTTTTTACCATGTGTCACTATTGCTTTGTTTGTTACAGATTGTTTATGTATTGAGTATTTATACTGTTGCTCCCCAGTCAAACTGTGAATATCCTAGTTGTGATTTGCTGTTCTTTCTTTTGCTTCTGCATTAATGTTGTTAATGCGTTGGATTTATCAGATACGGATGAAAGCACATAGAGAATGCTGCTTTTGTTATTGTTTCCATCTAAGCCTTTCTCTGTTATCCTGAATAAAAGCTTCAGTGAGCAACGTCTTCTGTTTTTTCATGAGTAAGACATTACAACATGTTTCATTTTATTTGAAACACAACTCTGCAAATGACAATGTATACTTTTTTCACTTTATCGAAAAGGATGAACGATGAATAGCCTATAAGAATGACAGTGAGTGCGACAAACGATGGTATATTCATTCATAATTCATTTCACACAAAACACTGTAAGGTATCATGTAAACTATAACTGTGGTAATTCCAAGTACTACTCATAAAGAATATGTGGTGTGTAACAAGATATTGTTCAACATTAGAAATGTTCAAAACAATTCTACACGCGTAATGGCGGGGAAGATGAAAATTATTTTAAAATGCAACTTACCCAATCATAGCAGTGGGCATTTACTTCCCAGTCTTGAATGCAGCATGTCTATCAAAACAGAGTGTTTGAAAGAGAGGGTCAAAAACAGGATAGAAAATAGCTGATTACTTCTAAAGTAGGATGCTTTTTTTAATATAAAAATCTTGATAACATTATAAGTGGACCTCAGAAAGCATTATAAAAAGGCAATTAAACTGTGGGGTTGCCTTACCCTAAATTACAATGGTAAGCCTATAATAATTATTTATTAGTTGGGATGAATTTTTCCTGGGAAACTGCACACTTTTGTCATTCAGTTTGTGAGAGTTTGTCATACCCATCAATAAAGGAATGAAGATCAGGAAATACTATATTCTGTGGAAGGTGTCGTAGTACTGTAGCTCAAAACTACAACAAATGAACACGCAAGCGAGTTTGCAAGAGAAAAGGGAAAGCGACAGTAACCAAAATAAAACACAAATCAGCATTGTTAGCATAGCATCACTTTAAATAGCCTATAGCCAAGCTATAACAGTTTACACCATTTTAGAGGGGTGGTTGATTATGATTTCACTTTTTTAACTTTAGTTAGTGTGTAATGTTGCTGTTTGAACATAAACAACATATGCTCAAAGCAAAGGGAGATATTTTCTTTTGCAGAAATTGCTTTTTAAAGGAACACTCCACCGTTTTTTCATATTAAAGGTTGTATCAGCGATTTCAGGCCCAAACATAAATGATCACATTCATCTAATCTTTCCTAACGATCCGCTAGCTACCCGCCCCATAAGCATGCCGTCAAAAAAAAAAGCGTCTCTGTAGGCAGCCTAGGCTCTGAGATCTGCACACAAAAACAATTGGTTTGCACCAACCACTCAAAACCCAAATAAATAGTGTTTCAAACAATCACCGGCAGGGGTGGGTGTTGTGAGGTTTTGCGCTCGTGCACCGCTACCTATGACGGAATGGATGGCGGAACAGCACTTGGGAGCACTTCGACTCGGCGCAGTAAAAAGTCACGTTGGTTCTAATGACAGAAGTCAGAGGGAGAGGGGGAGAGGATTTTTCAGGAGTGATGATATTACTGCGCCGAGTCGAAGTGCTCCCAAGTGCCATTCCGCCATACATTATAGTTATCCTTTTTACCCGCTTAGAAAAGCGCCACGTTTTATTTTGTGTCACCATACTTGGTCGTGTAACTACTCGTGTGACTGTATTTAAATAAGGAAACCGTGGAGGTGTTTGGTCGCTTCTAGCTTCATCTCTGTTTGGATCCTTATGAATGGACTGGGCTAAGCTAAGTGCTATCAAAGTGTCGCCGCGCGCCAGAGCGATTGAGTGCACGCACTGAGATGAGAGAGGTATGTATCAACTCGTCTTAGTTAAGGGAATAACATAGTTTAATATGAAAAAACGGTGAGTGTTCCTTTAAGGACTACAACAAACCCTAATCCTGACACAAAAGTGAGCTTCTTCACAGGTTAGTGACATCACTAACCCTAAAATTTACATAAACCCTGACTCCGGGAACACGATTTATAGATTATCATGACAGAATATGCTAATCAGTGGCTAGAAGATAGTTAACTCCACATCAGCTACATAAATTCATCAACTAACCATTTAGAAAAGTCCTGTTGCATTCCTTCCTGAATCTCTCCATCTTTGCCCAGCTAAAAGTTTTTGAAATTTTCAGTGGGGGTCTGTGTGAGGTAATCAAAGATGCTAACTATGAGCATTTGAAGCTCCGCCCTCTGTGTCGGGATTAGCAGCTCATTTGCATTTAAAGGGACACACACAAAAACGTTTCCCCTCAAAAAGTGACAATTTTAACATCTGTGGGGTTTTTTGAGCTAAAACTTCACATACACTCTGGGAACATCAGAGACATCTTGTGAAAAGGGCAGTATATATGACTACTTTAACTTATCAGATATAAATAGCAATATGGAGAGTAAGGTTTAATATGTGGCCTGAATAAAGTGTGCATTTAAATTTGTCCGAGTTGCTTCTTGTTTTGCTTTTCATCTCAAATTTACACTTGGTCCAGGTCTAGATAATTGTCTGATATGTTAAATGCATGAAGTGTATGCTTAAATACCATCATAGAGACTTCTGGGTGGGCTATTTTACCTCAGACTAGTAAGCAACCACCTAGCAACCGCACAGCAACGTGCTGACAACCACTCAGAACACCTCTGCAACCACAATGCGAAGCCCTGGCAGATGCTCTAGCATCACATAAGTGAGTTTATCCCTCACATGTTCTTCAGGAAATATAACAAAATCTCAATTTTACAGTGTTTACAATAACTGGAGTATATTTTATTTTGACAGAAACTCCAGTAACTGTGTTTGGTTGGAAGAAAGCAAGAATGATACCATTACAGAACTGGAAGAATCACATTATATATCCTAAAACCGGCCATTACGTGTGAGAAAATGAGTCTTTTCCTGAATGCTTCTACCTTTCTTGAAGGGTGTCAAAGCAGCGGTAGACGCCGACCTCATTACTCACTTCCCACCTGATTTAACTTACGCTGAAGTGGCAATTGCATTTTCATAGCTCAAAACCAAAAAGTAATCTAAAGCAGAGCCCACTCCATGGACACTGCCAACACGCCACGCAAGAGGCATGCGATTCCTCCACCACTCGGCTTGGATCACCAACATCAGAGGATTTCAGGGCAGTAAAGTCAAGGCAACCTGTAGTTCACTCAGACCGTTTTATCAAAACAAGCGTTTGCTTGAGTCTTATAATTATAGGTTAACGCACAGAGTTGGATTCAAGCATCGCTGCGCTGTAATATCCTTTGAGATCTTGTTGGATTTGTGACTGTGAATCGGTCTTGCATCAGTGACATCGCCTGGGCTCTAAATGATACCAAATGTTGAAGTTTGCCCCTATTTCAAACAGCAGGGTAATTGTGGGTATGCATCAGTCAGATCTTGATTTAGACTTCAATGCTGTCTGTCTGCACCTCATGAAGAGATCCAAGAGGTTTCACATTTTATGGTGGAAAATTAAAAAGTCTGCATGCTGAGAGTGTATGAAATGCTGTTTGGTATTGTTTGCTTTGGTAGAAATATGTTTTTTGTCCATCGCCAACTTGCCTTTGGGATTTTGGGATACGAAATAGCTGCATACCCATTCTTCTGTCTACTTAAAGTTTCCATCTCGCTTTATATACAGTATATACATTATGCTTTCATGTGTTCCCCATCTGTCCATCTCAGTGTTTAGATCTGCATCCCAATATAATTCTTTTTTTTTTCTTCAGTGGAAAGCTTGAAAGGCATGGTTCACCCCAAAATTTAAATTCTGTCAACATTTACTTTAGTCTAATGTTGAGCCAAACTTGTATGACTCTATATAGGAATGCAAAAGGAGATATTTTGTGAAATGTTCAAGCCTCTGTTTTCTTTATCAGTTAACACTAAAATCATATAAAAATTTACTTGAAATAAAATAAAATATATATATTTAAAAATGAATAAAATGTGTAAAAAAGGTTTCATTTGTCAACATTAGTTGATGTATTAACTAACATGAACTAACAATGAGCAATACATTTGTTACAGTATTTATTAATCTTTGTTAATGTTAGTTAATAAAAACTACAACTGTTCATTGTTTGTTCGTGTTAATGTTAACAAATACAACCTTTGATTTTAATAACGTATTAGTAAATGTTGAAATTAATATTAAATTCTATTAAATTAATATGAACTAAGATTAATAAACGCTGCAGAAGTATTGTTCGTTCTTAGTTCATGTTAACTAAGGTAGTTAACTAATGTTAACTAATGAACCTTATTGTAAAGTGTTACCAAACTAACTAAAATGAAAATTAATTCAAAATATGAATAAAAAATATAACAATGACACAAAAAACCGAAAGCATATAGTAAACAAGACAAAAAGCTCAATAACAGTAGTTCATACTTTGTGTGCTATATTTCTAGTCATTAGATAGCATTGCTTAAGAAATGGACTGAAATATAAGTAAATTTCCCTCATAAGGAGTCAGAAGACTTGAAATAAAACACAAATATACTTTTATGGTGCTTTTTATGTCCTTTCTGATGTGAAACCAAAACATTCCATCAAATGCTTGTGATATGATCTTAACACCACCACCTTTTTCAGTCAGTGTAAACAGCTGCCACCTACTCTCAGTACGTCACTGTATCGCTGTGAAGAGCGTGGATGACCCCTCTGTGGTCTTAATCTGAGCCGTCCTGCTCTGAGCGCAGGGTTCCAGCGGTGTCAGGCCCCGCTGCATGCTGGGAAGATTGAGAGGGTGAGAGTGATGAGGTGGAACAGTGTCACTCACACACGTGTGTTTGTTTAGGGTTTGGCACTCTGCAGCTTCCAGCCAAGGTGTCAGAATGAGCCTCACTTCTGTTTCACACGTCCTTTTTCTGAAACTAGAGTCCATGTCAAGCAGGGCTCGAGAATAATGATGAAAGTGTTGATGCAGGTTCTTACGTTTAGTGTTGTCATAACATCAAACTTTAGTCAATTCCAGTAAAATGTCGATATTCCAACTAATATGACCACGATAAAGGTAATGATCATGTTTTTTAAAATAGAAAATGTACACAAATATATATATATATATATATATATATATATATGGGCCATGATGGTTTTAAATTGTTTGAAAGATGATTGAAAATCACTTCAAAAAGGAAAATACAGTTCAGTGCAACATGCAGCGCAAGTCTGTCATACATAAAATTATAATGAGGACATTATAATTGTGTTTGGGTTATGGCTTTTAATGGTGAGACTTTTGTTTTTGTAATCAGGCTCTCAAAAAATACATCAAAATTTGGATTTAGATTTATCGGCCAATATATCGGTTATCGGCTTTCAAATATAAAGAATCATCGGTTATGGGTATAGGCCAAAATGTTCATATCCATGCATCCCTAATATTTGCGTTGAATTTGTTACAATTAAATGGACGTGTTGCTCAATTTCATGTTTGAAATTAAGAGGGATGTGCAAAGCATGCACATTAGATGTGAAATTGATTCTATAATTAATTATAATTATAATGTACGCTTTATATGATAGTTTTGTCCTAAACCGTTGCTTCATAAACCAACTGACTAGATGATTCTCGAGTGAATTAAGCAAAGTTAGTTCATATTGAGATCTAAGACTTTTGTTTCTGATTGAGATAAATAATTAAGATATTAAATCTAATTCGTGTCTCTCTTCTTCAGAAGTTTACTTCATTCTCCAAATGACTGATTTAGAAACCAGAGACTGTGATTATAGACATCCATAACCAGACACAGATTAAGATTTATGCCTGCGCATCAGAAAATTGCTATTTCATGGTTTCTGAGGGCTTCTGTCCACCGTCTCTGACTCATGGCAGTATTTATGGAGACTAAATGACTGAGCTTTGGCTTCTTGCACTCATATCTCCTCTTCACCTCCTCTATCCATCCTTGCCTCTCCTTAGCTGAAGGGAATCCCAAGTCTACCATGGCGTATGGTTTCCATCAAAACACCATATACAGGGTGGCCACCACGAACACCATTGCAACTTCATGTCAACTTTTTTTATTTATCCTATTTTATCATGCTTACTACTGTTGTGTGCATGCAAGTTTTAGTGAAACATTTTCTTTAAGGAGCTCAAAATTGCGATGCTGCATGTGTTTTTGTTGCGGTCCCAGTGTTATCTGCTGTTTAAACATGTTTTTAACAGGAAGTTGGAAGAAAGATTACCCACAGGAGGGCAGTGTTTCTTAAAATTTGCCCATGGCTCGGCACTGACATGACCTTAAAAGAGGACTGGGAATGAGGTGATGCTGCATTTGAGGTCTTACATTCACAGACAGTCACACACACACACACTCATATATTCATGTATATTCGTGACTCTGAAGCTGAAAATACAGATTTATTTTTGACGAATATGCTTGGACTCTGTGAGATATATACTCTGACTAGATATATTTAAAATAACGTAGGCCACTTTTTACTGGTAAAATAAGACATTTGGCATTATCAGGACCACAAATATTCCCCCATTGCGTTATTACATTATATTCAACATTTTATATAGTAGTTGTAGTACTTTGTAAACTTGATTTTTTTTCTCATACATATTGTCACTATCCACGATACATATTGTTGAATTTTTTATTGCAATATATTGTGACATATTTTATTGTTACACCCCTAATTTATATATATATATATACATATACATGTATGTGTGTGTGTGTTTGTGTGTGTGTGTTTGTTATACCACTTAATTGTGTATGAATATATATATTTTTCCCCTCTAATAAATTCAATTTGGGTTAGGATTATGCTTAACACTGTTTGTTTGACAGTATTTGTTGATCATGAACAAAAGACACTGATCCAGGAGCACAACCTACTTGGCAACTTCACGGTCACATATTTTTTTAACAAAGAACAGAGGATGAATCATGATCTTACAGGTGTGATCAGCTTTAGATAACATCTCTATACATCAGTTCCACCTTCCTCATAGAAAGTGTCTCGTTGACTGGAGGTGTTTAAAGATTGCGTGTTCCTGTGAGCTTCACACTTCATTTGTACGGAAACCTCCCAGCGGCAGCAAATACTTCACGAGCGCTGCCAGCATAAATCATCAGGCCCGACAAGCCAGTCTGCAACCTTCAGACAGCCATGGGACACTAAGGGTCTCTATTTTCAGATGTCCCGCAGGTTTCACCCTGTTAAAGGCGTCGGGGCATTGTCCTTGGCACACCTCCAGCCAAACTGGGACAGCACTATGCAGATTTGATTGCTTGTGAAGTGATTTGGAGCAACCAGGGGCTTAACTGTATGAGAAATGAGTGACCCTTACAATATGCTGTGAAACCAGAAGCCTCCTATTTCATCCAGAGAGGACTATAGGAAATGATGCGTAAATCAGTGTTCCTCAAAGAAAGACTTCTGTTCAGTTCTTGCATTGAAAAAAAAAAAAGTTCAATAAACTTAATTCAATTAAATTGATGACAAGGTTTACCTAATGAAATTACGTTGTTTTTTTTTGTTTTTTTTTACTCTTCGCTTGTCGGTCAAAAATGACACATTTTTTTATTTTATTTTTTATTTCAATGAAATGAATGTACTATATTTTAGTTCAATAATATTTTTTATTTAATATTTTGTATTTTTAGGGGATTTTATGGTTCTGATTTACGCTGTATTTATAATCCATTTATTCACGTTTTGAGCATAGACCTGAAAATTCAATTTCCAACTTAAACTGTCGTGAATTTTGAATGCTTTAGAGCACAGACTTAAGTTTGATCTCTTTTCAAACACTTGTCTGATTATTTGCTGAAGGGAAAAAAAGTTGTAAAAAGTGAACTTTTTAAAAGTGAAAAATGTTACAGAATTTTACGTTTATTGTTATGAAAAATTTGCAAAAATACTATTTTCAATTTTTATATGAACACTGTAAACCCGAAGTTGGCAAAACTCAAAAAATTTAAGGCAATCAGTTTCCTCAATTTTTTTAAGTTA
>NC_140226.1:8930346-9112846 GCF_951802725.1 Rutilus rutilus | reverse complement strand
GATTAGATAATTGCATTAATGAGAAACTGAACAGGTGTTCCTAATAATCCTTTAGGCGAGTGTATATATATATATACTGTAGTTGGGGTGTAACGATACCCTCATGTCACGATTCGATACATATCATGATACTGAACTCACGATACAATATTATTGCAATACTCCAAGACATTTGGCAAAAGTTTAACAAAAAATGTAGTTGATTAAAATGCTAAATTTGATATTACATTGGAGTGTAAATTAATAGGATTGGACTTGGTGCTGGAAACCTAATGCACAGAACAATGGTGACACCAGAATAAAATTATTAGATATATAATACATTATTATAATGTACAATATACATTATTGCTGTATTGTTTTTTTTTTTTTTTTTTTTTTTCGTTGTTTAAGTTCTGGTTTTATTCATGCAAATTGATTCGGTAAACATCAATGTTACAAATTAAAATGCAATGAAATTATGTTCATTTTAGTAACATTCACGCCTTTTTTACAAGCCCGTGTAAAAAAACAATGAGATAATTGTATGTCATGTGACTTTATTTCTTATTTTAAACTTGTTCTCACATTTACCTGTTTTAGTTTTTACTCTGAGGTGGAAAACTGTATTACAACAAGAAACTGTAAGATCCATTTATCAGTATCCACTCTCGAGTTTTGTCTTAAAAAGGCCAGAGATGATTCCTTATTCTTAGATCTTCTCAGTGTTTGGCTTTTGCACTATCACGACTTATTTATTTGAACTCAAAACCATCAGGCAACATGCCAACCCACAAATGAAAACAGAATCAGAGAACTTTTATCAATTAGCCTTGATAAAGATGACAGAACATTGAGTACGATGTTCATTTTCAAAAGGAAACACACGTGTTTTGTCTTAAAACAATGTAATAGTGTCGAGCCCGCTCTAAGTAGCGCTAAATAAGCCCATTGAGTCGTTTCCTGGCTGAGGTGATCCAAACCAAACATTGATCCAAGCTGAACTCATGGATGTTTGCGTTCATTGATAGGGCCGTTTAAAGACCCTCAGTGCAGGTTTAGACAAACAGTTGGCATCGTGTTTGAACAGCTCACAGCATTAACCGATCCGTTTCATCTGACACATTAACGTGCATTAATCATCACATGCTGAATAATAGAGCATTTGTCTGTCTTGAAGTGTATGTTATGAAAGTCTTTGGCGGAAATTTAGAATATAGTCAGGAAAAGTGACAGGAAATCATATAAAATCTCATGGAGATTTGGAAGTACATATTCTGGCAAGATATGCACAGATAAGGCCCGTTCAACAAACTGACTCGAAGAAGTTTAAACATTGCTATGCTCTTCAAGTTAAAGTGCCATTGCACAATGCACCAGGGATGAAAACCTCTCGTGGATTATCTCAGATTTTCATCAGAGCTGTTCAGAAAGCCCTATTTGTTTTCAGCGTGTATGACGGGGAAGTGTAACGTAAAATGCAGACCAGCTATATCTTTCATCCTTTGCAAAGATTGAGTGCAAACTCATAGAACCCAGACAACCACAGTACAACCGTAGTCCGTTTTAGTGTCAGTTCAGTTAACTAATTAGGGCTAAATTTATAAATTTATAATATTTACATCAGTTCAATTCAGCTACAGTTAAATTCTGTTTGGTTCAGTGAAGTTAAGTTCAACAAAACTGTTGGCAAATGTCATTTCTTACTGAAGCAGATGTTCCATTGTGTTTTCATCGATTAAATTCACTTCAACACAGTTCAGTTATGGTGTGTTCATACTTGTAGATCAGTTTGCATGGTTATTTGGTGCGGACCAAAAAAAACAAACAAAAAAAACATTTAGTCCTGGTCCACTTAAAAGCATTCACACTGACTTTTTAACACCGAACCTAAAGAGGGAGGGATATGTTCACAATCTCATTGGTCGGTTTTTATGACGTATATTTCGTGACAGAACTTACCAATCTTCCAAAACAATGCTGTGTGCCGGGCTAACTGTGCCAAACTGTGATGGGCAGCATCGCAACTTTGACGAGAAAAAACAGGTATGCTTGAGCATTCTGTCCTTTTTAGGGTCGCATCTTGTGACATCTTGTCCCGTTTTGGTTCATTTGCATGTCTTTGCCGTGTTGTGTTCATATTTCATTCGAATTGCAACAGAGTTCGTTTGGAAGCGGAGCAAGTCCTGTCTTTTCAGGGGTCTCGGTCCGCTTGTTTGGTGCGCACCTGGGATCGGATGGGATGTTCATACTTGTCATGTTTGGTCCGATTAATTTGGTTCGATTGCTTGGTTGGTTTATTTGAAATAGTTTTTTTCTCGTCATAGTAGCGAATGTGCCCATAACAGTTCAGTACAGGCATCTCAGACAGCAACATAGTGTCGGCCCAGATCTGGCCCACATCTGGGCCGCGTGTGTACCAGAACTTGTTTGTGTGTGTGATGGAGGGATTCTTGACACTATTTTGACTCCTTTACACATTTTATAAGCTCTTCACGAGTTCTCAGCTGGTCAAAATACCATCATATGTCAGCTATGCCAACGCATTCTCATCCTAGAGCGTCATATACTGACACTTTTGACATTTCGTCTACATCCAACGCACATGGCACCCTTTAGTGTCAATATGACACGCACAGAGCTTTGTTCGGTTATGGGTAGGTTTAGGTCTGGGGTAGGGTTAGGGTTAGACCGCTAGGAGGCGCCTTCTGGCCCATATCTATCTGCGTCTCATATTGACGCTAAAGGGTGCCATGTGTGTTGGATGTAGACGAAATGTCAAAAGCGTCAGTATATGACGCCTTGGGATGAGATCGGGCTGGCTATGCTCATTCAATGAGTGCATTAAGCCCGGCACACAGCATAGTTTTGGATGTTCAAAATAGGCAATACGTCATAAAAGCCGACCAATCAGGTTGTGAACATATCCCTATGCCTTTAGGTTCTGTATCTTTTGGTTTGGGGATAAAAATGCTAATCTCAGAAACCTTATCGGCTTATCGGACCAGGACTAAATGTTTTTTTTTTTTGGTCCGGACCAAACGAACCAGGCGAACTGAACTACATGTGAACACAACCATTTAAATAAACCGCACTAACAGAGTTTGTTTTAATCAAACCAAACATGACAAGTGTGAACACAGCACACAGTTCAGTGAAGTTCAGTTCATTTTAGTAAACTGAAGGCTAAATGTAATTTCTTTCCTGTTTTATTTAGTTCAGCTATGTTAAGTTAAATTCAGTTTAAGTTAAGTTCAGTTAATTATAACTCAGCTAAGTTTAAATAAATTCAGTTCGGTTAAGCATGGTTCACAGTTCCAGTTTATTTCCCTTAGGTTTAATTCAGCTTAGTTCTATTTATTCAATTATTCAGCTCTATTTAGTTCAGCTCTCTGAGAGATAACATGAATGAAACATGCATTTTCTCTGAAGCTGCTTTGACAATTTATAGACCCTTTTCACCCCTCAAAGGGTCTATTGTGAAAAGCATTATACAAATAACTAATAATAATACCAAACAAATTTAGTTAAGTTAGTAATTTTTTACTGAAGCAGATGTTCAATGTTTTCATTTCCAGTCAGTTCAGCTATATGTGAAGTTCAGTTTTGTTCAGCTAAATTCAGTTCAGTTCATATGGTCAGTTCACTTCAACAAAACAGCTCATGGATAGCTGATTTTCTCTATTTTTATATATTTAGTTCATTTCAGCTATGTTCAGTTCAATTTGATTCAATTTCAAGTTCAATTAATTTCAAGTTTGTTTAAGACAATTTCAGTTTACCTCAGCTAAGTTTAGTTCCCTAAAATTTAATTAAAACATTCTGCTCAGTTCAATTCAATTCAGTATGGTTGAGTTGAGTTCAGCTCAGTTTAATTTAGTTCTGTGAAACTGCTGGCTGCTGAACAGCAATTTTAAATGTAACAGATTGCGAACATGTTGTATAGTGACTCAGATACAGGCGTTTAATGAAGTACTTCCTTGATGATTAGCTCTCGTTGGTCGAGGGGGTTTTCCATTGCAGCCATATAATACAGAGAACTGTCAAACCAGCAGTGCCTCGGGTTGTTTTTTAACTTTAGCGCAGTGAAAGAAGTTTTTCTTGCTCCCCTTGGTGCTTCCAACACAAGTTCAAGTTTTCTAGGAAGCACCTGCTCTCGTGTGTTTTTAATAAAGTCAATCATGATGGCAAGACTTTTTATTATTTAAAAGGGGTGGAAAGTAAATTTGCATTTATAACTTTTATGCACTTGTATAATATTTGGCTTTTAACTTTTTCATGCATAATGTCTCGAGATTAGGACACATTTGATGTATTCCTTCAAACTTCATAAATGCATAAAGCTTCAAAACTGCACATTTGTGTTTATCAAACTCTCCATTCCATTAACGAAATGGAAAAAAGAAGGAAAGCGACAAGTTGTAACAAAAAGCCATTTTTATTCTCGAAGACAAATGATACAATCATCAGAAACGCTCAAAAATCTCACAATATTTTTTACTGGATTGTTTGTCCCATACAAACAGGTTAAAGTTTCACAAACAGAACTGTTGAAACTGAAACATCTGTACAGTATGTGCAAGGAAGTCGTTTACAAACAAAGCATTGTGACGAATCAAAATAATGCATATTTCAATAGCATTGTGTTTCCAGGGTCCAGAAACGAAAATAACAAAGCGCAAAAAATATGTTGCAGAAGCATTTGGTTTTCTTCATATTTAAAATTGACCTTGCGTACTGGCAATATAAATGAAATTTGCAAATAGATATTCCATAGGAGAATCCCAAAAACTCTCTGAATGTCTGTGAAAATGACAAAACGTTTGTAAATGAAATCTCAATGCTTGTTTTAATATATAGAACAGATATAAATAGTCTTATGGAAGGAATCTCAGCTACTTGACCCAGAAGTTGTAAGACTCTTGCAAGGGTATACATAGAAAAAGGGTGAATGAAAAACATAGTAAAACGCCCAAAAGCATATCAATATTTTGGCCCTGTGACATGTTTGATTAAGACAGACCAATGTTGTTCTTGTGTTATCAGGCATGTTGAAGCAATTAAACATGGATTCATAAAAAGTTAACAGTGCAGAGGTTCTTTACATTAGCAGTTCCCTGCTTGCAGTTTTTGTAAACATTCTGTAAACATAAACGCTCTCCTCACTACCAGAAGACACCATGGTAAAGAAAAGGCAAACTCAAATAGTGGGGCAGTCAAGGACAGCAGTGTAAGTGAACTCAAAGAAATGCTGTTTAATACTGTACAGAACAAATAGCCGGGGGTGACAAACACATACAGGCTTGTTTTAAGCTCAGATTGGTTGTTTCTACAAATATGTATTTATTAAAAAGTATTTTGTAGTTAACATTGTACTGGATTTAATTGAAGCTGATTTATTGTGTCCAAACAGAAGAACATTTTCTTAATTGTCATAATGCAAAATTTTCTTCATGCAAAATATAACTTCTTGAGTAAAATATATATCCCAGACATTGATTGATGTTCTTTATATCTGGCATTTAGGCTTCATTTGTTTTTACATCCCTTTAAAAGAAGTGCTTTGTTCTACACAAAAATAGAAATAAAAAAGACAAGTGACATTTTGTTTCAGAAGGGCGCTGCCAGCAGCCTGTTAACTTACATTTGGACAAACATTTGATCAAGTACCACTTGTTGTTACATATACATTAATCATGAAAGATGCCAACTACAAAGTGTAAAGAAAAATCACATCATTACAAATAGAATCGTTTCAAAATTGGTAATGTGTTCTCGTCAGTGATAATCTTATCCCATCTCGTTATGGTTTGTTGACCAATAAATAAATTCCAGAAATTGAGATGATAAGCTTTTCCGGTAAATAATTACATTTGATTGTCTGTTCAGTATAATGTTTGCCGATCTCATCTCAAACAGTTCGTTTGCCAGCTATCAGAGATTTCCTTGTTTTCATGTGTTGTCTAAAATGCAAGTAATATTAAAGCATTTCGATTATATTGTACCTCAAGAACATTAGCACACAGCAGAGACATTTCAGAGTTTGATTGTTGTACAGTTTGCATAGTGTTTAACCAACCTACAAAGTGCAGTTAACCATCCAGTTATAGAAGAGAAGGCTGATGATTGTATTGATTATGATTTCATATCTGCACAGGGAAACCGATTGTTTTGCAAGTGCATGCGTGAGATTTTATCATGTCTGTATCTGAAGATGCAGAGATTTAGGCCACTGCTGCAAGAGTTTGGTCGTTCTTGTAGTCACCAAAAACATTAAATAAAAATTACATCTAAAATAAATTAACTTGCTAAACATTGGATACCAAAATAAAACAAGTGGAGAGTGCAGGACCTCTCGTAACATATCTTTGTACATTTATTGATTGTTTTTGTTATAGATGTTACTCAGATTTACTCAGTCTAGAACATTTCTGGATGCCTTAATGCTTGCTACTTCATGTCATTAATATGAAACATTTCAGACTGAGATATTATTCTGAGAAAAATCCACAAACATTTGTTTGTGGATATAATCTTACAATGAAATATCCTTCCTTCATTGCTTGCGTACCATTGGATTTTCTTTTTGGTTGCTTTACAATAATAACAATAATAATAACAAAACATTTAAATTACAAAACGAGTAAATATTTCATTAAGTTATTAATAGATGTCCCAAAAATAATATTCAAACATCTTAAATTTTGTCCCTCTAAACACATTGCATAATTTAAAGTCTGTATGGCTTATATTGCTTCTCAATCAGTACTGTTTGCTACCATTTCATACATAAATTAAAATAATCAGAGGGAATTTCAATAAGCTGACTTCTAACACGCATAAATAAAAAAAATTGCTTTCAGTGTTATGAAATGCTAAATTAGACCGAGTTAGTATAAAAATATTCTGAGCCAAAAGTGTGTATGCATTCCCATTGCAATGAAAGTTTACTCTAGGACAGGCAGAGGGATAGTTCATCCAAAAATGTATGTCCTGGCAACATTTACTCTTAAATATTGGTCTGTACTTTACACAAAGCTACTGAATGCCTTCAGGATAATTAGAATATATAGCGCAAAATCTGCCATTTTTTGGTGGTGAAAGCCCCATGATCAGCTGTCAAGCTTCAAAAACCACATTAAATAGGATTTTAGAGCTTTTTTTGGAGCTTTATGCTTTCATTGTGTTTAAATGTGCAGCATTAACATTGTGCTAAACATCTAATTTTGTGATCGTCAAAAGAAAGAATGTCAAAACTTTCCTAAATCAAGATATATTTACTTGAGAAGCAAAATGACATGATAATATAGTCTTATTGATCTGAGAAATTCATACAATTAAGTGACTGACCATAAAAACTGACCATATACCGATATATATTTCCCTCCTTATACCTATAGGTATAACAAGACTTTATACCTCAAGTAATTTAGCTTCTCAAGTAATGTATCTTTATTTACAGGGTTAGTTCACCCAAAAATGAAAAATGTCATAATTTACTCACCCTAATGTCGTTCCAAACCCGCAAGACTTTCGTTCATCTTCGGAACACAAATGAAGATCTTCTTGATGAAATCTGAGAGCTTTCTGACCCTCCATTGACCTCTCTGACGCTTCAAAAAGTTCATAAAGAGATTGTGAATCTAATCCAAATGAATTGAGCATGAGAAGAAACACGAGAATGAAACATTGGTTCTTACGGAAGCTCAAACGTGCTGCGTAACACAAGCATGAACCTCATTGGCTCTTACGGAAGCTCAAACGTGCTGCGTAACACGAGAATTAACCTCATTGGTTCTTGCAGAAGCTCAAACGTACTGTGTAACACCAGAATGAACCTCATTGGTTCTTGCAGAAGCTCAAACGTGCTGCGTAACACGAGAATGAACCTCATTGGTTCTTACAGAAGCTCAAACGTGCTGCGTAACACGAGAATGAACCTCATTGGCTCTTACAGAAGCTCAAACGTGCAGCGTAACACGAGAATGAACCTCATTGGCTCTTGCAGAAGCTCAAACGTGCTGCGTAACACGAGAATGAACCTCAATGGCTCTTACAGAAGCTCAAACGTGCTGCGTAACACGAGAATGAACCTCATTGGCTCTTACAGAAGCTCAAACGTGCTGCGTAAGATGAGAATGAACCTCATTGGTTCTTACAGAAGCTCAAACGTGCTGCGTAACACGAGAATGAACCTCATTGGCTCTTACAGAAGCTCAAACGTGCTGCGTAAGATGAGAATGAACCTCATTGGCTCTTACAGAAGCTCAAACGTGCTGCGTAAGATGAGAATGAACCTCATTGGTTCTTACAGAAGCTCAAACATGCTGCGTAACACTAGAATGAACTGTTGTGCGAGTTGATGAATGTTTATATGTGAATTAAAGGCTAAATTCAATCTGTTCAACATATAAAGCGATCGTGTCTCTTCTTGGAGTCACATTTGGACTAAACCGCTAAATTCATATGGATTAGTTTTACAATCTCTTTATTAACTCTTTGAAGGGACAAAGTAGTAGTTGCGCAGCTGACAACGGAGGGACAGGAATTTCATCAAAAAGATCATTAGTGTGAGTAATTAATGACAGGATTAAAAATGTTGGGTGAACAATCTCTTTAAGAACTTTGTATTATCTAAAGTTGTACTAAAAATCCATATAAAACGATATGAGGCAGTACATTTTCATTTTTTTGAGTAAACTATTCCTTTTAAATTCAGCGACCGGCGTTTGTTATATCACCGATAGCCGATGTGGAATGTCAGATGAATCAGACTAATGCCATAAATCGTCATCTGTATTAGAAAATCAAAACAACATCAGTGTAGTCATAAAATACACTGCAACCATTCAACAATGAGTACCAACGAGTTTGTGCTTCAAATCCGATCATGCCTAAATGCAACTATCTCTCGCACTCTGTCTTTAAGGCTAACAGTGCTGCGTTGAGGTCTCTATTGGACCCTATTGAGCCTATTGAGACGGTTCGACCAGGCCGTCTCAATAGGGTCGCCAAACGGACTCGTCCATCCTGCCGCTGGAGTTGAGCACGGTGGGCGAGCTGCTGTGACTGCCGTCCGCTTCGCCCCCGTCCGCCTGGTTGGGCAGGTTTGGGTTGATGAGGGAGCTGCCGGTGGACGCGCTAGTGCAAGGCGGAAGCATCCTGGAAGGGGACCGGTCTCCCCCCGGCACCATGGAGAACTGGTACGACCCGGACGAGGCGCCGTAGTAGAGATAGGGCGTGCTGCTGGTCTGGAAGGGCCCGCTCTGGTTCTGGGTGGAACCGGGGTACGGTGGAGGCAAGTAGGTGTGGTAGTGGGTGTTGGTGGAGATGCCCAAAGACATGCCGGAGGTGACCGGAGTGGGGGTGTACGTGAACGTCGTAGGATAGTGCATTCTGGGACTGGGGAAACGGCTTTCTGTGAGCGTGGACAGACCGGGAAACTGACGTTCAAACTGCCGAGGGTCGGCCGAGAACGGACTGAGATCCGACGTACCTGGTGGAGAGAAAAGAACAGTATTCAGTGACTTTTAATTCGGAAATTGTGTTCTCTCAGTGGGGTGCAAAAATCTAAATTTCCATTATATTCATTGTAGTGTGCTTTTTAACTTAATTTTACAAATTTATGTACCAGAAACAGTCAAACCAAAATTTATTCAGACACCTTCAACATTTCTCACATTATCACAGTTTATTCGCTATAGTTTAGAAAATGGTAATAAAATATGACAAGAACTCAGAGTCAAATCAGTTGATATTTCACTGGTTTTTGTGAAGTCAACTCACGAATGAATTACTGTAGGTCAAATATCTGTCAGCTGTTAAATTTAAGTATACAATTAGATAATACCAATTTTGGTCAACCAATTACCAAGCAATGCTTAATTTTCTTCAGTCTGTGGTGTAAAATTGTCGCATTAGCAATTAAAGAAAAAACACTTAAGCAAAACATGGTCAGGTCAAAGTGTCTGAATAATTTTTGGTCCCAAATTTTTATAAATTTTACTGTTAGTCCACCGTATGAAGAATTTTTGGGTATAATATGTCACATTTTATTTTGCTATCCTTACTTACATAAATGAACTTTGTCCTGCACCCACTAGTAAAAAATATCACAAATTATATCTGGTGTCTGACTCATTTTTGGTTTGACTGTAAATACTCTGATTATAAAAGTACAGTAAATAAAACAATTCATCAAAGTTTCCATAATTTTTATTATATTGTGCCTTTTAAAAAAACGATTTTACTCATCTGATTGTCACATAGGAAAAGTGCAGAATCTGAAATATTTTCTTCTTATTTCGTTTTATTTTTTTAATCCTAAAAAAAATCCAGATTGTTTATGTGATGTCAGACTTTTAGACTCCATTGCGTGTAGAAGTCATTTCTATTCGGTTTGGCAGTTCATGAAATAGATCAGTTCCAAAACGTATTCTCTAATTTCTTTCAGTCTCTGTGGGTCATTTTATACTTTTTCTTTTTTTTTTTTTCTTGTCTTTTTTTTTGTAGCTAAATGATTAATTCTGCTATGGGTAACTTTAACTCTTTTCAACTATTTAGTGTAAATTCATTAGCTCACCTTTGACATCCTATTTTAAGTATTCGTCTTTGTACCAGATAAATATCCTGATTACATAACAAATTATATACTTTTATATTTATAGATTTGTAAAGATATAGCCCCTTTAAATAGCATCAAAATAGTTAGCTTCTTTTTGTTTGTAGTTTGTATCAGACTATTTTGACTGTAACCACTTTGAAACTCAGGATTAAAGCTACTCATTATTTAAATTAGCTTCACCCACACCAATTTAGACTGAAATGAATAAAGGGACATTGTTAAAACAGACAGAAGAGGGCGCTGTCAAACTTAATTTACACACAACCCAAAGTAACTAGCCTAACACAAAACTCCCCTTCATAAACTGGATTTCTCCTTGCTTCAAACTGATGAAACAGTCAATAATTAATGGAAGTAATAATGAAGAGGCTTTCCCAAACAATTTGATTAGGGTGAAAACAACTTTGTCTTTGTTATTATAAATAACCAGATTCAGTGTTTGAGAAATGCTAAGGTATGAAAGTGTCATATCTTTGTAAAACGACTCTTCACAGAGCAAGAAAAAAGTTCACACAGTAAACCGTATTTAAGTACGGGAGTGAATCCCCTAAATCATTGTTCCGTGTGTACGGATGACGACTCCATCCTGAAATTGCAATTGACAAAAGCCACTTTAAGCAAATCCTCCAAGGTTAGCAAACAAAACGTAACTGCCCCTTGATGACATGAGCTTGATGACCTTTTTTTGCAGAACTACTTTATAGATGAAATTAACTAATTTAATCATTAATGATCTTTACAACAGAACTAAATCAACACTGAACTGACTTCAGCTTAACAATGACTATTTTCTTTTAGAGCTTCTGTACACCCGAAATGCATCATTTTCCTGTTATCACTGTAAAGCTGCTTTGAAACAACCTGTATTGTATAAAGCGCTGCATAAACTTGATAAACACAGGGAAGGATACCAGAGGCCTGGTAATGGATGTCAATGGAAGAGAGGCTTTTTCTACGCTGAATGAACTACTTTTGTGGGAAAACAGCTTACAATTTAATGAATCGACAACCTAATGGCTTATGTTTGCCATAAAGCATTAGGTTTGGATTGATACATTTTTAGAGCTTACATTGAAAAAACATTTTTTTTATATAAGAAGTCAAGGACAGTTTTCGCCCCAGGTAGGAGTCAGTTTACAGCACTTCTCATTCATTTCTCCCAATAATAAGTTAATATTACAGAAACCAAAGACTCAACACGTTCTGAGATTTTAAACCCTCTTCTACAGAAGCGCCGTGTTGTGTTTCTGTTAAAGTATAAAGTAAAATAAAGTCGCAATATTTTGGTCGGTTTCAATATAAATCATTTGGATTTATCTCAGTTTATTATGGGCTTGTTCTTGTTCACTGTTCAAGGCTCGTACCTCTTTCCATAAGATTTTTTTTCTTTTTTTTGCACAACACACACAGACACAGGTAAGTGTAGATATAGCCTACATCCCTGATGCAGATTTAAGTACGTCATTAACAGCTAGTTGTTCAGTTTTGTTCTTTTTGGGAGTTAATTTGGTTGTTCTAAACTGTGTCTGAACAGAACAGGACTAAACACTAAAAGGTGAACTGATTTGTAACTGCACATTTCGTACTGAATGGATTCTCTGAACAAGTGCTCAGTCTTTGGAACTGTAATCAAGGAAAAGACATAGTGACCAACAGACCAACATAACTGACCAACAGAAGAAACTGGCTCATCTTGTTTGTCAGGCTTTTAATAACCCTACATGAATTAAATGTTTAGTTGCAACCTGAATTACACAATGCTTGGGTTGATTCAAGGTCAAGGTGAAGACTAACGCTGCAAAAATGTCACCGGGCCATAACATATCAATATGCAAACTAGCTGTCAACCGGTGCTGACATGCTTCTGAAATGCTTTGAGTTTCACTGTTGGCTGTTTGTTTCTTCACTGAAGGTTGTCCAGGGGCTTGTATGTGAATGCGTCGTGTGCGCTCACGCTCACATGCACAAACACACGCATCCTCGCATTTATATGAATATCAAAGAGAAATGTCGGGATAAACTGGGAGCGCACATGGAAACGCTTAGAGGAAAAAACAGTTTCCACAGGATGCATAATGAGCAGTCTCAGATGTGGTGGCATGTCTGCGATTAGCCAAAGAGAAGGGCCGATCTTCTCTCTTAGAACCACAAGATGTTTTTAAATTATAAACCACTAATGGGCTGTGACTCCCAGAACCCCAGGAGAGAGAATCCCAGAGGAACATCTTATCATCTCCTCATCTCCACATCTGTCTATTTCTGCACTGTGGATTCATCATGATCTGCTTTTCAAATGGAGCCGCCTGCTAAATTAAAGGGTATAAATAAACAATCCTAAACTCCTCTCCTCTTTTCTTTCCACTCCATTTCCCCTTTCCTTTCCTTTCCTTTCCTTTCCTTTCCTTTCCTTTCCTTTCCTTTCCTTTCCTTTCCTTTCCTTTCCTTTCCTTTCCTTTCCTTTCCTTTCCCATTTCAATTTCCCCTTTTCTTACCTTTCTATATTCCATTTCTTTTCCCATTTCCCCTTTCCTTTTCACATTAAAATATTTTCCTTTGTTTGCCTTTTATTTCAAACAAACTAAAATATAAAGCTTTATATTTCACATTTGCATTCCCATTTCCTTTTAATTCCTTTACTTAAAACAATCCAAAATATTTTCCTTTCGATTTCCCCTTTCCCATTTTCCGTTTCCCTTTTTTCCATTTACTTCAAACAAACCCCAAAAAAGTTTCCATTTCCCATTTCCTGAACTTTCCAATTTCAGTCTTTCCTTTCCTTTCCTTTCCTTTCCTTTCCTTTCCTTTCCTTTCCTTTCCTTTCCTTTCCCTTCCTTTCCTTTCCTTTCCTTTCCTTTCCTTTCCTTTCCTTTCCTTTCCTTTCCTTTCCTTTCCTTTCCTTTCCTTTCCTTTCCTTTCCTTTCCCATTTCAGCTTCCCCTTTTCTTACCTTTCTATTTTCCATTTCTTTTACCATTTCCCCTTTCCTTCACACATTAAAATATTTTCATTTGTTTCCCTTTTTCTTTGCTTTATTTCAAACAAACTAAAATATAATATTCCAATATCAGTTTTTTTTCCTTTACTTCAAAAAGCAAACCGAAATCCTTTCCTTTCCTTTCCTTTCCTTTCCTTTCCTTTCCTTTCCTTTCCTTTCCTTTCCTTTCCTTTCCTTTCCTTTCCTTTCCTTTCCTTTCCCATTTCAAACAAACCAAGATATTTTCCTTTCATTTTCCTCTACAAAAGTCTTTTTACCAAAATCTTTTTCTTTCCGTTTCTCCTTGTCTTTCCTGTTATTTCCCCTTTCCCATTTCCCCTTTTCATTCCCATTTCCATTCTAATTTTCTTTCCGTCAAACACTCTCTCATCTAATCTAATCTCATCTCTCCTCTCAGCGTGTTGCTGAGGTAAAGTACTCTATTATGGCGATAAATCCAGCGGCGTCTTTCGCGTCAGAGGATCTGCCGGATTAGGAGCGGTCGCATGTCCTTTATGAGTGACAGGTCGGCAAACTTTATAGAACATGTGTGGCCAATTATGAGCAGATTGCCTCTCCACATTATCAACTCTTGACATTTCAAACCAAACAAAAAAGACACTTCAGGCAGACAGTGCAGAAGAGAGGAGACCCGAGTCACTTTTCCAAAACAATGACAGAAATTCACATATACAACCTTCAATCACCATTAAAGTCCCTCTTCGCTGCAGACATTCACGAGAATGAACCCATTATGCTATCAGCTCTTGCCAGACCCTTTTTGGCTAAACTTAATACAACATCAATCATTTTGTATTACAGGGATGGTGTGGTCTAGCTGAAGCTCAAGGCTGGTAACCAAGAGGACCATGTGGGTTCAAACTGTGAACTATCACCAGTGAGATCTTCTGACCTATGACCTCAGGTTGCTTCAGGGTTGCTTTGAGAAGACACATTAAGGGGCCGTTCACACAGAACGAGTTTTTCCACTTTTCCACTTTTCCATTGTTTTTCTATGTAAACGCGCTAGACGTGTACAACCGTTACACTCGCGTCTTGTGTCTTTAGCAGCGTCTCGCACATGCCACGGCATACTAAAAACGCAGAGCTCAAGTTAAAATCTGGGGCCGGTTGCAAAAACTGCTTAGACTAGTCTTAAAAGTTAGTCATTAAGTTAGATCCTAACTTAAGTTACATAAAAGGTAGATTGTTCTAATTTGAATGGGAAAAGTAAGACTGATTACCTAACTAACTGCTAGTTGGTCAAACTAGTTCTTAAAGGGGCATTCCACCCATTTGAACATTGTTTTTTATTTAAAGTGGGTCATATATGTAGTCGAAATGTAAAATAAATTTTGAATTTGGTGCCTTCGTGACCGAGGAAAGACAAAAAATAACTTCAGGACGCATTTGTATGAAAGACAACAACTCCCACAATGCACCCCATTGCACAGCTCCGCAAGCCACTCCCACTAATCCAGAAAGCGCATATCTGCCTATAAGAGAAATCACTCTTCCGTCTACAAGGCTAGCTACCACCAGAGCTTGAAATTCATTTCACATTCACACAAAATGTCTAGTTAGTTGGCGAACTCATTACTCCTCGTTTGTATTTCTTTCGAAAAGGTGAATTATTGCATGGTACCTGGATGTTCAGTCAGAACATATGCGGTGCGAAACTAGAAAAGTTCTCAACACAAACGTCCGTGTCCTCGTCTGATTCAGAGATTTCGTCCAGGAGAAATTGTCATCGTTGAAATTCTTTGCTGCAGACGGACTCTATCTCTGTATTCGTAGTTGCATCTTACAGTCTATGAGTTGCATAGAGAGATCACCGGCGCCACCAGTCCGCCCTAACCCGAGCCAGTCCGGGCTCCTCGTCCGCGGCAGGCAGGTCTTCTGCCTCGGCTGCTCTTCGCTATAATGCGGCTTGTAAAGGTAGCCACAAACACCTGATTCAAGCATCAGACTTCCGAAATCCTCTTCTTCTATATCATATTGAGCACTCTCCTACGCTATTGTCATAACTTTACATCTGTCTCCACAGCGCCTGTTAGCTTAGCTTCAAACAAGATGGATGGATTCAGTTTCAGAGAGTAAAGTCCCACCCACTGATCTGTAATAGGTCTGTAGCGTGAGCGGGTCCCGCCCCCTGGGAAAGATGAGGAACTAGTGCTTGTAGTCTCAACAGAAATCCCCCCCTCTTACACTTCCTCCTACAATTACGCAAAATGACGATTTTTGCGTCATTGTAGGAGGAAGTGTAAAAGGTAAATAACGGATCTCTCCCGTCTCAGGGGAAAATGAGAGAGTGTTGCACGACCATTCAATTGTATGACTGGGTTTCTAACAATGCAAAGCTTAATGCAAATGGGTGGAGTGTCCCTTTAAGACACGGTCTTAACATAGTGGCTAAGTTTATGCAATTGGCCCCAGATTTAAAAATCCTGTCTCGAGACCTTGTGGTTTTTTCCCCATTCCACGGCCATTCGCGTTTTTCAAAGCAAAAGCTTGTTCTGTGTGAACGAGCCCTAAGAAGCCACTAACAAAAAATGTATTATAGTATTTTGTTTGTTTTTGCACATACAATACTGTTCAGAAGTTTACGGTCAATTTTTTAAAAAGAAATTAATTCTTTAATTTAGCAAGGATGCATTAAATTGATCAAAAGTAACAATATAATGTTAAAAAAGATTTCCATTTGAGATAAATACTGTTCTTTTGAACTTTCTATCCATCAAAGATTCCTGAAAAAAAGTATCGGCTTCCACAGAAAATATGAAACTGTTCTCAACATAATATTCATAATAATCAGAAATGTTTCTTAAGCAGCAAATCCGCATATTAGAATGATTTCTGAAGGATCATGTGACACTGAAGACTGGAGTAATGATGCTGAAAATTCAGCTTTGCATCACAGGAATAAATTATTTTTAAAACATATATTCGAATAGAAAACAGATATTTTAAATGTTAATAATATTTCACAATATTACTGTTTTTACTGTATTTTTGATTCAATAAATTCAACCTTGGTGAGCAATAGAGACATCTTTCTAAATACTTTTATATTCAGATGCTTTTATCTAAAGCCACTTTCTTTTTTAATCAAGGTATATATTTGATCTGTAAATGCATTCTGTCTGTGTCATTACATATTTCAAAGTACTGTACTTTTAAATCACCCTCCTTAAACATACTTTCACAACTGGGGAATATCAAAGTTCTTTACGGTCCTCCAGTGTCCTGTGATCCCAATCTGATAATTCATCGCTCTCTGTGTAATATTATTCATGCCTTCATCGGCGTCCTTATCAGTCACCAGTTCTCTCTGTCTGAAAGGTGTAACACGAGCCCACGATAGAGAAGAATAGCCACGCAGAGCAGCTGCAGAGGGTGCGATGCGTTCGGGACGTGTCTTCTCCAAGCTGAGCCATTCAGCGGCACTCAGAGGAAGAATAGGGGGCGTTAGGACCAAGAGGTGCGTGTGTCTCTTTGAGGAAAGAACAAAGGCCGACATCTCCAAGATGAAAGCCGGGTGAAATCTAAACTAATCAAACCCAACGAGGCAGCTGGCCGGGGTTCAAAAAGCAGCCACACCAAGAAGTCATTTAAACTTTCACATTCGCTTCAGGCTCAAAGAAATCAGTTAGGGTGGGGAGCCAAAAGAAAAAAAAGAGTTCAAAAACCAACCTGGCTTAGAGTCAAACAGGTGTATTAAAGAAAACGTCCACGCTGTGTGTTTGTTTCAAAATGAACCCCCAAAGGGTGGGTGGACCACAATCTGGTGCCTATTTCATTAATAAAGGCACAGTCACAGCAAACTCTTCCAAAGGTTTGGACAAGGTTTGGAAAGTTATGAGCTCACACGTATTGAAATGCAATTTTAAAACAATGAAATGTGATTTTTTTGTCCTTCCTAGATCATTTTAACTCTCTGGTGCTCTTCGCGTGGCGGTCAAAAATGACAGAATTATATATTTTTTTTAGAAATTGGACTATATTTTAGTTTGATAATGTTTTTATTTAATATTTTGTATTTTTAGGGGATTTTATGGTACTACATTATATTTATAATCCATTTGATTCATGCGTAGACCTGAAAATAAAATTTCCAACTTAAACTGTCGTAAATCTTGAATGTTTTAAAGCACAGACTTAAGTTTGATCTCTTTTTAAAGACAGCACTTGGCAAATTATTTCCAAGTCAAAGCCATAAATCTAAACAAGTTGTGTTCCAAATTTGAGCTTGATATCTCAAAAAAATTTGCTTTCAGTAAGATTTTGTTTGGCCGCAGTACCAAAAGATTTCACTAGATGGAATTCGTCATTTTTGACCTCGAGGAGCACAAGTGTGACTATTTTTTTCAGGACCATTTAACCTTTTTGAATCATGTCGATGATTTTTTTGTGTGTTCACTTAGAAAGTGCCAAAACATTTACCAAGTTTCGTACCATTCCGATGAAGTAAAAAATAATAATAATAAAAAACGTAAAATCTTTCGGTCAAAAATGACTGAAGAGCACCATAATCCTGAAAAAGCATTTCACTGCAGGATCATTTACAGTGATCTAGTGAGGCCAAGTTATTGAACTTATGACATACACTTTCCCTGCATTCATATAAATTTGAACCTAAAATCCCAAAGTCCATGGACACATTATGTATACACGCTTACCTTTTGAGTTCCATGAGTCAGAAACTCTTGTTCCTTTTAAAGGCATTTCAAAAGGGAGTTGAGTTCAAAGACTCCATTGGAGAGGACGGGGGTTAGAGGAGATATTCTTTCAAATGCTCTCTATTTTTAAAGGTGCTATTGCTTGGAAGACATTTGCCCACAGGCGACGTAACAACCGCTTACAAAGCAGAAAGTTAACCTGGAAAAATGCTTTGATTTGACTTCAGTGGAGAAAGAAGCGAATGAGTGTTTGGACAAATGT
Organism: Rutilus rutilus; assembly: GCF_951802725.1. Taxonomy (NCBI): domain Eukaryota; kingdom Metazoa; phylum Chordata; class Actinopteri; order Cypriniformes; family Leuciscidae; genus Rutilus; species Rutilus rutilus. The sequence goes on along the minus strand of NC_140226.1, from coordinate 9,094,329 downwards.
TCACGGCTAACACGATCAGCTGAGAAAGTAAATACAGACACATTGAGACACTATTTCCCACATTTCTCAAATGAGAGGTTGGCTGAGAAAGTGATAAGGCCCTCAGGAGAATTTTATTTTTCCGAGGGTGCTCTTTAATGGCTCAGTTATGATTCATGTAGCGTCAACAAGTGAAACGCCATTTCACTTCACTACTTCTGTAATATGACGTGTATCTGTGTGAAACAGGATATTCGATGCTAAAAAAAGGTAGGGTTGGGGCTTGTTTTTAACTGATAAAATCTCTAGCTGATTGGGTAATAAAAATGAGTCTATATAATATTGATGTTCGCAGGTACAGGCTGAAAAACTACATTTTGAATTTAAATATCAATTTGGACTCAAATGTTTGTCATACAATACCTTTATAAGGAACAAAAATAGACTCTCTTATAATACCCTAAGAGTATATATAAAGAGAGCTATAAAGTATGGAAGCCTGTTCCCACCACAGAATAAAACATTTTAAAAGATAATTGCGACTTTTTATCTCACAATTGCGAGATATAAAGTCAGAATTGCATGATATAAAGTCACAATTGCGTGTTATAAAGTTGGATTTGCGAGATATAAACATAAACTCGCAATTCTGACTTTATAACACGCAATTGCGAGTTTATATCATGCAATTCTGACATATTTTCTCAAAATTATGAGATATAAAAAATCGCAATTGCGAGTTATATAGTCCAATTGTAAGGAAAAAAACGGACTCACAATTCTGACATTATAACACGCAATTGCGACTTTATATCATGCAATTCTGACTTTATATCTCCCAATTGCGTGTTATAAAGTCAGAATTGCGAGATATAAACATGCAATTCTGAATTCTCAGAATTGCGAGTTTATTTCTCGCAATTGCGAGTTTATATCATCAATTCTGACTTTATAACACAATTGCGGCTTTATATGGCGCAATTCTGACTTTATAATACACTATTGTGACTTTATATCATCAATTCTGACTTTATAACACGCATTGCGACTTTATATCATCAATTCTGACTTTATAACACACAATTGTGAGTTTATATCATCAATTCTGACTTTATAACACACAATTGCAACTTTATATCACTCAATTCTGACTTTATAACACAATTGCGGCTTTATATCACGCAATTCAGAGATAAAAAGTCAGAATTGCGAGATAAAAAGTCGTAATTACATTTTTTTTTTTTTTTTTAGGCTAAAACAAGCTTCCATAATAAAGTCTATGCCAAACAGCTCAGATTATTTGATCTTGTTGAGAAATGCTTGAGTTTATAGCTGACTTTGACAGGCTTTGGCATCTGAGCACAGTTTGAGACATTGTTGAGATCTGTTCTGAAATTCAGGTGGAAACTTAAGCAGATGTCTCCATTTGTTCTGCTGTTAATCTCGCTGCCGTCTAAAAGAAACAGTTGAGATAATGAAGGTCTTATTAGTGATTTATGTTTGTGTACCTGAGAGGCGTCTTGGCACGTCGCTGATTGTGGGCAGGCCCGTGGCGCGGGTGGAGGACAGCGGGGTGGTGGAGTGGATGGAGGGAGATGTCATTTGGCTCAGGTAAGGAGTGTACGGCTGCTCGTAGGACCAGGGCGGAGAGGATTGTGCCTGCCGCGGATCTGTGAAGATGATAAATGAGACGACACCAGTCAGAGACAGAGCCACGATCTGCACGCAAAAGCATCAAAAATGCTTTTTTGTGTGAGTGTGATTTCTATGGCTGTCGATTTAATGCTTTCATTTAATTAATTAGCTCAGGGGAAAAATAACGTTAAAATTATGCTTTTAACGCACCCAGGACCATCAGACAGTTGATTGGTGACAACCATGAAGCAGGCCAACAACTCATGCACCTGCATATTTATATCATGATATAGTTAAGCAATATCACACAAGTAACAAGTGTGTGATATTTTTCGTCCTGAGTAGAACAAGTTCAAATGTCATATTGATTTTATACAACAGTTCAATAAATAAGAAGTTAATATTGTGTCATATTTTAGACACAATATTGTCTACTTTTGCATATTTTTGACAACGAAAATATTAAAGCCAGAGCAGAACTTTTGTGAGTCTCCGAGCAACACACAACAGTGCTTCCTTTCTGAATGAATCCGCGGTTTGAGCGAATCAATCGGGTGAACCAATGATTCAATGGCCCATTCATTTCTCAAACGGTAGGCTGTATCCTATGAAGGCGGCATCTCGGCCACCACGTCATCAAACGTCGCTGAAGGCCGTCACAGTTTGAAGGATCCTTGGAAGGCAGCCTTCGTTTCGGGTCCTTCATTCAGCTCATTTTGAAGGATGCATCGGATGTATCCTTCGCGGCTTTAAATCGCCCACAATCCTTTGCACATATTCCAATTCACGAAAATAAACTGACGGAAAATTAGTCGGCACTGAGCTTGTCTGAGTTGATGATGAAATGTAAGACAAAATAATGTTTTCAGACATGAAAGAAAAGATGCTATCTTTTGTTTTGCTATAAATTAATCGCTAACGCTAAACTGAGAATAATGTAAGCCACTGGGAGACGCCGACGGATGTCATTCACTGTATTGCATTAATAAAAAGTAAGTATATAAAGATTTGTAAAACAAAGTATTTTTCCAAAATGAAGGTATCCCCCGCGGGGATGGGAACATGTGTGACGTAGTATATATATATATATATATATATATATATATATATACTGCTTTGAATTATTTCATTATTAATTTAATTAATCAATTCATAATTAATTATTAATACATTTTATTATATATTATTTTTTATACAATAATGTAGTATAATATGACATATTCACCATTCAAAACAATTGAAATTACATACATATTATTTAGATTATAATGTAATTTTACTGCATATTTTTATTGACTTTAATGTTTTATATATAATTTAATTTACATATATTTTGGGGTAACTAGGACATGTTTTTGAGGTTCACCCTTAGAAGAGTCCTTCTTTATGAGCCACATTTAAAAAGACTCATTGTGCACACAAACTGGGTGACCTTTCTTTTTATAACAATATGAAGACCAAGCCCGAGCTGACTAGTATAAAAGGCCATGGTATGTAAATAGCTTAATCACATTCAGAGCCAAGAACAGTTTCCTGTTTGCTTTCTACAGTATTCTAGTAAACACAGCGTCTGCTCCGACAGGAGTGGGACTGGAGACCATCCAAGAGAATGGCAAACATTATGCAAACTCTAAAGCTGAGCGCATATGTGAAATAAAAAATAAAAAAATACCCCAAGCTCCAATATGCCAAAAGTGAAGCAGGAACTAATGAAAATATTTGGACAAATGTAATGGAATTAAAGCAATAGTTCACCCAAAAAAGAAAACCTGTCATTATTTACTCACTCTAATGTCGTTCCAAACCCGTAAGCTGTTATTTTTTCCGTGGAACAAAAAAAAAAAAAAAAAAAAGAAAAGAAGAGGAATCTTCATTAATCTTCGCCAGAACCTGTTGTGTGTGATTTGAGACCTACAACGGAGGGGAAGATTTAAAATTGGGTCTGTTCCTCACTTAAAACTGTCATATGATTTCTGAAGCCTTGAAATATGTTGTAAATATCATTCTTTTATGCTGCTTTGTTGTTGTCTGGCCAAGAGAAGCATGAAAATTCGTCAAAACATCTTTTGTGTTCCACGGAAGAAAGAAACTCGGGTTTTGGGATGACATGAGGGTGAGTAAATAATGACTTTTCGTTTCTGGGTGAACTATCCCTTTAAGGTGATGTAAGCAGCCAATCCCAAACAAAGATAATGCCTCGTTCCAGTAAAAGTAGACAAAGGGATCTGAGACTGTCAGGCCTGGCACGTCCATCAGTATCTCCCTGTTTAAATCTGATTCACTCTGAAAACAACTGTATGACATTTCTATTTCTTGCATCATGTAGCTTGTCTCTCACCCACTCTCTTTTTATCTCTGCAGGCTTATCTTCGGCAAATGCCTTGAATAAACCTACCTGTTCTCCAAATACAGATGTTTGTACAGTACACAAACCAAGCGACTCGCCATTAAAGATCACGCCAGAGGAAGGCCGGCGGCCAGACAGACTAAAATATCTGCGTTAAAGGGAAAGGAAAATGCCTGGGCCGGTTTACCTGAGATCTGAGTTTGCCCCTGTGGATTGAAGGAGTTCGGCGTGGCGTTGAGAGACGACCGGGGACTCTGGGTTTGCACGGCAACTCTCATGGTGGTCTGGCGTAAACGCTCTAACTCGCTCAGGCGCTCGGAGAACAGCGGCGGTTTTGGGGGGTCTTCCATTTTCTGTCTGTGTCCTACCGAACAATATCAGACAGAAATTGCAGTTAATACACCTACTGCTCGATTCTGACCAACTTTAAAGGGATGTTTCGCCCAAGAATGAAAAGCCTATCATCATTTACACACCCTCGTGTCGGTCCAAACCTGGATGGTTTTCTTTTTTTTTTCAAGAAACTCAAAAAGAGATGTTATGCAAAATGTTCACGCTGCTCTTATATACAGTGAAAGTGAATGGGGATGAAGCATTAAAAAACACTGTAAAACTACTGTAAAACTAGTCCATGCTCCACATTTAAAGTCTTTTTGAAGTGATATGAGCGTTTTGTGTGACGGACAGATATAAACTCAAATAAAAACATACATTTTGGATACAAATCTATCTTATGGCTTCAGAACACTTGCAGTTAAGCAAAAAAGTGGTACTTTTATGGTTTCTTTGGTTCATTGTATGGAAAAGAGCAAGTTTGTAGATTCTCCAAAATCTGAAGTGAGTATCTGAGTGAATAAATGATGACAGAACTATCATTTTGGAGCAAATTTCACTTTTAAAGGGATAGTTCACCAAATTTTGAACATTCTGTTATCATTTACTCACCCTCATGTTGTTGCAAACCTATATTTTTTCTATTTTTATACAATGAAAGTGAATGAGGATGCACCATAAGCACCGTAAAAGTACTGTAAAACTAGTTCATGCTTTTGAAGTCATACAATAGTTTTGTGTGACGAACAGATGCAAATGAACCAATGAGATTACAGAGCTCAAATAAGAACAAACATTTTGTATTATTGAGTATTTTTATGATAGTTTTATGGTGTTTGATCACTGTTTACTTTCATTGTATGGAAAAATGAAGTTTAAAGATTCTCCAAAATGTCTAGGAATGGCATTAGGATGAATAAATGTTATATTATTATGCTTATGTTATATATATTAAGTCTTTGAAGAGTTGCAAATGAGCCATTGAGATTTCAGAAGTCAAATAACAGCTTAAATTTCGAACATAAAGCAATCGTATGGCTTCGTATCTGTGGTACTTTTATCAGTTTTGTACACTGTTTACATTCATTGTCTGAAAAAGATCAGTTTGTGGATTACCCAAAATATATTAAAATGACAAAGAGAATAAATTATGACAGGACCGTCATTTTTGGGTGAACTACACTCTTAAAGGGACAGTTCACCAAATAATGAACATTCAGTCATCATCTACACAACCTCAAATTGGTGAAACCTGATAGATTTGTGAGAGGAACAGACCAAAAATTCATTAGAAATCAATATTTACTCTTCTGTCCTTTGAAGTGTAAGTGAGATCTGAGATCTACAGCCGAAGGCAAGATTAAAATTGTATTGTATGACATCAGAAAACATGACATAAAGCACACAGGTTGAATAAAAAAACATTATTATGCTTTTATCATAAATATTATGGTACATCCATAGAAAAAAATGTTCAGAACGACATAAGGGTGAGTAAATGTTTCACATTTGGGTTGACTGTCCTTTAATGGAAAACCAACAATTAAACTTCATTATTTACCAAACAACACAGCAAAAGAAATGTGCAGATCAGTGTGTGGGTCAGATGCATCGGTGATCTCTGCATCTCTAATCACAGAGATCTCATTTTTCACAATAGCGACCAGCACACAAAAGGAGGGGAAGTAAATCGGCTTTCTACCTGCCCGTACATGTTGTTGTTTTACACCGTGGCATCCATCCAAAAGAATTCACAGTCAAATTACAAAACTGCTTTATTTCCCTATTATACCTATCATGCTTGAAAGTATGTCTGTGAGTCACGACAAAAGAATGACCTGCCAATGTTTATTCATTCATTTCCCATAAAAGAGGACAGACTCAATCCTCTATCCTGCAATAAAGAGTACGAGTCACGCCATGCCCCCACGTCCACCCCCTTCCCGGCTCGGACCGATCACACATGAACCACCCTTTCCGGTCCGTACCGAGCTCAACATCCCTACTAATTTCATTGGAACCTCACTGTTGTGTCAATACCTGAGATGAATATGTGTTAAAGAGGGACTTTGTGAGTCCTTTTTTCCGTGCTTGTCTGTCTAGCCCTGGTTGGTTGCCCTGAATAGCTTGTAAAGTAAATATCGCACAGAAGAAAAGAGCAACTCCTGCAAAAGCTTGGCTGCTGTCCAGTTGGTTCGAGACAGAGCTACCTCCGATCTCGCAAAACCTGATTGTGCTCTGGAGTTCAGTTGAGCAAACACAGCTCCTCATTCACAGGCCAATGTTAGCTGCACTCAAGAGCACTTTGCGTCGGGAGCGTGATTAATTCCCTGAAAGTATTCCCTCTCACTACGCTATAAAAGAAACAATCAATAAAAGGGAACCGGTTTCATTTAGTTTAAGGGGCCGACATGAATCTGGCCTCTGTGTGTGTGTGTGTGTGTGTGTGTGTGTGTGTGTGTGTGTGTGTGTGTGCATGAAGGTGAGCTGCTCGCACATTATTTATGTTATTATGAGTGACCAAATCTGCCAATATTTTCCCCAAATTAAAATGTACGAGAGATATGAAGGCGCAGTTTCACAGACAAGGCTTATGGTGCTTTTCCACTGCATGGTACGTCTCGGTACGGCTCACTTAAATAGTACCACCTCGGTTGAGGTACCGATACTAAAATGTGACATGTAAACATTGCAGATCACTGATTGGTCAGAGAGAATCGTCACTACCAGCGTCATTGGATTTGCGACACGACACACCAAACCCAAACAAGCAAACTTTTTCGTCTTGAATTTTTTGTTTCATTGGCAACACTATCAATGCCAAAATAAATCTGCAGCAGTCAGGTGGGACAATTAGAGCTCTTTAAGTTGTTCATCATTATTGTAATGTTATGTGCTTTGAGACATGAGGTAATTCTTTAAATTAACATTTTAAAGTCTTTCGTGATGCTTTGCAGACTCTGCTGTGTGAGTTCATGTGTTTTGAAGGAGGCGTGGCTTTGGGGATGCTTTGAAGAAGCTAGCTTTCAAAGCTTGCTTGCTATTGCTAGCCTCTCCGAAATTGCCTACCCTACCTTTAAAGGAGAACTCCGGTCAATTTTAACATTGAGCTCATTTTTTTGTACATTTGGAGTGCTGTCAGTACAGAGAACAACGACAAAAATCTGTGTTTCCTACACAGAGTTATCCTCTTTTTAAAATTTGCACCCTGTTGACTTCAATGGGGAAAGTTTTAAACCTGCTTTTAGGCTCTTAACATCCTTGATGTGTCATTACAAGTGCACAGGTCATGTGAGTGATTCCTTCGGAGTGAACGCGAGTGAATCTGACTGCAGTAGATGTGAAAGATATTAATAAAAATGATGTTAACAGGATGTAAATACAGGTATGTGCGCTGGCTGAATAAACATCATTTTTATTCGAAGAGGATATTTTAAAAAGAGGATAACTCGGTGTAGGCAACACCGATTTTTGTCGTTGTTCTCTGTACTGACAGGACTCCAAATGTACAAAAAAATGTTTTAATTGACCGGAGTTCTCCTTTAAGTAGCTTTTATACATGTGCCTTAGAAAAAAACATCACTGGTGTGTGCATCTTGAGACAAAACAATGGCAGTGACATATAAGATATAAGCTTTGAGTTAAGACAGCTCACTTTTACAGCCTCACTTTTTCCAGTTTCAGACAGTAGTCCCAGACTAAAATGCACATGCAGACTACTGTCTGAAACTGGAAAAAGTCATGTTGCTGTGGCTGTAAAATTCAGCAAGGGTTACATAATGCAAACCTCTGATGTAAATACATCAATACTTAATGAAAAGGTATTTGTGAGTCAAGTCAAGTCATGTCACCTTTTTCTATAGCGCTTTATACTGACTGTGGTTCTCAACTCTGGTCCTGTTGGCCCTCAAACACTGTACATTTTGGGTGTCTCCTTTGTCTGACAGACCCATCTCAGGTCTTGGATTGTGTATTAATGAGCCGATGACCTGAGTCAGGTGTGTGTCATTATTTGGGGGCAGGACCAGGGTTTAGAACCATTGCAATACTGTTTGGCTGCATTCAAAATCGCATACTCTCTTGAGTTGGTAAGAAATTACTTCATGACCACTAATAAAAAGTATGTTCTAGTACATCAGCCCTGTTGCCCTTATCATGTGACCTACCAGCGTCAGATACGTAATTTCATTGTCATTCATAAATTCTCTCCTGTGGCCTCATGGGATAGTAAAGTGTCTATCATATGCACACTCATCCATGTGCTCTTTTATGAGGACTGTGAATGCGGACATACTTCTTTTGTCACTGTTTTTCGGCTGCTATATAGTAGGGAAGTTTGCGATTTTAAGATGCAGCCATTGTTTTAAGGCAGTTTCGGTAATAAACAGGAAAATAACAGAATCAGTGATGCCATCTTCATCAAATATGAAACCAATTCTGCTGTAAAACAGCCTTTAAAACAGCATTATTCAGCTCAAGTCAGTTCAATTCAGAGTGTATTGCTCTTTAATAGCCTAATGCAGACCACTTAAGATGATTTATTGGGAAAAGACTTTGTCATACAGTAAGAGAATAGATTTTTTTAAGAGAGCTCTTTTTAAGATTTAATGAGAAATGTCCATCATGAGATTTCAGTAACACTTTACAATTAGGCCTCATTTGTTAATATTAGTTAATGTATTAACTAACATTAACTACCAATGGGTAATGTATTTGTAATTATTGAGAGTAATATGTAAGAGTAATTATTAATCTTTTTTAACATAAGTTAATAAAAATACAGTTGTTCATTGTTTGTTCATGTCAGTTAAAAGTGACTAATTAACTAATTTTAACAAATACAACTTTTGATTTTAATAATGTATTAGTAAATTATGAAATTAACATTAAACAAGATTAATAAATGTTGTATCTTAGTTCATGTTAACTAATGTAACCATATTGTGTTTCCGAGATTTCTGACTTTTGATTACGGACATTGGTTATTCTTCAACTCTGGAGGGGACACATATAGAAATGTTTGATAACCCAAATATTTACATTTGCATTGCATTTATCAGACGCTTTTATCCAACACAGCTTACAGAAATGGAAATCACTTTCATCACTGTCTAGTGTGTCTTATGAACATGTTCTGAGCACCGTTGAAGAGGACAGAAGCAAAAGACTTTAGGATTTGAAGTCCAATGCAAAATTTCCAGGATGAAAAAAAAAGGGATGTGAATGATTCAGCTTGAACGAGAGGAAAATCCCTAATGCTCATATCCTATGAGACATGCAGAATCCCCTTATGTTTACATCAGTGCTAAAACATCTCTCAACGGTAGAAGCTGAAATATTCAAATAAACACGTCTCCATTAAAGTAAAAGGATCCTGTTATGGCAAAAATTTTGAATATTTCATTTAAGGCTGAGAAACAAAACTGCTTCGGGAGGGGAAAAAAATAAAGTAGTCTCATTTCTCTGTTTTCATGCAAAAACGCCTTGATAAATAATACGGGTATAGACACCGTGTGCCAGCAATGCTATGTTACATTGGCATATGATAGTGGCGTGACTCACAATAACACCCTGTGCTCATTAAACACCAGCACGCTTTCAACATCAAATATCAGTCAGAGAGCATCAATCACGGCTCGGCGACACAGGGAATAAAACGCATGGAAGAAGAAAGGGAAACATACATCCGTCTAGATTTCATTTCTTTAATTGCTGTGCCGCGGAGGGCCGACTCCTCTGAAGAGTGAAACAATGGGTTAGTTCACATGGCAGATCTCGCGAAATTAGCAAAGGGGGGAAAAAAGGATTTTTAAGGACAGGACGAGGCCGAACGCCCGCTCAGTCGAAGGATCAGAAGTAGACGGAGAGGGGGAGAGAAATGGAGAAAGCTGACGGCAGCCAAGCAGAGCTGGAGTTTTGCCAGTCGCCTGTGTGGTCCGTGTGTTTCGAGCTCCAGGAAGTGAACTACGCCAAGAAGGGGCACACATGCTACTAGAGCTTTAGAAATCGATGGGCCGACTGCAACAATCAGACACCATGCAACCGTACTGCTCCCAAACAACCAAACTTTTATTTCAGGGCCAACACGTATTTGTTTGAGGGGTGATCCGGGGCCAGAACGGCTCGGTGCCGTAATGTAATTGGATGCAAACTAACAAAAAAATCCTCTATTTGCCTCATGTGTCTCATAAATACAACATGCGCATTAGGGCCAGAATCCTGGCGTGGCTCTTGTACTGAAGATGATCTATGCATCTATCTAGTCAGATTAGCTGCTATGGTCCCTAAAAATCACATATTTTAGTGGAGGTCAGAGTGCTTCTGTTTTGTTGTGATGACACAACTGGAGTTAATGCACCAGGGTCGGTGTGTGCGTGTGCTACTGTTGAAAAGTTAGTACGTGAAAGGGTTAGTACATTTGTTTTTTTAAGAAGTTAACTCTTTTATTCAGCGAGGATGCATTAAATTGACTAAATTCACCAAAGAATCCTGAATTTTACAAAAATACAAAGCAGCAAAACTGTTCTCAGCACTGATCAAATATAATGTTTCTTGAGTAGAAAATATGCTTATTAGGATGATTTCTGAAGGATCATGTGACACTAAAATCTGGATTAATGATGCTGAAAATGCAGCTTTCATCACGGGAATAAATTACATTTTAAAGTATATTCAAATAAAAAACATTTTTCTTAAATTGTAATAATATTTCACAATTTTACTATTTAACTATTTTTGTCTGGAGGGGATATGTGTTTTCAATGACTCTACAAGTTTGATTAAACCATCAAAATATTAGGAAAATATTGGTAACACTTTATTTTAAGGTTACACGTTACTTCATGTACTTACTATAGTAATAACAGTAAATAATGTATAATTACAAGTAACTAACCCTAAACCAAACCATAACCATAACTCTATAGTAAGTACATGTAAATTATTATTACTCAGTACTTATTTAAGTACAATGTAACTACGTCACCTTAAATGAAAGTGTAATCAAAATATTTTATATAGTTTTTTAAATACAAGGGAAGAACAAATTATATTTTATTTTAATTTTAAAAAGTTTTTTTTTATTTGACAAATCTAAAGCTACAGATTTTATTTTACAATGCAGAAAAAAATACAAGCTCACAGGAAAAAGCATATGACTACAACATAATCAGTTATTAATATTTTGTTGGTTCTCTCATGTTTTTGCATGTGTTCCTAATTTCTTTGTATGACTGGCTGGCCAAAAATGATGTTAGCACAATTTGGCATGTTTCACTGCTTAATAATGCAATATGCATACAAAATCGACACAAAGGTGAGTAAATGATGACACATAATTTTCATTCTTGGGCGAACTGTTCCTTTAAAGGTGGGGTAGGTAATTTCAGAGAGGCTACCAATAGCAAGCTAGCTTTGAAAGCATGAGATCCCACCCTCCCTTCAGAGTGTCTCCAAAGCCACGCCTCCTTCAAAACACATGAACGCGTACAGCCAGAGCAAACAAAAACGTCACAAGAGACGGCGTTAAACTACCTCATGTCTCAAAGCACATAACATTACAATAATAATGAACATAAACAGCTTAAAGAGCTTTAGTTGTACCACCTAACTGCTGCAGATTCATTTCGGCGTTGATAGAAACATAGACATAGAAACGCATATATCCAAGCCTGAGTCTGAGTAGAATGTCACGGGTTGTAATCTTGTAATTACGGTTATGAACGCAGCATAAGCTCATTGTTTTGGTTCAGGAGGAACTGTAAAAGGCGACTGCTGTTTGTTTGTCTGACGTTTTTGTTCGGAATCAATCCAATGATTGGACGAACATTTTTTGGTCTTGAGACTTCCAGAGATATATGTATGTGCATATTTTAATATTTAGACCAGTTTCAACCAGTATGACAAAAAGTGTTTATAAAAATATTGTCTACCCTACCTTTAATGCTTGCTTAGAGACTTCTTTTGAGGCTCTGTCCCTCATCATCTAGTGATAAATACAGTATATAAATAAGGTTATTGCTGTTGGTAGAAACACTTTACGGCTTCTATCAAAAACACTATACAGAAGTTTCTTTTCACTTAAAAGGCTAGTAGGCAGTAGACAGCATGGCTGTTCTGGAACAGAGCAAAAACCGTTGTAATTACATTAGTTTGATATTAGCACAAAATTCCTTAAAAATATCTGAGCATGTTTAATCCTAAAACAGTCAATTATATTGTTAGTCATGTGTAACCATCTATTGCTGATAGGGAACATCAAGTTTCTGTGCCAACACTAACAGTCACATACTTGTCTTATATCACTTCGTTTGAAAGTGTTCTTGAGGAAAGTACAAGCAGATCTTTCTTATGCAAGCCATCCTTATATAGGTTTATTTTCAATGGCCTGTGTTGGCTTTTGTCTGAGAGGCCTACTGTATGTGTTTTGTGTGCATTTACCTGTCTGGACTCGCAGAGCGACGTTCAAAGAGAGAGAGAAACATCACAGGTTCACGACTAATGCTCATTTCAGCATCGAGCAATTAGAGCGGCTCCGCGCAAACCGCAACGTAAATAATCTGGCTCAATGGAAGATTTTATGTGCAACATATTGATTGTCAGAAGCTGTTATGCAAACAATACACCGAAACATGTGTCGGCACAACACTGAGGCTGCAAAAGAAAGATTTCTTACAGTATAGGGGAAAACAGTGCTACAAACCTGCATAAGGGAAATGTTACTTATTTATTTATAAAAACGAGTATTATATTCAAGTGGAAAATGTATTTATTTTTACTACAGAAAATGTTATATATATATAAACATTTTCTGGTGGAAAATATATATTTAGTTGTTATATCAATATATTTACTTTTGATTAAACCTCAAAATAGCACAAGCAGGTGATTATGATATTATTATGTAGTATTTTGTGATATTAATGTGTTGTTTTTTTGGTTGTTATGTGAGTAAAAGTGCAATCAAAAGTGCCTTTTACCACAGGATCCTTTACCCTCGGTGTACCACAAAGTGAATGAGAAAAAAAAAAAGTGTGAGATAAAATGAAAACGAAGTGTGAAAATTAGATTGTGGCGGATAGACTCCATCTGAAGAACATTTACACCGTTTACCGTCCTGCTCTATGAAACGTGTTTGGCTGAGTTCTGCATGAGACAATAGCTCTTTTCCAGCCGTCTTCATGGCAGTCAAAACACAGCGTCACGGATCATCTTGGCAAATACCTTTTTAAAAACAAGCCATGTTTTCCATCTCCCCAATGCGAGGTGGCATTAATTAACAGAGCCAACACAGGCAAAGCAGGGAACTTTAGTGTGCACTTTTCACATGCACTAAACTGTATAAATTTCTACCTTTATAAATACAGTCTAGATTGTGCGACTTAAAATGCTTTCTTATTTTTCAGTGACGTTCCAGTGACACCACATCACAGCACTGGACCAAAAGATCTTCAATACAGTCTAGTAACGAATGATTCTGTATATATTTTTGAAGAAAATTGTTTTATAATTAAGAAAAAATTTGTGGGTGTGGGTTGCTATGCTGTTCTAATAATTTTTGGCACATTTCTAGGTGGTTGCTTAATTATTATTTTTTTATATTTCATATTTAATATTCTGGTGTTTAGATAACTATGTTAACAACATCATGTTACCACTAAAATGTCTATAAAACACGTCAAAACTCCACAAAGTACAACAAGCGTATGGGTGAGAAGAACACTTGTTTAAACAGCATTCACACCGGGACTTTTGATAGCAAATCACATTTCTAACATTATTGATTCTGCTTGCATTAATTAAGCCTTTAAATAAAAGGGTTATTGAGCTATTTACACTGTAATATACAATAAAAAAGCCTGCACAGTGAAAGGAAATAAAAATTGGGCACAGAAAACCTGCCTAACTTACACAACACCAATGGTGCACGGACTTGCGCGCTAGGTTGTTGAGCGGATTAATTCTTTAAAAGTCACAATATGAAGTCACACTCTGCACGTATGTTTAAAAAACAAAACAAAACATAATTTAACATATAAATAAAAAAAATGTAATAGCACACTTAAAGTGTTTATTACAAATAAATGACTAAACGCTAAAAATATGTAAATGAACAAAAATTTGCGTTGCATTTACAATTCTGTGAAAACGGGGGGCTGCAGCACCCCTGATAAAGACTGTAGAAAGAGAGATTGCAGAGAGACATTACAAAAGAGAAAAGGTCAGAGGAATATCACTGGAAAAAGAAGGGTTATGATCAGGCACCAGCTTTAGGACCCGTGATAACATTATAAAATATAAAATATTAGTGTTGTTGGATTTGCTATGATTCACAGAACCAAGATATGCTGTTGTTGTAATGTTAGCTGTAGTAACAGGACAGTTTTGAGTGTCATTGTTTGTCTGGAGCTGCTGTGCTGCTGGCGACTAACAAACAACTCTTGCTTTTATACTCTTGTGTCCTGTGTTCATTTTGTGTTCTTCCTTTTTCGCAAAGCTTTGTTTTGCTTCGCTTCTGCTATGATAAAGAGACATTTACTCTTGCGTTGTGTGTTCGATTTCAAATAGGCTATCAACAGTGTTTCTCAGAAATCGCTTACTGACCTTTAACATAAAAATAAAATAATTAAATAACAATGAATAACAACTAAATAGAAATCTAAACTTGAACTCAAATTAAAACAGAAAATATCAAAAATAAAAACTAATTCAAAATATTAATAAAAACTATATTTGTATCGTATTTATACTACAATAACAGATAACCCAGCTAACAATTTTTGGTTCCCATAACATTAGTTTTTGGTACCCAGAACATTCTCAGAATGTTAGTTTATGGTTCCCAGAACGTTATTTTTTATGGTAACCACCCAGCAACGTTCTGGGAACGTTATTTTATTGTTACATAAAAATAAAACCAAAAAAGAACGTTCCCCTAACATAAGTATTTGGTTCCCAAAAAAATAACCAAAAAATAACATTAGGGGAACGTTCTGTGTTAACTGGGAAGTTACACTCTATTTTTTTTTTACATTTAGGCTTTAGTGCTTGTTTAAATGATTTGTAAGTATAAGCCATAGTAAAAGAAATGGTTTATAAACCAACCGAGTGAAGCCAACATTCCATAAACAGTTTAAAGATGAAGTCCATATGTCTCACAGTGTGCTACTGTTCTTAGTTGCATCTATAGCTTAGCTTTTGTATTGACTTATTTAGTTTTATATGACATAACAAGAATCAATTGACATGAATGTATATTGATTTTGCTTTTTTCCCTCTCACAGGCTTATAGAGACTGTCTTTCACGTGTCAAGCCCACCAACAAACCAGCACTAAAGGATCAGATATCGGCGTAAGAATGCTGCTATTATGATGGTGTGCGAGGAACACTGGCAGTCATGGTGGTAAAAGTAACACAGGGCCCTCTCTGAACAGTCTGAGCCGCCCCTCCCAGTCTATTAGTCCAAATTGCTCTTAATAACCACAGTTACATGAGACCCGCCAAATGATTACAGCAGCGTGCGGTTCACACTCACGGCCCTGTGCGACCAGACCAGTCAAGAGCTGCTGTGTAGAGTAGAATCGACATAAAACGAAAGCCATACATCTGATCAATTCATAAAGCAACAGCAAGAACAACACGATTTGACGCAGCATTCGCTTGAGTTATGCACTTAGTTTGAGCAACAATATTGATGCTTGTCTTCTTGTGTGTCTTGGCTCCCATTGGCTAAAGACCATTGGATCCGTCTCCGGGTTGAATCTCGCAAGGAATATTTTCTTTACAAATGAGTACACGTTTCTGGGGAATTTCATGCTAGACATAAATATATCTGCACTTTCTCAATGGCTTAAACGGTTAGGGCAAGGTGTAGACCACCTTAGTAACAATGAAAACAGACAGTGAGCCAGATTTACTAAACAGGGAAAATTAGCGCAGATGGGAGTGGAAAGTTCTGCGCGTGATCTACTGACGACATGCAAATTAAAGATCACAGCCGAATCATTTCCATAATGACCAACGCAACCTACCAAGACCAGCACAAATTAACGTCTGGTTTAAGACATGCTTTTTTTGGGGTGGTAAATAAAGGTGCAAATAACAGTAAATTGACTAGCGCAAAACTTAGTAAATCACCTTGCATTATTCATTTAAGTACTCTTCTCCCATAAATTTTGCATCTAAAAGGGAAATCCTGCAAAAATAACCATGTTCACGACTTTTCAGCGCTGATTTTTCATGACGTGTCTTTAGTAAATCCTGACAGTAGTTTGTTAACGCCAAAAGAGGGTTTGCGCAGGCGCAAGCTGTTAGTAACACATCAGTCAGTTTTTTTGGGGTAACGCGTAACACAAATTACGTAATCAGATTACTTTTTTCAAGTAATGAGTAATGTAACACATTACTTTTAAATTTACAACTAAGTATTACTTTTATAAATAAGTAATTCAAGTTACTTTGTTTTCCCATGTATTGACTGACACCTCTCCTGTCCCCATGTTAAAGGATTAGTTCACTTTCAAAAAATAAATTGCTGATAATTTACTCACCCCGATGTCATCCAAGATATCCATGTCTTTCTTTCTTCAGTCGAAAAGAAATTAAGGTTTTTGAGGAAAACATTCCAGGATTTTTCTACACAGAATGGACTTCAATTGCAACCAACTATACCAACCTTCAAAGAAGGTTCAAATGTCCGTCTCAATGCAGCTTCAAAGTCTCTACACGAGAAATAAGGGTCTTATCTGGCGAAACGATCGGTCATTTAAAATATATATATATATCATTTTTAACCACAAATGCTCGTCGTGTACCATCTCTGAGATGTGCCACGCATTGCGTCATCACGTTGGTTGCCATTGAAGTCCATACTGTGTAGAAAAATCCTGGAATGTTTTCCTCAAAAACCTTAATTTCTTTTCGACTGAAGAAAGAAAGACATGGATATCTTGGATGACATCGGGGTGAGTAAATTATCAGCAAACATTTTTTGGAAAGTGAACTAATCCTTTAAGAGAAACCATGAGTAAATGCAGAGGCATTGTGTGCGCTTTGTAAGCATGATTATAGTTCTAGACTAAATGTGAGTGTGCATTTACTCATCTCACTTACAAAAAACAGATTCAGTAACATGCAATCTGAACAAGAAACGAGAAAGTAAGAATTTTCTTTTTTTTAAAGTGTGAACACTTACAGTGATGAAAAAAAGAAGAAACATATACACCGTTTACCCTCCTCTTATGAAGTGTCTAAACAATCGTCTCAATTGTGTTGGAATTTCAGGAGAAACATCCCAGACAAATTTGATACATCAACTTAACGGCGAACTCATTTAAATCTTGTGCATGAGCAATGAAAGAGCAACCTCTGAGCAATAAAACTGTCCTTTGGAAAAGAACTGTATGACGTTGAAACTTAATTAAAGGCCTGAATGTCTGTCTGTCTCTCTGAATGAGAGTTTTTGTGTCTCTCTCTCAGTTTTTCTCTCTTAAGCGCAGGAGGAATGTGTAAACAGGCAGGCAGAGGCAGCTTCACGACACACTCACAGGACGTTGCTCAACTCTAAATACCTCTGAATGTGTCATGTCCTGCATGGCCACCTGCCTTCCGCTTAACAGCAGATGAGGATGAGAAATAGATCTCCAGATAGATAATGTAGGGGAGAAGATTGACCCGAACCATTATTTGCCTAAATAAAAGCTGTTAAATTGCATAAAAGACCCCAGCAAACCTCAGAGAGGCTAATATGGGTTTGAAGGTCAACATTACACTCTTAAAAATAAAGGTCTACATCTATGGTTCAGTGAAGAACCTTTAAAGGGATAGTTAACCCTTAAATGAAAATTATCCCATCATTTACTCACTCTCAAGTCATCCTAGGCCAAACACAATCTGAGTTACATAAAAAAATATCCTGGCTCTTCCAAGCTTTATAATGGGAGTGAATAACTGAGATTTTGAAGCCTAAAAAAGCGTATTCATTCATCTTAAAAGTAATCAATATGGCTCCAGGGGGTTAATAAAGGCCTTCTGAAGCGAAGCGATGCGTTTTTAAAAAAAACTGGTGATTTTTGCCTTTATTGTGATAGGATAGTATAGAGTGGACAGGAACGAGGTGGGAGAGAGACGGGGGACGGGATCGGGAAAGGTCCATGAGCCGGGATTCGAACTCGGGTCACCCGAAGCACAACAGCGCCATATGTCAGCACGCTGCCCATGAGGCTATCGGTGCCGACACCATAATTGTAACTTTATGAACTGTAATCACTAGCTCCCGGTTCCGGCCGTTCGTGCATTAACGAGAGAGTTGAGTTCCGGCAGAAGAGTGACCTCTGACCCGACGCATGACGTAGGATGTAGGTGTAGCGTAAGCTTCGGTGAGAGCAGATGTCTCTCGCGGTTCAAACAAACAGGGATGGGCAACAAACTCAAGCTCCTCTGACATTTCTCTAAATATTCTCATTTTATTTTATTACCGGTGTTTTGTTTAGCTATGTTTTGCTGTGCTTTCGCGTTCATCAATGTGTCTGGTCAGAGGTCACTCTTCTGCCGGAACTCGACTCTCGTACGGCCATTACCGGAAGCCAGTGATTATAGTTTATTAAGTTTTAAATATGGATATTTTTCTAATAAAAACGCATTGCTTCACTTCAGAAGGCCTTTATTAACCCCACTGGAGCCGTATGGATTACTTCTATGATGGATGGATGAACTTTTTTGGGATTCAAAAAAGAGTTACCATTCACTGCCATTATAAAGCTTGGAAGAGGCAGGGTATTTTTTTATGTAACTCCGATTGTATTCGTCTGAAAGAAGAATGTCATATACACCTGGCTTGATGGTGAGTAAATTATGGGATAAATTTCATTTTTGGGTGAACTATCCCTTTAACATCCATAGAACTTTTCCACTGGACAGGTTATTTATAGTGGAAAAAGTTCTTTAGATTTTAAAAATGTTCTTCACACTGAGCAAAATGGTTCTTTTGTAACTTTATTTTTAAGAATGTAAAATCAAAATTGATTTCATTCACTAAAATTGTCCTGGTCTTATTTGTGATTTATTGTTGCATATTATTATTACAAAGAAAAAAAAGTTTATATGTTTTTTTTTATATATATATTATTATTATTATATGTTATATATATTATTTCAGTTAATGTTTACTTTATTTTAAGTAATGGAAAAGTTTTTTTGTGGTGTTAGTCAACATTTACTCTGGTTTATACTAATTAACGAAATAAAAAGACATCAACCAACTATATAATTCTGTAATTACGCAACATCTGAAAGAAAAAAACTAGTCTGTGTTTACACCAACAGAAGCCATGTCATCGACTGGTATTTTCCTTGATAAACACATGCACTCAAAGCCAGAAAGAAAAACTGAAGATGAATGAGCTGCGTGAGATGAAAGGCCCGTCACATCAGAGATGCCCGAGGGCACGATTAATCCGCTAATGAATGAAGATCACACACTGGCATAAAGTGGCTCCAAAACGCTGCTGCCAGATGTGTTAATTGAGATGAGGAGGTAAAGAGGGAAAAAACGAGACTTTAAGAAGTGATATTGTTGGTTTTGCCGCCAGAAAGTTATCTCTGAATACGAGGCCAGTGGCGACAGCTGTGTGCCAGGCAGGTTGGCATGTTCTTTTTACAAATGTGCCAGGAAATTGCGCCAAGGCTGGATCTACAGCAGCGCTCATCAGACATGTGTGTTACTGTGTATGATGGCGTGTGACGATGTGAGATGAAATGATGATGCTTCAGATGTTCTGGGTTGGTAACCAGGGCATTGCTAAGGGGTTGCTAAGGTGTTCTGATAGGAGTGCAATTCCAGATGTTAAAAACTCCATGGACACTTTTCACAGACTGAAGATGCGTTTTAGCGGTCATCAGCATCATAAGATTTTTATATTTACATTTTTTTTATGTATGTACACTTATAACTCTATACTTAGTATTTTATTACCTTCGCATCAAATTACAAAGAACTAGTTAATGCTGCTGTGAGGGTGTTTCTAATACAGTGGCTATGGGACGGCCGTTATCAATCTTTTCTTACTCTTCTTTGTGAAAGCACTTTTGTGAAGTTTTTCTTTTGCTATTTGAGCAAACTGGAATGCAGAAAACATATATTTTTAATGTAGTTGCTCATTCACCGCTATTTAAGTTTACCCAACTATGATGACTTCCACTTCTGAGAAACCCGGAAATGTGAAAAGGATCAATTCATTTTTCACCATAGGGAATTTTTTAGCAGTAACTGATTCGTTGAACAGACCTTTTGTTAATTGATGGTATATGCTTTTGTTTAAGGCATCAGCCTGCATTATTTCGTCTTATTTTTGTAAAGAATCATGTTTAACAGTGGAATTCATGGTGAAAAACCAATAATGATGCTGTAAAGAAAATTCCACCAATCAGACGTTGCAAGGAAAAGCTCTTTAGCTCCGCCCACGTAATCGAGACGGTCTCCCTACACAGCGTAGTAGTTACATACTAAATACTTACATATTTGTATATGTACAGTGCAAAAAACGAAAACAGAAAATGTACATGTAATTTTCTGCCAGGACATTATCCAGTAATTTTATAGAAATTTCCATTAACTCAAAAGCACAACACAATATATATATATATATATATATATATATATATTTCAAAAACATTAAAAATAGTAACGTTTCCAACCTTTTGACTGGTACTATATATATATATATAGTACCAGTCAAAAGGTTGGAAACGTTACTATTTTTAATGTTTTTGAAAGAAGTCTCTTATGCTCATCAAGCCTGCAGTTAAAAAAAAAAAAAAAAAAAAAAAAACAGTAATATTATGAAATATTATTACAATTTAAAATAATGGTTCTCTTTTTTAATATACTTTAAAATGTAATTTATTTTTGTGATGCAAAGATGAATTTTCATCAGCAAGTACTCCAGTCTTTGGTGTCTTATGATCCTTCAGAAATCATTCTAATATGATGATTTATGATCAATGTTGGAAACAGTTGTGCTGCTTAATATTTTTTTTATAACCTGAGATACTTTTTTCAGGATTATTTGATGAATGAAAAGTTAAAAAGAACTGTATTTATTTAGAATAGAAATCTTTTGTAACAATATACACTACCGTTCAAAAGTTTGGGAACAATAACTTTTTTTTTAAAAGAAATTTGTACTTTAATTCAACAAGGATGCGTTAAATTGATAAAAGGTGATGGTAACGATTTATATTGTTAGAAATGTTTTTATTTTGAATAAATGCTGTTTTTATGAATAAATGCTGTTAACGTTTTACTCATCAATGAATCCTCAAAAAAATATTCCAAAAAAATATATTAAACAGCACAACTGTTTCCATCATTGATAATAACTGAGTATCAAATCATCATATTAGAATGATTTCTGAAGGATCATAAGACACCAAAGACTGGAGTATTTGCTGATGAAAATTCAGCTTTGCATCACAAAAATAAATTACATTTTAAAATATATTAAAAAAGAAAACCATTATTTTAAATTGTAATAATATTTCATAATATAACTTTTTTTTTTTCTTTTTTTTTAACTGCAGGCTTGATGAGCATAAGAGACTTCTTTCAAAAACATTAAAAATAGTAATGTTTCCAAACTTTTGACTGGTACTGTATATTATATCAACAACTTTAAATGAATCATTTCAATTCAGTTATGTCATTATCTGTGTTTCATGGGTCTTTCTCTCATGTTGAGTTCCCAGGTTTGTACCTTTGTCTTTTTGTCTGATTTTTAAATATTTTTTTTGTTTCAAATCAAAGTTTGTAATGTGATTCACCTCATAGCTGATTTGTTTGGTTTATGGCTCTTTAACAAAAACTTTTTAAAAAAATCCCAGTTGAGAAAAAAAAAAAAAAGAAAAGTAATAACCCACTTCCGGATGGGCACTGTTGCACTTCATTAACACATTGCTATGTGGTTTCTTACAAATCCAAATCAGTGTTTATGATATTCTGGTCTTTAAATATATCTCAGCTCCCTCTTTGAAAGTTAAAGGGATTTTTTGTGCAATCATTTAGAAACGTATAGTAACAGCACACTGTCACGTCATGAACGCCTTGAGTAATTTCACGACCGAAAATGGAAGAAGTTTGCATAAAACGTAAGCGTAAGAAACATCTGTCAGTCACCGTTAACGGCTGACAGAATCCGATCTACTTTTATACGATTATTGCGAAGAACTTTGGCCGTAATGTCAGATTGCAGCCGACTTTAATATAAACATGTACTAAAGAAAGTCAAGCACTGTGTGTTCCTGGTACCATTCTCTGCCACATGAAAGTAATTCATGACAGCTTGTGTGTGTTTACGGGTCCTGGGGCTCAGTGTGAAAAATGAAATTTGGCAGCGTCTTCTAACAGTTGGCTTTTTTCAGGTAGTGAGAGCAACTGAGAAGTTTAGGCACGAGAACGGCGAGGACTGCACACAGCTCACAGGTTCAGACATCAACTCCAATGAAGTGGCTTTTTCATAATTGAAGCATAACTGGAGCTTTTTGCCAGATCAGGTTCCTCTGAGAGAGACAACGTGGGCTGTTTCTCTTTTCCGTGACAAGTATCTGTTCAGTGTATCGGTGAAACAAAGCATCAAAGTTTATTTTCTGTCTGAGAAATGTCACAATGCTTCCTATAAATCTAGCTGATCCTGTAATGACCCAATATTGATGGATAAAATGGATTTTGTTTTTTTCTTTTCTGGAAATACATCCTGACCTTCTTTTGTAACCCAACAAAAGGATGGATTATTCTTTCAATGCTTCATATTCAAAACTATGAGCATGGCTCTGTTCAGAATAGTATACTAGTTTAAAGGGATAGTTCACCCCCAAAAAAAAAAAAATCCCATAATTCACTCACCCTTAAGCCATCCTAGGTGTATATGACTTTCTTCTTTCAGCCGAACACAAGTGGAGTTATATTAAATCATATCCTGGAAGGTCACTCTTCTGCCAGAACTCCACTTATAAAGTTTTAAATATGGATATTTTTCTTACAAAAACCCATCGCTTCACTTCAGAAGGCATTTATTAACCCATTGTCATTTGGATTACTTTTATGATGGATGGATGAAGCTTCACAAACTCGGGCACTCACTTCCATTATAAAGCTTGGAAGAGCCAGGATATATATTTTTTAATATAACTCTGATTGTGTTTGGCTGAAAGAAGAAAGTCATATACACCTAGGATGGCTTGAGGCAGAGTAAATAATGGGATAATTTTCATTTTTGGAAGAACTATTCCTTTAATGAGTGTGCTCATTTAAGTTCAGTAATTTCACTGAAAGGGCAATGAAAATGACCTATTAATTGTCATTTAAGTGAAATTACTGAACTTAAACATACGAGCTTGATAAAAATGATCATTCTAGAAGAAAATTGCAGATGGCACTTAGAGGCTTTTGCATCTGAACTCTTCATATATATATATATATATATATATATATATATATATACACACACATATATGTGTGTAATTGTGACCATATCTTAAATTCATATCGTAAACTATTTCACAATTTTCTTTAGTATATACTCGAAGGCAGATGAGTGCTTCCTTAGTATATTGCATTTTAATATAAAAAAATAGCATGTAAATTGAATGATAAACATTTTAAACGGTATTTTACCTCACGATTATGCTAAATGTTTTATTCAGAATGTGGCTGTGAAAAATTTATTTTCCTAATAAAAAAAGATAATTTTAATAATAAAATTCATTTTACAAGAAAATCCTATCGAAGGCTTGCTAGGTCAAAATTTCCCGTTTTAAATCAACGTGTTGCTTGCCATTTCAAAAGCAATTTCTGAGTGAAAATTGTGAAAAAGCAGATTGTACACTGCGCATTATGCAGTGCACTATTATTCCATTCAGAACAGAGCCAGAGCACAGGTCAAAGGTCAAGCGGCTCGCTCTTAAGAGCACGTTGATGGACAGGCACAAGAGGGCAATACAGTAAACATTTTCACAAGTCAAGCGGCCTTGACAGCACGTGTTTGTATTTGCCTCTCGCTGATCGTGCCTGCAGCTCCTCAAAGGCCGCCTTTGTGCATTGAGGCGTGCTGAATCCATTTTTTAAAACAGTACCGTAACACAATCTATGCATCAATTCATGCATCGGGCCACACGTCTCGTCCCACTGGCTGGGCGTTATGCCACGATGCTGCACAAAATCATTCATCTCTGGATTCGGGCGCTCTTTGCACGTGCTGATCACATGACGCGTGATATTTGGTACTCACTTCGCGGCTCCCGCGGTCCGTCCACTGTGACCTTTATGGCTCGATGGTAAGTCGCCACTTGCGGTGGGTTCGTGAATACTGTGATTGTCAGCGTGAAGCTCTTTCCTGCAAAACACAAAAAAAGGTTCAAACCCGATTAATCCAGCGGACAATGTGTCGCATTCATTGCGCAGCGGTCATTTGCATTTCTCTGCTGGTCACGGTGATGACTGTGGGATTTTAACTGCGAGGAACTCGAGCCATTGAAAAGGCCTGGGCGCAACGGACAATAATGGAATTGGTTTGGAGAGTGAGCCTCGCTGAGATTTGAATTTGTAATATTCAGTTGTTGGACATGACAAATCAGAAATGCATAAAACAGGCCATATTAGGTTTTATATAATGTACAGTACATGCAAGTGGAATGACTGCGCTAGGCCTCTGTCATTACTGTTACTGGTTGAGTAAGACCAGTAAGCAACCACCAACCACTCATAACACCTTAGCAACTTCATAGCAACACCCTGGCAACCATCCACACCATGCAAACATTATAGAGGTTATGCAAATGTTCTTTATAAAATGAAAATAGTCCAATTTTCGAATATTAAGTGAACGAATAACTCATTAAACAGTATATTTCATAGAATAAACACTCATACAGGGCTTGTTGGGCTTGCTGGGGCTATAGACCCACCAGAAATGTGCTAAGCACAACAGTATTTGTGGAATGATAGGTTAGGGTTAGGGTTAGGGTTAGGGTTAGGGTTAGGGTTAGGGTTAGGGTTAGGGTTAGGGTTAGGGTTAGAATAAGTTGACGTACTTGCAAAGTTACTTAAAGTAAGTAGAATGTCTCTTGGAGGAGCATCACAATAAAGAGATGGCAGATATTAATACTCTAATATGAATTATTTGACATGTTGTTGCAAAGTTACAAAAGAGACCATCAAAATAAAGTGATACCCTTTCATTAAAACTTAAAAAATTAAAACCTAAGCAATATTAAGAATCTAAAAAAACAAATAAGGTTTAATAATGTTTTAATGGGGAGGAGTCCATTGTATGCTCAGCTCAAGTATTAGCGAATGGTGATCATAATGGTGCGCTATTAAATATGAGGAAAAAGATTGTGGAATTCAGACACATCTCGGAATAGCTCAGAAGACGTGTTGTCCTCTTGTAATCTGCTATTAGTGAGATGCTATCTTTTTGAAGATTCACTCACGTTATAAATGTCATATAATACAGATTTTAATTTCAATTCTTGTACTTTGTTCGCCCTAGCCTAGTGGTGATGAAAAAGAGCAAATGTTGTTTTCGATCTTAGCATACAGGCTAATTTATTATTTTGCGCATCGTCTGCTTTTCCGGTTTCACGCTCTGTCAAAAAAGTTCAAAAACTCATTTCAATTTTGTTCGCATTTTAAAAAACGAAACCACAAGCACGTTCCTTCATTTCGCTCGCTCATCATTATCTGTTATCTCATCATTATGATTGATGAGGTTATCCCCAGGTTACCCCCCCCCCCCCCCCCCACCCTTAATAACTTGGCACACTTTTACAATGTGACCTTGTAAATGTATAATCTAAGGTAAAATGGAAAATTAAATAAGTACAATGCAATACATGCAGAGTATTGAAGTTATTGATGCACTTATAATTTTTTTCTTAGCACCCCCAAGAAAAAGATCCTGGATTTCATTATTATAACTGCTTAATGATATTATATAAATATAAAAGCATATGATAATCAGAAAATTATTATATATTTTAGATGATTAAATATATATTCTTAGTTTTTTAAAATAAATATTTTATTAATATGTAAATATGTAAATTTATTAATATTTAATTTGATGCATAATAGATTAATATATATTTATTACTATTATCAATTGAATATATATATATATATATATATATATATTCTATATATATATATATATAATTATTAAATATAGAAATTAAAATATAATATATAAATATTATATATATATTTTTTTTAAATATGATAATTTACAGAATACTTTCAGGATTTCTTAATGAAGAAAATGTCTAGTATTTTTACATTTAGACCTCAACTGTTGCAAAATAAAATAAAATATACAGACAGTTGCAAACATTCGCAAGCATGGACTCCTTTTTGAAATGCAGCCACGGATAAACTTCTGCAGCAGTGCTGTTATTAGTAATAATTCTTTCATGTGTGATTCAAAACAAGGGTTGGGTGTCAAGGTGGGATCCTGCGGTCACTGATCTTTCATCTTACGTGACATTTTACAGAGCAACTTCTCTCTATTTCAGATTAAACGTTGATAAAGGTGTGAGCTCTTACTTCCAATTAACCTCGACACAAAAACTTCCTCTAGAGGCGAACCTTTCTGTCGGTAGAGCACAGGAAATACTAAGATTCTTCTAATGAGGCAGACTCAGCAGTAATGTGTAATGTGTGAAGCATGCTGTGAAGTCAAGCATGACACATTCTCAGAGATGCAATCTGCAAGTAAAACAGGAAGAAGTGGGTGGAAAGGCACTGACACAATACAACAGGCAGCTACACTTCTTACAGTATGTAGCTTGTGCATCAGACAGCATGTCTTCTAAACAAGTTTAAATTGACAAACTCTTGGAATGGGAAGAGCTTTCAAACAAATAATCTAAGGTCACCAAGCCTGTTGTTTTTATTCAGCTTCACCACTGTAAAAAAAAAGAAAAGTGTAATTTTAACTGTAAAATATTGTAACACTACATAAAAAAACTGTATGAAGCTTTAATATAGCTCATACACTGAAAATATTGGTTTTACTTGAAACAATTTTCGGTTATACTTAGGGCTGTAACAATATATCGTGTCACAATATATCGCAATAGAAAAATGCATCAATATGTATCGTGGATAGTGACAATATGTATTGTGTATAATAGTATATAGTTTTAGTGTCAGTACTACATTAAACTATATATAATGTTGAATATAATGTATAATAATGCAATGGGGGTATATCTGTGGGTCCTGATAATGCCAGTTGTCTTATGTTACCAGTAAAAAATAGCCTACATTATTTGAAATATATCTAGTCAGTGACAGAGTGCAAGCATATTCGTCTAAAATAATTCTGTATTTTCAGCTTCAGAATCATCTATATTTTTATTCTGGTGTCACCATTGTCTTGCGCATTGGGTTACCAGAATCAAGTCCAAGCCTATTCATTTTAATCAACAGTCATTTTTTTGTTAACCTTTTACCATATGTCTTGGAGTATCGCAATAATATCATATCGTGAGTTCAGTATCGTGATGTGTATCGAATCGTGAAATGAGGGTATCGTTACACCCTCAGTTATACTTTATTTCTATGGTCCACTTTAGACATTCTACTAACAATAAGTAACTTTGTAATTGCACGTCAACTAACTCAACTAAAATAAGTTGACTTATATTAAGTAGAATGTCTGTTGAGGGAGCATCAAAATAAAGTGTTAGCAGATATTAAGCAGACAGTCTGCTAATACTCTAATGAGAGTTATTTGACATGTAGTTGGAAAGTTACTAATAATTAGTAGAATGTCTAAAGTGGACTATCGAAAAAAAAGTGTAACCCTATTTTCATTCCGAAATTGCTAGTAAATTGCACAAATAATTACAAAGAAACTGCAAGTAGAGTTAAACATCACACTTTGAAGTAGAAAGACTGAAATAGAATTTTCTTGTAATACTCCAACTCCAAGTATTACAAGCTTTTGAGTAGGACCAGTTAGCAACCACCTAGCAACCACTCAGAACACCTTAGCAACTGCATAGCAACACCCTGGCAACCATCCACACCATGCAAACATTGTAGAGGTGAGGCAAATTTTCTTCATAAAATGAAAATAGTCCAGTTTTCAAATATTAAGTGAGCATATATCTCATTCAACAATATATTTCATAGAATAAACACTCATGCATGCATTTTTTAGAATTGCAACATTTCAATTCATCATGCATTTTCTGGAATTGCAACATGTATTGCTAAAGTATTTACACTTTCAACCATTAATTAGAAAGAGTACAACATATGTTATTGTAAAAAGCAGTCGTTAGGACTGCCAGATTTTTGATTTACCAACATTTTTGTACATGTTACGCAAGAAGTCTTGCTAATGTAATTACTTTTCCCACACAGGAATCTGTCCATACGCCCCCAAAAGGACGTTCTCGGACCCACCCGAGCCCTTCCCAGCGAGCTGATACCCAACACACACCACGGCCCAGCCCAGCGTCTAACCGCTCCACCAACCCTGGCATCTGCCATCCATCCAACGCTTGGTGTCCAGCTACTAAAAATATCCTAAACGCATGGCTTATCCAGCAGTGTTTTTCTGTTCCAAATGATTTCCTAAACAGAAAGAGACATGTGAAATGCACAACTCCTGATCAACAACAAACATCCCGCCCTGACCTAACCAACCCAGCATGGCCAAATCCATTCATAAATAAGGGCACAGCGCTTCTGAAAACAGAAATGTGTTCCTGCGTAAATGAAATGTTAAACACATTATGTCTCGTCTCAGGAAACGGCGTTGCTTACGGTAATTCAAGGAGCGCTATATTTTTCTGGTGTCATTTGTTTGATTGCGGTCGATGTTATTTTAATCTTCCACACAGTGCATCGTATCGTTTTCTATATTTAATTTCCTTATGCCGTGCTATCTCCTCCCTGACTTCCTCTTCCAGATCCCGTGTCATAGATAGAGGAAACTCTAGCCTGTGAAGGTGTGGGTCTCCATGCGGGCCAAGCCCTGTTCACTGTGACAGCTGTGAGGAGATAACACGGATGCGCACCCATGGCGTGTTGGGGTGTGTGTGAGGACGTTCAGTGACCAGCCGAATGCTCCACAAACTACTGTCTGCACGTCCGTGTCCTCTTGGACTGATTGTGGATCGATCTGGTGTCTTCAACACACACGCAAATGCCACTGATTTAACCACCACAGACATAAAGAGTAATCGATTATTGCCTTTGATATTTGGCCGATTAACACAAGCTTAATCCATCTTTATTCATCCCATTTGTGTCACTTCCTGAATCTACCAACAGCCTTGCATTGGATAATATTCAAATATTTTGTGCATGTGTTTTGCAAAGTAAGATTGTCCTTTTTTAATGTCCAATTCATACAGTAAGATTTTTTTAAAGAAATTCTTCTAAATTGATCTAAAGTGACAGTAGAAACTACTTCTTTTGAACTATCTGTTTATCAAATAATCCTGATTTTTTTAATATATATCACAGATTCCACAAAAATATCAAGCAGCACAACTGTTTTCAACATTGATAATAATAATAAATGTTTCTAGAGCAGCATATCAGAATATTAGAATGATTTCTGAAGGATCATGTGACACGACTGGAGAAATTATGCTGAAAATTCAGCTTTGCGTCACAGGAATAAATTACACTTATAAAATATATTGACATAGAAAATAGTGAACTAAAATTGCTATAATATTTCACAATATTACAGATTTTACTGTATTTCTGATCTAATAAATGCAGCCTTGGTGAGCAGAAGAGACTTCTTTCAGACACAATTTAAAAAAATCTTACCGACATGAACTAAACGGTGTGTGTGTGTGTGTGTGTGTGTGTGTGTGTGTGTGTGTGTGTGTGTGTGTGTGTGTGTGTCTATATAAAAAAAAAGGTACAAAAGCTGTAACTGGGGCAGTACTTTTTCAAAATGTACTGCCCCAGTGATATATATATATATATATATAGGCTATATGTTTGTGTGTGTGTGTCTGTGTGTGTGTGCGCACAATAGAATGTAGTGATAGCAAATATGATGTATGTATTATTATATAGGCTATATATATTCTTTTTTAATTATATAATAAAAATATATATTTTTTTATAATTAACACTATTTACTCATAATTCTATATTGTATATTTATACATATTTATATAATTTCTTTTTAGATTTTTGAATTGACACTGGCAAAGCAACCACTTCTATCCTTTTAAATCTCAAAAGTAACCAAATATCAGACAGAATCAGTTTATCACAACATACATCAGCCATCGGCTACACCCTACGCTCTCTATATATCTCTGCATCAGCCACTGAAAAAACCCAAATAAGTCGAGCGGCGCTTTCCCAAAACACCTGGAGTTGTTTTCATCCAGATTCAGTCTGTAGTTTGTGGGCGCCATGCGAGGGATTCCCTGCTGCACACGTTCGTGCTTCACTTTAAGTGCCCGTGTGGATTAGTAGGGCAAGTCTAGACCTCGGATACGCAGCCTCCAGCAGCAGACGGGCGCTCCTGTGATCTCCTGTCCCGTTCCCTTCAAAGCCCGGCGCACTCAATGCCTTCTTCCGACAGGATCACAAGAGCAGGATTTTGTCTTTGACAATAATTGCAAGCATATCAAAAGCAGCATTCATCCACACATAAGCAGTCTGTGAGCACTTTGAGCCCGCATTCATGTGCTAAAGATTGGGGGGGGGGGGGGGGGGGGGGTTGTAGGGTGTGTAGGGTGGATGTAACACAGAAAAATATTAAATGGAAATACCATTTTTACTTTGCAACAGATACATGCTGCTGTAAGTTTTTTTTAAAACGCTTTAAGCTTCGGGAATACTTAAATGACAGTTATTTTTTTTGGGAGCACACCCTTTTTCTTTATTCTCAACGTGGAAGCACTCAAAATGTTGGACGCTCGTGGAAAATAATAATGCTGAGGCCTCTCTGTGATTCGGTTCCAGTTCTGCAGTTCTTTTCTTTTCAGTGTTATCCGTAAGTGAGGAATCTTGGACAGTATCCTATTGTGTTTATGTAAAATATGCTATGTATAATTTGCATCATATTAAAAAATTTTTTACAAGTTACACAGATGCCTTCTATACACTCTTAAATAGCAATAAATCCGTTTTATCTGGGTATTTGCGGTAAAACTTGACTTTTCCTGTCAATTTGGATTGTGCACCGCATGCCAAAACTTTTATTTCCAACATGTCATTTATTGTAAACGAATGTCTTACGTGATTTGACCCTTTTTATGATTCAGCCAAAGCAAACGAAGCGGCCAGCGAAGAATAAATAAAATTAAAGTGGAAGTACCAACCTCTTCCACTCCTGCCAACAAATCTCAGGTCGTTGAAACGCGCCACCTGATTCTTCATGACAGCTGAGGCGTTTCGCAGTTCTGCCGAGTAGTTCTCGTCATTCCCTGCCATAACTGTCACCACGGTCCCGTCAGGAACATCTCCCAAAGCAACAACCTGAGCAGAAAACACAACATTTACCCTCACATTCACTGTTTACACCACTGTTGATTCATACACTGTCTCAATCCTGATCAAAACAGGCCCGTGATCCAGATTATAGGTGACATTTTGAAACTAAACTGCTGTATAACACAATAATAACACAATAAATCAATTCAAACATGTAAATGTAACATTAGACAAAAGCTAGATTGTCCTTTAAGGTCAGCTTTCAAATTGTCTATGTAAAAAAAAAATCACCTTAAACTGGTTGGAAAACATGAAGTGATATCAGTGAGTCCACATGTAAATGAGTTACACCAAGACTTTAACATTACTATTGAATTAGCAATAAATAATGAGCATAATGTCTAAAGCAAATTTGAATATATATATTGAATATATACTATATATATATAGTATATATTCAATATACATATATTCAAATTCCCCTTTTGTTTAAAAGTAAGTCCATTAAAGGCACTTAGAAAATTTATATAAATAAAAAAAACACAC
Organism: Rutilus rutilus; assembly: GCF_951802725.1. Lineage (NCBI taxonomy): Eukaryota > Metazoa > Chordata > Actinopteri > Cypriniformes > Leuciscidae > Rutilus > Rutilus rutilus. The sequence continues at coordinate 9,062,010 of NC_140226.1, read as the reverse complement.
ATTTACTTATTGCCAAAATTACTATTATTTACCCTTTTCCCCCTAAAATAACAAACTGTAAAAAGTATGTTTAATTCAGATGAATGTTTTGATGTTATTGTTCAATGTGAGCAGGAGCAGCTGGTTCAGTTCTACAAGCTCATATAAATGAACAAAGGTTTACAGAACAAAATGACTCTGAAATCATCCTGTGTCACAGATACTTTAGATGCATTTGTATGAAATACTCTTTCTTTGGTGAAAGTATTAATAGTTGTGTGTAATTTAGGCCGCGTGATTAAACATGCATGTGTTTGTATCTATGAATAGCTTCAGATCTCTCAGATTTCACTTCTCTCCAGCACGGCAGGATTTCTCATTTTAAACATCACCCACAAATAACCGCGAACAATAATTAAAACAACAACAATTACATATTATTAACATTAAAGCACATGAAGTGTTGATGTGCAAAAGAAACATCATAAATCATTTCCGCCAATAAGTCTTTAAAGAACTGGATTACAATAGGAAAACCCTAACAATGCTGCACAGATTTTTAGTTCATGTACATTTAAATAAAAGTTTGATTAGATATGAAGTATGTATAACCTTATATGTAACGTCAAGACCTGTGAGTTTACATTTACATAAAATGAACTTAAATAGAATCATTTTATTGTAACTGTTATAAATGGCTGCGTTTTTCTTTCCTACTAATTTTTAAGTGTGTTTTAAATGTAATGTTATGTATTTTAATGTTGTCTGGATGTTGGCCAGGTCTCTAAAGGAGATTTAAATCTCAAGAGGCCAGCCTGGTTAAATAATTAAATTAATAAATATATTAATTTATGAATGTAAACGATCTACTGGTCATGTCTAAAATGCTAAACACATCACGAGTTAATGTGCATCTAAATAGTTAGAAAAAAAAAAGAAAGAAAAAAAACCTTAAATGTAGTTTGTAGCATAAATACTAATGTTTGTAAATCACTATTAAATCCGTAAGTGTTTCTGACCTTAAACGCCACCGGGAGAGTTTTGTTGCACCTCCAGTGAGACGGCAGCACTGAGCACAGAAAGTTGGGGCTGTCCGTGCGCACGAGCTCGGCGGGGTGGTCCGCGATGATTTCCACCATGGTTCGGTTGTCGTGCTGTCGGAGTCTCGGCACCGCCGCGTTCGGCTCCTGCTGCACATCGCTCATCTTCCCCGCCACCGGCTGAAGGCTGCTGGACGGCGGACTGAACCTGCGGCTGGTGTTCGGGTCTACCGGAATGCGCATCACAACAATGTCAGCAAAGGTAAGGACACTTCAAACCAGCACTAAAGTCAGTGTTTTCGATCACAAATAGCCAGGATCTATATCAAGTCCGTTAGGCTGAGTAACGCGCCTTCCAGAAACCGAAAAAGTTGGATGAGATCGGTTCCTCTCAGGCTTTACGCGCAAGCTTTACGCGCTCCTACAGGTGAATCGCGTTGAAATTAACGCGCGCGAGCTCATGGTTACACGCAGAAGAAACGCAGACATAATTTACGAGGCGATTCTTTTGCTTCTCCAATGTTGAACGTTGCTGTAATAAACTTCAAAATCCGGAATAAGAGCGAGTCACTTCGCGTTACGCGCAGCGCTCGATCGGAGAGTTCACTTTACCGCGCTTCTTAAAACGTGCCACCATGTAAGTAGTAAAAAGAAAGTTTACGGCTTTGCAAAAGTCCCCAAGACCTTTCCTGGTCCATGCACGGTCTTTGTGAAGGGTTAAAAAGGTGATTCCAAAGGTTGTGGTTAGAAAGATGAAGGCGCTGCAAAGCCGCAGTGTTTTTGTCTCGTTGTGTGGTTTGTCTTAGGAGGCAGGGACTTGGGTGAGCTCAGGTTTTTTGTGGTTTATATATATATGCAGAAGCAGGAGGATTATTATGCTGATGAGTCTTGAGCACGTCATGTCTCCAAGCACCATTTCACGGCATCAAAATAAATCAGCAATTCAGAGGTTTGATATCAGTTTTTTAGAGCTCTTTTTCCTCTTATACCAAAAAGCAATCCATAAAATACTACATGGAGACCCTGTTGCTATAAATAAACTGCAGAACAGTTGTGATTTATCTCGAATTGTAAAGACCCGTATAAAAGAAAAAAGTAAGGAAAGACATGTATTAAGCAACTAACAGTGAAATATCCAACAGTGAATTCTCATGGCAACAGCAAGTTTTCTTTCACTGTTCATTCACGTGAGACATAAAGAGCTCATAAAGAGACATAAACACAACTCATTGAAACCAGACAGAAAGCAAACAAGCAAAGAAGAGAAGTGACTCATTTCCTATTTCTAAAGACAGATAAAGAGCCCGGCTAAAGTTAATATTATACAATAGTAGCACAGAGGCCATGGCAACAACATTGAAGAAGTGTATACACATGTTCTATATATGAGTCTATGTTAATACATAGGTCTATATTATGTTCATATTTGCGGGCTAATTATTATTTTTTAATCTGAAAAAGATTGGGGAAACAACTATACAAGGTCAAAGAATAACATTCGAAGGTAATATTAAGTATAAAATCATTATTTTCTAATAATTCTTTGTTGAAAAGTAGCTACTATGCAAATGTTATGTTCATTTTTAGGCTATTGATTTGTATTTTATTATCATCAGCCTATTGATAATACTTTTATTATTACTATTGTGGTTTTTAACCGGATAAATCTGAAAAGCTCTTTAACGTTTAAAGTCGCCTTTTATTATGCGACGAGATTAAATGCAGATCTACAGCAGTTTTCGCTTACCACTGCGGGCTATTGCGTTAGATAACCATTAAAAACTACATTACCCACAATCCCTGGCAGACCGAGTGACGTCAAATAGACACGCGCTGAACAGTGTGTTTACATCAGAGTCAAGTGCCCTGCAGTTTGAAAGAGCACATGTGGATGGATTGAATAGATCATAACATACATAAGGTAAAGATAATCAGTTACTTTAATGTGTAAGGCTAAAATTCGGTTATTTATTTAGTCTGAAAGTCAACTGATAATATTGATACGAGACTCGAAATGTTCTGTTTGTTCAGTTCACTCCACTGTATGTTCACAAAGTGTGTTACAACACTTTTACAAGCTTCATTATGTCTTTATAATGTTGCCAAGCATTTTATTTGATATAGTTTTAACTGTTTGGATTCTATTAAATCTAGTGAAAGTTGTTAGTTATAGTTACAGTTATAGTAAATAGCTTTTTGACAAGTCAACGTTATTTCAGCATCTTTAAGTCATACATAAGCATTAAATAACATACTGAGCCAAAATAAGCTTGCTTATTTCGAAATTCAAATTAAATATGCACATTATATATGCAAAATTCATAATTAGATTGAAAAATCCCAGTGCTGATCCCGTTTTCTTATTCCAGACTCCAGTTGTGAGCCTGTGGTTTTAGTTGAGGTTTCATACTCTGTTCTTCCTTCACAGTCAGTTCTGTGTTTTATTCTGGAAAAAATCACATCCTCACTCTTGTGTCTAGCCTGACTTTCCCCCCATGTGTATTGTTTGTAAAACCTTGGCTGTTTGAAAGACCGTAGGAAGAGTGATGTCAGCACTCGACAAGAAGTCTGACTCTGTGGAAACTTGCACACACACACGGATGATGGAGATTTGAACGTGCGATTCGTTTCTTCTCCTCCTCCTTCCTGTCCAAGTACACGTCCATGAGCCTTTAATCTACACGTTTCGGTGTGAGAGAAATGGATTTCGCATGATTGCAGGTCTCGTGGAGACGCTGGGAACTGTGTGTGGCGGCCCGGCGAGGATGTAGGAGGGAAATAAAACATCCAATGGCTCTGAATCGCATTTGCCACTTCATTAGGGCCTCGAGAAAGACGCGCTATTAAGTTACATTTCCTTCTTCGGCGACTGCGAGCGCCAAATATGTTTCTGATTTTCCCCCTGTTATGTTGATCGTCTGAAAATTTATGAGACAGCTGAGTTGGGGTAATTGTAATTAATGAAAAATATAGTTGAATATATATTGAAACAGCATGTGGCGGAAGGTTGGATTGGGATGTCTTGGATAAAGAAGAAATAAATATGTTGGAGGTCTTTGAATGCTGATATTTGTGGGCTTTCTTAGAGCCGTAGTAGTAAAAGTGCCCTTCCTCAAAATCATTTTATGTCACCGAGAGTCATCCGTATTTTTGTCTTTACACGCTGTAGGACTACTGCTCTTGGCAAAATCGACCAAAACACAAATCGAACGCCCACGACTAAATGAGGAAATTAACTAGGCGTCTGTAGAAAAAAACAAAACAAACACAAAAAAAGACGTGGAAGCTACATAAAAGTCCTGACTATTTAATTACATAGAGGAAAAATGCAATAAATAGAATGGCTCCCTTTTCTGTTCTTTCAAAGCCTTTTGCATGTTGAAGTAATCTTGATTCATTTGCCACATCTGAATTCATTTTGCCCAGTATGGCGACCATCTGCCTTCACAAGTCAAAGCAAAAGCTTTATCTTTCATCCAACAGAGGGGGCGAAAACAGAAGGAAATGTTATGCCGCGATGTGTTTATTGAAGAAAAGGGCCCTGCGTTTGCTTTGGTGACACTTTAGGAACATTTAGTTTCATGTCCCTCGGAGACAGAATTAAGATTTATATTGGCTCTGATTAAAGGAGAAGGTCGCTGAAAAATGACAATTCTGCCTTTATTTGTTCACCTTCATGTCGTTCCAAACCCAAATGCTGTTGTTATTCTTGTGGAACATGAAAATAAGAAATTTTGAAAAATATCCTGGGTGCTCTTTGAAGCCATTCGGGACGTGTGCTGTCAAACCCCGGAATGATTAAAGCTAGTCCATGTGATTTGTGCTGTATTTTGAGTCTTTTAAAACCATGTGACAAGATTGTCTGTGCTTTGTCATAGCTCTGAAATGATCTCACTCTCCATTCTCTGTATTGAAACTGCTGTCACTTTTTTTTATTTACAGTAATTGAATGTGAGCATGAATTAGATTTGAGAGCTGCAGGTTATCTGTGATTAATGGCGTAACGTCGGCATGAAACGGAAGTTGCGATAATCTTTTCTGCCATATTGTGACGCAGAGTGTTGTCAAAATTTTTTACTTTCAGTAACTTTTTGACACATCTGAGTGAAACGGCTTTTCGAACAAGAAAAAATGTAGGGCGGGACTTGATTTTGTCAATGGGGTTTTGATTGGATGGTTGGATGGTTGTGGTTTGCTATTGGTGGACCTCATGTGAAATGAGTGACAGGTTATCCTGCCCTCGTCCCATAAACCAAGACCGTAACCATGTCATGTCTAAGAAATACTCCAATATTCTATAAAAAAGAAAAGAAAATGGTGTGTTCACACTTGGCATGTTTGGTTGGATTAAAATGAAGTCTGGTGCGGTTGCTCTGTAAGTGCGGTTCGTTTGAATAAGTGTGAACGCTGCCACCATTCCCTGGTGCGCACCAAACAAGAGAACTAAAACAAACTCTGGTGCGGTTCGACTGAAATATGAACGCAACATGGACCAAAAACATGTAAACGAACCGAAAACATGCAACATCTTGTGCGTGTGACGGAGGGATTCTTGCCGTTGTTTTTACTCCTTTACACATTTTATAAGCTCTTCACAAGTTGTCCGCTTTATCATATAGCTACCATCATACACTGTCAGAAATAGGGGTACAGTAGGAGTCCATTTCTGTCCCCCAAGGTACAATCTACACTAACGTAACCCATAGGGCTTATTATTGGACCTCAAATATGTACCTTTTTGAGGGTCAAAAAGCATTAAAAGGTACAGATATGTACCGTTTCTTTTAAAGGTTAAGGTACAATATTGTACCCTTGAGTGTACAGCCCCAGTGACAAGCCATTGTACCCCTAAAGGTACAATTATGTACTTTATTTTCTGAGAGTGTATATACGCACATACATTGAACGCATTGGTTTGGATGTTTCAAAAGTTCCGTCGCAAAATATATATCATAAAAGCCTTTCATAAAAATATTTCAGTATTAAAAGTGACAGTGCGAACGCTAATCGAACCAGGACTAAATGTATTATTTTCTTTTTTGGTCCAGACCAAAAGAACCAAACTAAATGTGAACACACCCTACATTTCATACTGTTTTTGAATGAGGGTGAGCAAGTAATAATGATGTCTTTACTGATGAAGTTTGTCAGACTACACCAGCATTAATAGGGATTATACGTGAGAAAAGGGCCGTCCGCTTGTGAGATTTGATAGTCTGATGCCGTAGGAAGGCTGTGGTTTCAGCTTCAGGTTCAAACAGACCAAGGTTTGCTCAAATAATCCTGGTGGGCCGTGACGAGGCCGACAATGAGCGCATTTGAATTCGACAAGCTCCATTTCTGAGGTTGTATCAGCATCCTGTTAATTTGTTTTCTTTGTATTAGAGGAAGTCTAACTGCAAACTGTTGGAGGTAGCTGTGTGATGAATGTTAACTGCTCGACGGCACGTGCTCAGATAATTCAGATACATTAGCAAATAATGAGGTTCTGAGTCTGATAGTAATGTTGACAGTGGCAGACATCTGCAGTCAGAACCACCATGATGTTAAAGGAAGAGTTCACTTCAAAATGAAAATGCTGTCATCATTTACTCACCCTCAAGTTGTTTCAAACCTGTATGAGTTTCTCTCTTCTCTTCTGCTGAACACAAAAAAATATTTTGAAGAATGTCGGTAATCAGACAGTTAATGGACACAATTGACTTTTACTTTTACTTTTACCATGGAAGTCAATGAGGTCCATCAACTGTTTGGTTACCAACATTCTTCAAAAAATCTTTTTTTTTTGTGTTCAGCAGAAGAGAGAAACTCATACAGGTTTGAAACAACTTGAGGGTGAGTAGCCTAAATGATGACAGCATTCTCATTTTGAAGTAAACTATCCCTTTAAAGGTGTAGTATATTTGAGTGACAGACCAATATCCATATAAAATGCAGATTCTCATTATGGCAATATATCAGCTGATTAATGAGCCAGGCCTCATAGTTTCTAAAAACAGCCTGATCAGTGCTAGTGCACATTTTATGTTTTACGTATTAGTATAATGTTTTTGTGAATTGAGTATAAATTGAATACTCAATATATATATATATATATATATATATATATATATATATATATATATATATATTATATATATATATTATATATTATATATATATATTATATATTATATATATATATATATATATTATATTTATATATATATATATATATATATATATATATATATATATATATATATATATATATATTTTATATATATATATATAAGTATAAATATTTGGTATTATTGTTATTATTGGAGTTGTTGTTGTTGTTGTTGTTGTTGTTGTTGTTGTTGTGAATTGAGTATAAATTATATGTTTGTACTGAAAAATTTAAAAATCATATATTTTAATTATTAGATATTTATATGTTAATATGTTTTTTGTGTATTAATGTGTAAATTGTTCAATCAATAAATACTGAATATTTTATGTCATTAGGATAATTTATTTTTTATGAATTATGTGTAAAATGTACACAATTTATACTGTAAATTCACAAAAGCTATACATATTTGAAATTATTATTATTTATAAATGTCTGATTCAAAAGGAAATTTAAACCTAAGGATGTCAGGATTTTAAGATTGAAAAACAAACAAATAAATAAGACTTTTGGCATGCAATTAATAAATACTTCAAGAGAGAGAGAGGCACAGAGAGACAGAAATGGCATGAGCATTTTAAATATACATATTGGTTGACCACTACTTTATAGTAATGTTTTTTGTTGGTCATTTTATATATTGGCCCCTACATGTATAATTTAAATGCTTTTTGCAGAGGTCGTTGGTTCATTTTGATTTCAGGGATTTAGTGCCAAACGAGCACAACACTAAAATGTTATATGGAATTAAACATGCACTTTTTATCATGCCATGTAATGCTGGCAAGATCAAACGTTTAGTAAACATTAGAACAAAAAGAGACTTTAAACATGTCTGCCGTTCCCTTTGAACTAGAAGATCATTTATCAGCTCTCATTGCCTACAGAAGTTTAAGCAGCCTTGCTTTGGTCATTAAAAATAGTTCAGTCTCGCTTGCTAAAAAAAAGCATCCTGCGTCCGTCTCTTTGACATCTCTTTGTGAGTGCCGTTTGTCATTGACTCCGGTTGAACGTGTCCTGCTCTGAACATGTGGCGTGTTTCCTCTCCTGTCGGTGGATTCATCAGGAAGCGTTTTCCATGTGAAGTGGCTTTATAATTGCTCAGGCTTTGAGTGGGCGTTGTGTAAAGTGTGTGTGTGTGTGTTACAGATGAGCAGCAGTGCTGCGAGCCCCATGGCAGCCAGCAGCAGCAGTACCGGGGCCGGACGCGGATCCGGAAAGGCCACCAGCTTCATCCCTGAGCTCCAGAGCATGATGTAAGTGGATGAAAGTTTTCCTGTCTAAAATCATTCGGAAAACTCTGATGTGTTCCAGCCCTTACAACAAGCACTGTGGAGTTGTGTTGATGATGATACCCTGATATGGTGATGACTGTTTAACATATTCAATTCATATATCATTTATGTGATACTCCAAGGTAATTCAGAGACGTATATGGTTGCTACCTTGGTACATGGTTTTTCCCATAGGTTAAAGTCAATCATTGTCTCCCTTAAAACTCATCTTTGATCACCAAAATTACATATTTAAACGTTTTTTTTCCTAAAATATCTTGAATATAACTCTACACCCTTGCCTCATTTAGTATACGCGGTTTTATGAATATGCAAAGTAGCCCCGCCTCCACTCACTCACACCAGCTCACAGATTCGCTCATTGATGATCACACGTTGATGTGATTGATTGGTTACACATGTGATTTGTGACGTCAGAAACACTAGCGATTTCAAATCATGTTTTTGAGACTGTCTTTAGTTCACTGCAATTCTCACTCAAAGAGAAAATACTCAGCAATGGTGTTGACTTATGAATTTGCACATGGTTTGTCTTAAAGCATATTAAAAACACCACATAGACATAAGAACTACATTAAAGACTTGATTTTCACCACAGGGCGACTTTAATACAATACTCATTGCTAATTTTATAAAGCTCCAATAAGTGCTGTCACGAATCCTCAATTAAATTCGAATGCTCGTCTTTAAAAGATCCTCGATTGCAATTTACCCGTGTCGATTAACCGGCAAAATGCTGGAAGTTGCGGGTTCCACGGACGAGAATCCATGAACCGCATGATCGGACCATTTTCTAAGACTGCACAATATATTAAAACCATTTAAATATCATAATATAGCAGAGTGCTGTTGTGAAATAACAAAAGCTGCGATAAATATATATGCGCTGTGGGATTCAGAGCGAAGCGTGGCGTTTTATTTACATGCTTGCAGGTTACGTGTTTCTTCCAGCTTCATTCACAGTAAATGCTGCGCCACACAAACTCAGTCTCTGCATAGTTGATTGTTTCTATTATGTATATTACATTATGTATTTTAACAGTGTTGTTCAATAAAACCATATGATTACTTTCTTTTGATACTTTATTTGAACCAATTATTATTGCCAAGTCATTTTAAAGGCTATTGTTCACTTAGGTCTATTTTTATGACCACAAAAAATATCAAATTACTCGATTAAACGTCAAAATAACCGTTAATGACGGCCCTAGCGCCAATGATGGAAGCCGTGGCCTTCAGAAGAGCCAGTCTGGATTTCCATCTCCGAGACCACTTTACGGTTTACCGAAGTATCAATTAATGCTTATTATTTCATCTGTCAGAAATAAGGAGGGTTTTCTTATTGGAAACCACATCGGTGTTTGCGGTTCTGTGGATGTACTCCGGCACACGACAGTATTTTTGTCAGAAACCCTGTTTTTCCGTCAAAAACCTTAAGTGTAGTTGATCTTGGAATGAATAATATTTAGCTCAATCTATAAAGCAAGCGTCCAGGTCTACAAAACTGCTTCACCGAAAGCAGAAAGGAGTCATAAAGTAAATTTACATGCCGATCCATTTACTTCCCTCCAACAGAGCGCTTGCGGTTTGACCTAGTGAGAGATATTCTTTAGGAAAGCCATAGTGAAATTCATCCTGTCGTTCTGCTTTGAATCCCACCTGAGGAGACCTTCAAACTCATGCAAATCACAACACCACTGTTTTACTGCGTGTTTACCTCGTGTGGGGCGACGATTCTGAGGGCAGACAGAGAAATACACAACAGCTTGTCGAGAAACGTAAAAACACCTCCCCTTTTTGTTTAGTCAAAACTGGAGACAATAGCTGGTCGACAGGTTTTTGTAAAGTTATGTTTTGCATAAATCTAAGACTATTTTAACTTTCATCCCACATTTTCATCCCAAATTCTTATTACTATGTAATAAGAATGTAATAAACTATGCAATGCAGTCCACATTATTAAATAACAGTAAATATTATATTTGTTTTAACATTTATAATAAGTGTTTATGAATAGAAATCAGCATAAATAAAAATCAGTACAAACATAATGTGTACTTAATTTTTATACAATAAAAAGAAAACAGCATTTGGAATATGCATAATTGTCATTAAAATAATATTACATTGCAAAAAACAAGCTTAATTTTCTGCATGCAAGATATAGTAGTATTTTTTTTTCTTTGGATTTTACAGTGAAATATGACCCTGACATTTCTTGACGATTTTCATTTTGACTGTTTTTCTTGCACAATCTTTTCTCGTGTAATGAAATCATCCCTGCCAAGATTAAAAATATTACTGTGGGATATATTGTTTTTAATAGCTTGTTTGGCCTGTACAGCAGCCTAAAATGATACCCGTCTCCTATACCTGCCGTGATGAGTAATATCATGTTGATTTTCTCCAGGTCCGATTATTATTTTTTTTAGCCGTTGTTGTTTCGAGTCATAAATACGAAATGCGCCTGTTGAATCTCACTTCACGTCTTAAACTGCACACAGGCATATCATTTTAGAACATTTCCTTTTGTTGAAAAAAGAAAATCATATGACCCTGCGACTCCATAAAGGGCTCCGGATTGCAGTCTTATATTTTTTTTTGAAAGACATTTAATTATAGCTTGCAGTCAAAGGCATTTTTGATGGAGACTAAATGGCCTCCAATTGCAAAGATTTTCTCCCTCTTTTGGCAGGCGCTTGCACTGAGTGATGATTTGGAGATATTCTATTCCAGCGTCTAACAATCTGTTGCATTCATCTGTGTCACACTGTGCAATTGTTGTCAGCGACGCGTTTGCCTCATGCTTTTTTTTTTTTTTTTTTTACATTTGCATCTGAAACCGATGTGTAAAAATCGCGAAGAAGAGAAATAGGGTTTGTAAAAAGTCAGCTGGGACTTGGCATCTGCGCTGTACTGTAAAACAGACTCTGGGGTGTTTTTGACGCTGTCTGCTCTGGGCACGCCGGCTGTCTGGAAAAGTGAGGGAGGAAAATGTAAAGACAGTTTCCTCTGCCGCCTCTTGCCGTGACTGTCTGCCGCCCCGTGCCTTCATGGAGGTCTCTAATTGAGATCACTTGTACTTATAAATCGTAGGAAGTTTTGTGGTTCAATGAGAGAAGCATTAGAACCATAGTGTGTGCCTCTTAAAATTAAAATGAGGCTACCGTTTAACTTTCTTAATCAGCTCTTCAGGCGTTTTTGGGCTTTTTCATCTTAACAGAGTCGTTTTTAATAGTGGCAGACCAATATGGGTTTTTTAGTGGCAGATACTGATATCTAAAGGGATATCAGACATATAAAAACAGGAAAAAAGTGCATTATCAGTTGTTAAATCGAAATCGGATCAAGAGCTTTTGGAAGTGTTAACAAAGGCAAAATATACCTTCATCATAATTATTGGCTGATAAAATAATATTGTAGGTTAATAGCCTTGCCGATACATCCCTCGACAGTCTAACACTGTTTTTGTCATGTTTATGAGCAGATCTTTGTGAAATGACAACATGACCATGATTATAGTGTGGTCAGGTAAAGGTGATGTCTACAATACTAAATTACATCTTTGCTCGGATTGTTTTTGTGAAACCATCTCATTACAAAAACAGTAGTGACTGCACAGGTTTTTAGTGCACTAACATGTTGCTAATTTGCTATTTGACAGCAAAAGATATCTCTGACAACTGCCTGCATTTGACTTCTGTCTGAAGCATTGTATGGTGAAATTCAGTCGTGTTATAATCCGGTGCGCTCTAAAGAGTGCTTACTTTGGCCAGGAAGCTCAATGATACATGCATAAGGTGCTAAAGATAACACAGACGGTTTAATATGGCCAACGTCCTGCTATTCTGTTCTCTGTGGATTTCGACCAGCCTTCATCCTTCTCTCTGAAAGCCCTGTCCAATTAAAACACATTTATTGTACTTCAGTAAGGTAAGCAGTGTCTGTAATGATGGATGATTTTATAGCGAGACGACGAGAAAATATCGGACACTGAACACCACAGCTGAGCTTCGCACGTCTAGAATCTCAAAACTAGCCTGAAACTTCATTTTTACGTTGTTGAAACGTAATTTTAAACTACCAAATTCCAGTGGATAGTCATTATTTCCCACTGATTATTCAGATTTGATTAGAATGACATTGTGAAAGCTGTTTAAACATGTATTTATAGCGTGTTTACTTGATCCATTGCCATCAAATGCTAATTTGCTGTCAACTTCAATCAAATGAAAGAACAGAAACAGCAAATTAAAACTTCTGACTTCATTCAGGACAGATTTGTCTATCTCTCCACTGCGATGCTTCAGTCGACAGATGAGCGTCTTGTGTTTTATCACGACAGAAGTCGCTCCCGAGGCGATGCACTTCGACTGCTTCTCTTTAACTGTCGACTTCAAGTGTATCATGGCCTGTGGTTGTAACCTGATCAAAGTGGGTTTTTAAGCGAGTCCTCTGTGAACTCCAGGGTTCATCACTGCCGCTGTGCCAGTTGCATGAAATTCTTCTGTTTAAGTGATTTGAAATAGCATTTTTGTGGCATCAGAAGTTTCAGACCTACCCAGTACGTATTATCATGTTGGCAAACGGTGTTTAAAAATACCTGAAGTCATTATTTAGTTCCAGTCCATTTTTGATGATAAATTTTAGCACCTATTTTATATCGCCACAATTATTTGTGGCACGGTGTTAGTACTACTGTCCTCAGACGAAACCCACACCAGCATTTTTGTGGGTTGCAAGTCCTGCATGTTTTTTCTTTTATACTGCAAGAACGATACAGCATGAGCACGAAAAAGCTACTAGATCTGAAATGCATTGTTGAAATATGGAAATATTAGAGCAAACTGTGGCTTTTATATAGCTTTTTTTTGGGTTGCCTTGAGGGAAATTTCCTGACTATACAACCATTAACATCGATTTTTTTTACATTGCAGAACACTAATGACGCAAACGCATAAGTGAGACTTGAGAGCTTTTAATGCTTCTAAAACCCGTTGCATGTCAATATACTGTGTTTGAGAGACGTATTGTTATTCAATTAAATGTGACGTATTTTGTGTTTTTGCCTCACTATCAGTAATTAGTGGCTATGAGCAAAGAACCGTACGGCCCCTGTGCCTTGAGCTGTTTGTAATGTCAGTCCCTTTATTATCATACACTATGTAATTGCTTCTTTTTTTTTTTGCCATTTGCCATCTTCCAGTGTGTGCAGTACAGTTGTTATTTCTGAAATGTTTTGCTTGTTTACTTAATGGTTAGCAAGTTAATATTGTGTTTCAGAACTCAATACCGTTGAGCTGTTGAACAGCAAGAAGTTTGGGTCAGTAAGATATATATATATATATATTTTAAGAAATTAATGATTTTATTCAGCAAAGATGCATTAAATTGATCAAAAGTGATAGTACATACATTTATAATGTTACAAAAGTTTTCTATTTCAAATAAATGCTATTCTTTTCATCAAAGAATCTTGAAAACAACAAAAATATGAAGCAGCAGAACAGTTTTCAACATCATGTGACTGAAAACTGGAGAAATGATGCTGAAAATTCAGCTTTGCATCACAGGAATAAATTAATTAAAAAATATATCCAATAAATAGATTCACAATAGTATTGTTTTTACTGTATTTGTAATCAAATAAATGAAGCCTTAATTGGTGAGCATAAGGCACTTCTTCCAAAAACGTCTTACCGTCCATCTTTTGAATTGTAGTGTAGATATAACATAGACTGTTTTTCTAAAGTTGGGTAATGTTTCCAACAGCTTTTTTGGACATGGACCATGCTAGTACTATAACATTCTTTGAAGTTATCTTGAGTACATTGCATGTACACTCTGAAATACTTTACCATTTGTACCATGGGCTGATTTTCCTTTTTTTTTTTTTTTTGCAGTAGGATTTCATTTTCCCACAATGTTCTTTCGTTTGTGTAATCGGTATTGTGAAATAAATCTTCATTGAAAGGGTCATATAATATCTGGGAGAAAAACACAATCATATTTTATATTCAGGAAAAAGTTGCTGATGGAAAAGCCATTTATGTGTCTTTGTGGGAACGTAATGAGACTGAGTGAATGTAGCACTTTAATTTACTCCCAACAATTAGGTGAACGTCAGCCACTTACTGTAATTAAATAAGGCATTAAGATTCAGAGTTGTCGGGAAGCATCGAGTGGCATTCCCAGGCAGGACGGCCCACTGTCCTCTCGTGGCATTGCTTTCAGCCGCCTAACCGCATTTACAGCGATCTGCTACAGGACCTGGGTGAAACCATGGCCCGTTGACTAGCAACGTGTAGGCATTTGTCTAATTCGGGCTTCTGTCTCCTGGGCTACAGCCTGTATAAAACCCTCTGTGCTTTCAAGGCCCCTCGAATGTTTTCGTAAACTTGGATGGAGACGAGTCGCATTGGAAGCAAACATCAGTAATGAGCTGGCACACAGACTCTCTGGTTAACCAGACTGTAATTTGGGGACTGAAAAGAACCTCTCATCACTATTGAGTATTTGTTTACCACAGTTTAACTCTAGTGTTTCTGCACAGAGACTCTCTCTGAAAGACGCTTTAACTGTTGCTGTTCTGATCTTTGTCACATTGGACGTGTTTTCTGTCATCGATTCTTTAAATTGAACGCACGTATTGTTACTTATGTTATCGTATAGGCTCCGTTGTAAAACCTAGTGAGCGGTCTTGCCTACACAGCCAAAGTCAGCATTCTTTCTGAAATGGAATATTTTTAGTGATTGATTTAGAACATTATACATAGTATGTTTGTGCAAAGCATACTGGAGAATCAAGTTATGTTGCTAAACTATTGACATGATACTGCAATAAGAGTAAAAAACTAATATTGGGTAAAGTCGATCAATTCGTCAACTCTTGTTTTTGGAATTTAATGGACTCTACTACTCTCTAAATATACACTACATTTCAAAATTCTTTCAATTTTTTATTATTTTTTATTATTATTCAGCAAAGGATGAATTAAAGTTGACAATTAAGACATTTATAATGTTACAAAAGATTATTATAATTTTTTTCAAGTAACAATTCTGACCCAAAACTTATCAACGTAACAACGGATGAACTGTTTTCAACATTGATAATAATAAGAAATGTTTCTTGAGCAGAAAATCATCATATTAGAATGATTTGTGAAGGATCATGTGACACTGAAGACTGGAGTAATGATGCTGGAAATTCAGCTTTGATCACAGGAATAAATTAAAATATATTAAAATAGAAAGCAGGTATTTTAAATTGTAGTAATACTGCAAAATATTACTGTTATTACTGTATTTTTGATCAAGTAAGTGCATTCTTGGTGAGCATAAGAGACTTCTTTCAAAAACAATAAAATCTTACCAACCCCGAAAAATGTTGAATCAACTTTTTTTTTCCTCTGCTTTGTCCGGATTTTTTCCTTTGCTTAATTAACGTTATTAATAAGATACTTTTTTTTGGCCAAATATAAAGGCAACATTACATTTATCCTTCATAGTTTTTGCTTGTCACAATACATGTGCTCTAATGCATGATGAATACATTTGTACCCTAAAATTTGTTCACCAGGGTATCTTAATAATAATGCTGCCTATACCTGGGATCCCTTAAAGCGCTGCCTGTGTAGATTTTGGAACAGAGCCATAGCATTTGTTCTGACTGAATTTGTAACATGATGGTAATATCAACAAATAAGACTTCTAGGTCTTATGGTGCATGTTTTCAACATTCGTTTTGTCTTTCGAAGCAGCTGTCAGCAGTAAAATTAAAGAACAATATGCTCTGGAAGCCTTTATTTACTTCATAATGAACTCCCTACATCACAATGCCAGTAAAGCCGACTGCAGTCTCGCCCATCACATCTCGCAATACTTCTGGGAAAAGGCTCGGGAACAATGGAGAGATTCCTGTGCATATGAATCTCGTGTTTTGAAGTCGAAACAGAATAAGTAGGTGTTATAGATTCTTTATGTTCTTCTTGGTTGAGGTTTTTCTGAATGCTGGGCTGCTAGAGCGATAATGATCGATGGCTTGAAGTGCGCAAAACAAAAATCAGAGAAGAATGTTTTGCAACCTTCTTATTAAAAGCATACATTGAGGATCTGCTTATTTAAAGCATGCTTTCTATAGAAAGAAGTTTTGAATTGATTTACGATGCATTCAAATCTCTTCAAACTAGGACGGGACTCCAACCTTGTTTTGATATAAACGTAGAAACTCTTCACTCGAAATCCCAGTCGTAGCATCAATATTTAAGCGTCTTCAAATTACCTTAGCCGAGTATTGTTTGTGCATTTACATGTCTTTTTCAGTTTCCTCTCACATTAATTGTAGCGCCATTTACCCCCGATCCAGACGAATCATGTTTATTAATAAGATGCCTTGTTAATATTTAGACGTCTTGAGAATGTCGAGAGAGATCTCTTGTTGTCTTTGTCAGCAAAATGACAGTCCATGGAAAGCTCCGGGTTTTTCACGTTGCTTTCAAACCTCTCCAAGTGTATCAAACTCCAGCGTTACTCTTCTTTTTTTTTTCAGTGGAAAACAACTTCTTTGGAGATTCTTCTTTGGACGTCTAATGCATATTTAACAGCAAGGAGGAACGTTTTAATAGACAGTGTCAACCTCGGTGAGGGAGTCTTTCTGATTAATTTTACATAAGGCCTGGCCTTTATACTCCACTGAGTGGCTGTTATTTCCCCAAAGGATTCAGTGATATACCGAAACACCTTTACAAGTAGTTTTGTGCTCGCAGTGAACACACGAGACAATGAAACAGGAGCCATGATGTCTAGTTCAGTAACTATAGCAGCCAGCCGAATGCCGTCAGAGGATGAGTCAACAGCCGTTCCAATCAGAAAAACAGTGTTGTTGACAACGTGCTCTGTGGGGTTAATTCTTAATGACTGTTTTTCTCATCTGAGCTTTAACATGCCTCGTGTTTGGAGTCTCAACTTCTCCAAAAGTCGTTCTCGGCCCATTTGCGACACGCTGATAATCGCTAATTGATTTCATTTAGACCGCGTCCCGTTGTCGGGGAGGTTGAAGGCATCCGTTAACTGTCGGGTCTCAGGGAAAACCTGTGCTGAACGCAAACAATCAAACGCAACTAACCATGTAATAGTGCTTAATTAGGATAGAAAAATTGATTATTTTGATATTGCTCTAATTTGAATTTATCATTGCTTAACTAATACTACATTATCCCAGTGTTTGTTTTACATTTCCAGATGGATAATCATTTCTGTGGTTGTTTTGCGTTTACAAAAAAGTCAGTTTCCGTAATTCAGTCATGTTAATGCTTTTGGATATTATTAGGTACATGAACGTTTGACGTTTTTGTTACTTTTGTACAATATACAATTGTGGTCACTGTTTGATGTTCAATGTAAAATCTGTGACCTGAAGCAAAACCAGTTGAGAAGCACTTGATTAACCCACATGAATTATTCAGTCCTAATGGCACATGGTGATTATGTTCTGGTTAGTGTGTTCTTGTATTCTGCTAATTATAAGTAATGCAATTAAAGGGATAGTTCACCCAAAAATGAAAATGTTATCATCACTTACTTACCCTCATGTTGTCCCAAACCTGTAGGAGTTTCTTTCTTCTGTTGAACACAAAAGAAGATATTTTGAAGAATGTTGGTGACCAGACAGTTGAAGGTAGCCATTGACTTCCATAGTATTTTTTTCCTACTGTGTAAGTCAATGGCTGCCGTCAACTGTTTGATCATCAACATTCTTCAAAATATTGTATTTTGTGCTCAACAGAAGAAACTCATACAGGTTTGGAACAACTTGAGTGAGCAAGTGATTTTTGGTTGAACTATCCATTTACATGAGAAAATAAACATACATTCTTTATAGTGCAAAGGTCCAGGTTCCTTGTTTTAAAAGCGAGATTCATTTGGGTTCACAAGAATCTCCTAAAAGTACTGCAAGATTTTATTGCTGAATTCCAAATTCTTGAGATGTTCGACACAGTGCTATAGCATTATCCGTAAGTGCAGTGGACATGGCCTAAAGACCTTTAAAATCTGTGAGATGACAAAGTGTTTCTTTTGTGGTTTCAAAACACTTGTAACAGAAGACGAGAACTGGATACTATAGAATCAAACCCGGCATGTAAAGAGCCGCTGGATATCCGATACGTGCAGGTGTGCGCGATGGCTTCTGTAGCGAGTGATTGCTGTGGTCAGATTACCATGCCAGTTAGAGAGGGGTATTTTGTCCTTTAAAGCTAATGTTTGGATTTCCACGTGTTCTGCGCGCTGCTCACACTCACGCGACGGCTCCCGTAACCAGCCCCGACGTGTTTGCTGGTACGAAAGCACGATTGGCAGGCGCATGATGTCATTTCATCCCTGTTTTTTTTTTTTTTGCATGTTTGAGCATTTCTCTGCATTTTCATGGACTTGTTTACATCAGCTAACTCAAATTTGAATGTTTAAAACCGTAATCACAAAATGCATACGTGTTTTTTCCAGTTAGCTGTTGGGATGGTGCTTTCGGAGCCAGGTCGGAGACAGACAGTTTGACTCCCAGCTTCTTCGCTTATTGTTTACATATCAGAAATGTACATTTTTAAGGGGAAATAAAGCATTACAAGGGCTTATTGGAAAACACTCCATTTCTCCTGCGGTGAGCTGCGGAGCCACAGTTGGAAAAGGAAGCCAAGGTTGAGGAAGAACGCCAATGCAGCGCGTCCAGTTTTCCTGCTCTCATTCCGGGCATTTTTACGTTCTGTTTTCCCTTATAGCCCTTGTGCGTATCATGTTATAAATATTTTAAAGTAATGTTCTGGCTTATGGAAATGTTGCATTCCTGTCGAGGTTAAATCAATACGCCGGGCCGGTTTTGGCCGTGGCGAACAGGTAAAGCCTTGTTAAATGCAGTTGCTGGAATCACTTCATTACGGCACAATCAAAACAGCAAAGTAGTCGACGTCCACTTATCTGAACATGTCATATTTTTTACCCTTGAGTCCGCCTGAGGCTGCAGACTACAGAAAGCGGGTCACGTGAATCGCCTGATAAATGTAGCAATATTAGAGCATGAAGAAGGAATTGTTTTTTTTTTGTTTTGTTTTTTGAAAGAAATAGCTGCTTTGGATTGTTAGTCTGTTTATACAGTATATATATTTTTTTCTGCAATATTCTTCCTATGCTTTGCCAATTGCTCTAAAAAAGCAAATACGCAATGTAGGAGGCATTTTAACATACTTCTACATCAAAATGTGCCAGTGTCTGCAGGAGAACGAGTGTTTCTGATGTAAAGGTTGGAGTTGAATGCAATTTTGGTGTTATTGATTGATATTTTTTGATGCATCAGAATTAACATTGTGTTTAGTCCTCCAAAACTTAAACTTCGTATAACCACAATGCCAAATTTGTGCCAATGGAGCCTAAATATATAGCCTAAATTTACGCAAACACAGTGGAATATTGAATATATACAGTGATTTAAAAAATATATATATAACAAATAACAAAGTTGAGGCATGTTAAATCAGATTCAACACCATTTATAATGTAATTAAATTAGTGGCATTTATCATGTGACTTTTTTTATGTGCAGAATGTCTCAAATCAAGCTGTACGCCATGGATCATTAGGTTTTGTCCATGCCAGCTCATCTTTTCATGTAAATTGCCATGCAAAAATGTTAATTTGTTTAGAAAATGTTGTAAAAATAACAGCATTCTCACTATTGCTCTCAGAATTTTTCTTTTTATTATTACTATTTGAAAAATGTATTTGTAGAGCACTGTTCTCTGAATCTGAAATGTCTTTATTATGATTTCTTTTCATTGCTGAGGTGGTCTGAAAGGCGTCTCGAGCTCATGGTATGAGGGGGCCATTCATTATCGGAGCTGTTTGTCTGGATTCCAGCTCCATAATCCTCCTCTTTAAATACACTTACATCAACCATTGGCTCCGTCCCTCGTACACAATCCGCTGCCTATGAATTCTGTATTTTCATGTATATTTCCATCAGCGACGGCTTCAAACGGTGATATATCAGAGGCGCTGGGTTGGCTGGCTATGATTTAAAGATGGTTTGTGGCGACTCTGATGGTTTGTTGACTGGGTTTCCACGTTACAGAAGTCGGGTCTCTTCGTGTTATGGGACTATTTATTGTTTCCCACTTTTAATGTTATGTTTGGCTGACTGAGACTCCATGGTTAAGTGTTTGATTATTTTCTAAGAAGCTCCCTCCAAGTTTGTATGAGACATCAATGCCCCTCTTTGTCATGTAGAGAAGCATATTGGATACGGTGTGTGGCACAGGAGCTCCATGGGAGAAGTGGCACTTTTTTTTTTCTTTTTTTTTTTACTATGGAACATCAACAAATGTCAGCCGTGGCGTTTTGTCTAGCAGATCCTGAGATTTTGAGCCAATTAAATTGAAAAGAAATTTGTTCATTTCAAATTAAATGCATTTTCTGAATTACTTTTAAAAAGTACAAAAGGGATTCCAGCAACACTTGTGGTAAGGGGAATTTTATTAGTTTCTAATTAGTCAAATGTTTCACTTTTTATATCGTCTGCTTCCATGCACCTGGTAAAGTCATGCCAGATCGAACCTCACTATGAATTTTTTTTTTAAAGAAGTAAATGCTTCGACAATGCTTTTAAATGGTCAAAGTATTTTTCAGGTTGCATAGAAATGAATGCAGTCGAAATTCAGCTTCGAGACTATACAATTCATCCTGTGTGATCTAACAAATAAGTAGTATTTAGTTTGAGATCACTATAAAACAGTTCTTTCATTGCAAAGTTTTTTTCAGGGCAAATTATTATGAACATAATTTATTTTATTTTTTTTGCATTGAAAAATGCACACGATTTTGAAGTTTAATAACATCAGCACTAAACAAAACCTGATGATCATGATTTAAGATGTTCCAAAGAGTGGATCAATGTCACTCAATTACTCCAGTAAAATTTGTTACCTAGGAATAGGGTGCGATTTAAAATATCTTTTTTCTTTTTTCTTTTTTTTACACCGTAACATTTCTTTGTTTGTAAAGTCAAGATTTGGTCTCAGACTTTGAGGAAAGTGTAACAAAAAAGCAGCATGATTATAATTTGTTCTCGTTTCTCTGTTTGCTTTGAGCAGCTCCAGCAGAACTGAACTTCTGCATCACTTCGTCTCATATCACATTACAGCCTCGTCCTCTGAGGAATCAAGGCTCATTTTTCTTCACCATTCAGTCTGTAATATGTCTAATTATGTTTCCTTGACTTGTTCATGTCTTTTTTTTTTTTGATTTTGGTCTCTTGAAGCTGACCGGTCTTGAACGGGGTAATTATAGTTTTTAAGACAGATTATCGCACGCGTCACGTTTGTGACAAACTCACGTTAAGGAAATGCACATGTTCTGAGAGATGCGGTGATTTGGTCCTAACGTGTCACACATGGCGTAAATTATTTCAAGCCTTCTGCTGCCAATACGCCCGTATAAAAACGCGTCCGGCTGATAGATGTCCTTGATGTTGAAGCCAAGATAATGCTAACTCCCCACCCCCTCCCCTCACAAATTAAGTTTTGATGATATAAAACAATGCAGATATGAAAGCAAAAAGCATAAACCACTCACCAAAGAGATCATTTCATTTGTCAGTCAGTGCATGTTACTTCAGACTGTTAGATGCCTTTTCATTTGAGAATTTTCTTGACTTGAAAATGGGTGATTTTAATTTCTCAATAATAAAAAAAAAGCCCTCAGCCTGGCTGTAGATATTGCATTTCATTAACGTTTAGCTTTCTTTTGAATAAGCTGGACGTCTCTGACTGCTCACTCTCTGAGGTTTGGTTACCCGGGTCGCGTTTCGTCCATTAATGTTGTTTTTCTAGCGTAAACGAGAGATGTGATTATCAATTAGCTGAATGAAGCCGCTCAATCCAGGCCAGGATATCAGCGCTGGCTGTAAATGAGAAGCACATGTCACCTCTGAGCCGAACAACACGCTGCTAATTGATTAGCGACGCTCTACGATATTTGCCAAGAGCTTGTTTAACATCTGTACGTGTTGCATGTGACGGCCGTTTGTCACCTGAAGGAGTTTGAGCGTTTCTACTCGTAAAATGATGTTTGTGTTTGTGTAAACGTGGAAATGTGACAGGATGTTTGTGCTGCTGCAGTGCTCTCTGGTTTTTCAGGGTCATGCTGGGTGCTACATTGAATTGTGACTGTTAATGTGATTTTAATAACCATTGTAGGAGGTTTTTCAGCTTCCTATTATCTAGACCACCACTGCGCAAAGGCAATTAATCGCTATTAATGCATCCTACTTTAAGTTAAAGGGTTAATTCCAATGCTGAATCCTGTTAACCATGTTTAACTATTTACCCTATCCTTAACCAAATATAATATGCCATTATGAATGTACAATTTTATTAATAGTCAATCGTTAATCAGAACTTTTCTGGCTATCCGTCCCCATTCAGTGTCTTTGTAAATGACAGTCCTGTCTTTATTAAGATGCTTCCTACTTTGAGATATTTATTTGCTTATAGGGAATCAAGATTTTTTTTTTTGCTAGAGCTACAAACTTTTATAGACCCCTTCTGCAGTGTATTTTGTCAAAAAGCTCCATTGAATTGGCATTTTATTTTATTTTGCATGTTTGAAAAAGCCTAAACTAAGCTGAACACAAATAAAGAGAACAATTGGTAACACTTTACAATAAGGTTCATTGGTTAACATTAATGTATTAACTAACATAAACTTAACAATGAGCAATACATTTGTTACTGTGTTAGTTAATCTTTGTTAATGCTAGTAAAAATAAATGTCATTGTTTGTTCATGTTAGTTGACAGTGCATTAACCAATGTTAACAACTTTTGATTTTAATAATGTATTAGTACATGTTGAAATTAACATTTAACTAAGATTAATAAATACTGTAGAAGTGCAGTTCATTCTTAGTTCATGTTAACTAAGGTAGTTAACTAATGAACCTTATTGTAAAGTGTTACTGAAAAATTAAAGCATTTGCATGTTTAAGTGCTTTTTAGCTTATGTCAAGATATTATTTTTTTCATTTTGATGCTGGAACAACAGCTACTGTATGCAGTGGCAGTTTGTGCTTTAAATCAATGCAAGACACTTGAAATGTAGATGTTTCCAGATTATGAAAGGTTTTTAAAGTTTCTAGAAGGTATTTGCATGTACTGCAAGCTGAAAGTGTGAATAATTTTTCTTTTATTATTATTGTTAGCACGCTATAATATAAAGCCGTATATTCTGATGTGCTTTCGGGGCGTTCAAGGTATAACACTCCTCTGCGGCCTCGTGTTTTGGGAGACGCCACCTTGAACGCCTTTATGTGTGCCGACAGTGATGACAAAACCATGTAGCTCACGCTGTCTGGCTCCAACTCAATATCATGCCTCCATATGTTTGTCTAGAAGGGCCTCCGATTACGTCGACATGAGACACTTGGTGAGGAAAATACTGTAAGTACATTCTGTGATTGCTTTGTCAACAGTGTTTTGTATTTTTATTTCCATACGTACTGTGTGATAAGATCAGGATTTGTTTGGATTTTACATGTTAGTATATTTTGAATAGCTGAGGTATTCAAATAGGTTTTGCATAGATTGATTTTTACATGTGGTTTTTTTTGTGTGCTGCATAATGCTGGACTCAATTTTCACTCCCGGTTTTGCTCTCACAGTGTGTGAAGACCAAAAACTTTTTTTTATATACCCCTTCTGCAGTGCATATAAAAAAAAAAATCCATTCAATTGGCATTTTATTTCCTTTTGCATGTTTGAAAAAGCCTAAACTAAGCTGAACTCAAATAAAGAGCGTTTGCATGTTTGTCTAAGCGCTTTTCATTCATAAGGATTAATATAAGCTCCCTCGTTAACCAGGTTTGTGCATTTATCAATTACCATTAACCCCCACAAATCCTACACATAATATCCAGCCATCCCATTTTTGAGCTGAAGTTTTCCACATCTTGTTCTAATGTACCTCTGTAAATTGAAACAGAGCGAATGTTTATACATCCAGAAGGGTTTTTCTCTTTCTTCGGTCTGGTCGTCCCACATAAGTGTTTTTAAGTTACACAAACATGTCAGCAACTTAGCATGCAACGCAAACGTAAACACGGCGACTTTTAAACGTTCCCGGAGCATCGTGCGCGCGTGCGCGTGCGCCGTTGGTTATCGACCCGCTCGCGGAGCTTGACTCCTGTGTGACCCGACGCTGAACCACAGTGAAATGAAAATAATTTTTCACAGCACTCACCCCAGAAAAAGTTCTGCTGACATGGAGTCACCGAGCTGAAAAGACTGTTAGACGCCATAGCCACACGTCGGCTCTCTCCTCTTCTGGAGGTCGTGGTGACCCTCGAAGTCCTAAACTGGGAGCACAAATCATATCAAGGCATCTGAAGGGGAAAACACACAGCTACAAACAAACTAAAGCAGTCCGCACGGTCCCCTGCAGTCTGCAGCCGAGGAGAGCGTTCAGGCACAGATATCAACGCATATACGAGTGTGGTTAGAGCATACTTACTGACTTGTTGGGTCTCTGTGACTGGGGTTGACCCACTCCGATTAACCATTTACGCCCCAGTGGCTCCCTCCTATCGTCCTGGGGAAATCTCGTGCACCGCACTTGTGGTTCTGTGGTTGTTTGTGAGGGGAATGAGACATTCTCACAATCCAAAAACGTGTAAGCTTTAAAACACACTTTTTTTCCCCCTCCTGATGGGCTGTTACTGGAGAGGCTGGGTCATGTGTTTGGTGACATCAGAGGAGTGAAGAGGGCTCAGCCCTCTTGTCAGTGGTCCTGCGTTTCCTACTCTCATCCAGCGGGATGCAACCTCAGCTCCTGTGAATCCGAAAGGAAGGGGCTGGGATTTTCAGCACTTCTCCACTCTTTTAACTCCTTTTCTGCAGTGCATTTTGTCCAAAAAAGCTCCATTTGAATTGCCATTTTGCATGTAGATACACAGATAAAGAGGGAAATGAAAGGGTTTGCATGTTTAAGTGCTTTTTATCTCAGTGGGATGCAAGAAATTAAATGTTTTTTCCATTTTGATGCCAGT
Source organism: Rutilus rutilus (assembly GCF_951802725.1). Taxonomy (NCBI): domain Eukaryota; kingdom Metazoa; phylum Chordata; class Actinopteri; order Cypriniformes; family Leuciscidae; genus Rutilus; species Rutilus rutilus. The sequence continues at coordinate 9,036,454 of NC_140226.1, read as the reverse complement.
TTGTGCTTTATATCAATTTCAACTCCTCTTGTGTGGTTTTGAAGCGTTGTGAAGAGTCTCTACGTTGCTGTCACGCTCTCACAAATCTTCCTGTACATTTCTGTATTTATTATTTCTCTGTCCTGCATTCTTCCCGCATGGGTGGTGTTTAGTCTCCAGGTGTGTCTCCGCATAAGTTGCATAATCGTCTCTTTGAGAAATGACAGTCTGGAAGGGGAACCTGCGTTCACTCTTGGATCACGTCTGCCTCTCGTAACGACTGCATTAGCAGCCGTGATTCATCCGTCTGTTTTGCGCGCCTCGCAGGTTTGGATTTTGGCACGCGGTCAGCGCTCTGCGCGGAGTGTGCGGCTCAGGTGTTTGTGTAAGCGTGGAGAAAAATGTGGCGAGATATTTGTGCTTCTGCAGTGCTCTCGCTCTCTCTCCTGTTTTGGGGTCATGTTAGGTGCTACGTTGAATCTTGAGCGTATTACACTCCTAGTATCTAGACCAACTACTAAGTTGAAGGAGGGACTGAGCGCCAGCTACTGACCAGAATATTACTCGAGGGTGGACCAGTAAGTAGGCACCTAGCAACCACTCATAACAGCCTAAAGCACTCAGAACAGCCGAGAAGCTGGTGGCAAGTTTGCCTAGACTGCTGTATTATGAAATGGTGGTGCGTATGAAAATAATGAAAATCTCAGCTCAGAGGATGTGGTGCGGTTATAACAGGAAATGGTTCGCCCACAGCTGGCCATTCCCTAAACGTCTTCTCTCGAGGGGGGCGTCTGAGAACAAGGGTGATGAGGGACAACAAATGAAAGCACGATCTGTGCTTTTATTGCAATTAGTAAGTCAACCCGACACATTTTTATTTAAACAGTGAGTCGTATTGCATCGCACATATTAAAATGTTATTGTCATTCCTTTGTATGATAATGAGGCTCATTACTGAGTGGACCAGATTCTCAAACTTCAGTGCTTATTATTGATTTCCTGACACAATTAACACAACGCTATTACCGCCCACATGATGGGATGTTTGTGTATATTACCTAATGATAATGACATTAAAGTGCCCTATTATGCTTTTTCGTATATTACCTTTCATAACTTTAACTTTGTGTGGAAGTCAAGTCACCTTCATTTATATAGTACTTTTAACAATATAGATTGTTTCAAAGCAGCTTTACAGTGATAACAGGAAATTACAGTAACAGAGATTGTTTTGGCTTTACAGCAGCTCTAGAGTAAAGTTATTGTCCAGCTAAAGTTAGTTTTGATTGATTCACTTCCGTTGCAAAGATAATTAGTTATTAACTTAGGGGCCGCTAACACGACACCGTCACCGTCTTCTGGCCGTTCATTTGCACGACAACGGTGTTTGGTGGTTCGAGAACGCAAACTTTGAAATGGGTTCCAAGTTTAGAAATTTTTTTTTTAAACGTTATCATCTCCGTGTAAACTTCAAAAACGTGAATCTGTGAAAACGGTGACGGCGTGCACATGCATGTTACGTGTTTAGTCTATAGGTATGCACGTTTGAATATAAATGTGCGCAGGCGCGTAGTCTTTCTTTACAAAGTGACATCGCCAAATTACTTGTCTGGCCTGCATAATACAGAATTTCTAGTCGCTTCCGCGGATCCATGGAAGAGCTTCTTGATCTAGAAAGGTTGCGGCTCGCTGTCTTTTTGCTGTATTCAGCACGCTTCTGCTTCTGTGAACAAGGCACACATACAATCAGTTATGTGATTTGTGTAGTTCCTTTAGTGCCTCAGATGCTAAAACAACAGAGACAGCATGTGCAAATAAATGCTAGCAGGGAGCGCAATTCATTCTTGGTGAATGTATTTTAGTGATTTTTTTTTACACTTGAAGATCACGAGAAACTCCTGACTGCACATTCTGCTAATTATAGACTATATTTTCATTCATGCCGTTGAGTTTCTGCTGTCTCTGAACACGTCAGCGTCGCAGCGAATATCTGCTCTTTGTCGGGCGAGCCCTGGTGGTCTTCCTGCGGGGATGGTTTCACTGTGGTCCGTGTGTGTGTGTGTGTGTGCCCTTCTAAGGCCCGGCTTTAGCTTGGCCCGCTTCAGTACGGACCACACAGGCATAAACCGGGCAATAGATGCTAGAACATTATTCCTGGCTGCCGGAGGAAGTGCGCACTAATGCTTCCAGGAGACATTACACCCTGCACGATTTCACACGTTCATAAATTAGAGCTGTTATGAGTTTATCGTTGAAAGCCATGCTCTATTGCTTTAAACAACATTAGAGGTTACGTTTGTTAGTTTGAATTCAATCATTGCCGTCAATTGGGCTTGAAATTGTTAATCGGGAACTGTCGTTCATTGTGAATACAATTGTGCATCGTGCAGTTCACTAGTGTTGACATGCATGCCCTCCCCCCCTCCCCTCCGGTAACTTATTTTCCTTAAACTTTTGCATCTTTTTTTTTTTTTTTTCTGTCACAAGTTGAATGTCCTAAATGTATAATATTCTTCTCTGCAGTTCTCCTCTGCTATAACTTAATCTAAACTTAATAAACTAAAATCTAGTTGCATTGTATATTGTGCATTGTAAACTTGCATTGTATATTATGATTATTGTTGATGAATTGCTTTTGTTCCTCTTTTTTTATCGCGTTTGAAAGGAGAAATGGAGAAATGTAAATAATATACCTTTTTTTAAGGCAGACAGGTTACAACAAACTCTTGATTTGAAACTTAAATATGAAATTTAAGATTGATCTTTAAGAAGCTTATACTAAATGAATTTCCTTGTATTATTTGCAATTAATCCAAATGTTTTTTTTTTTTTTATCCATTGACATTTGATTGCATTCAGTGTGGTTATGACATATAATTTATAGTTATTATGTTATTTGTTAATTTTTCCATTCTCTTTTAACCCTGGTTACATCATCAGAAAAGACATTTCTGGGAGGGGAAAAGTCATTCATTTATTCGTTCACTTACTAGTTCACTCGCACACTCACTCACTCATTCACTCACTCACTCACTCGCTCGCTCGTCCACTCGTTCACTCACTCACTCACTCACTCACTCACTCACTCACTCACTCACTCACTCACTCACTCACTCACTCACTCACTCACTCACTCACTCACTCACTCACTCGTCCACTCACACTGAATTTTTAAATAACATGCACTCATTGCACTGGTATATTGTGTACAATAGGATAAGGAATTAAAATAATAAATAGTGATCATGTCTGTAATATTTTTTTTCTTTTTTTGCAACCCAAGCAGATTGTTTTTTAGTGCACAGGCGTCTTTACTAGCCTGAAGTCATCATACTCAGATGCTAGTCAGAATATGAGTCTGATTCTGCTCCATTGGGCTGTGATTATGGGGCGTGTTTCAATCGAACCAGGGAATAAATTGCCTCTGCACTTCATTCATCTTTCCGATCGACAAATGCCCTGATCGCGGTTCTCTGTTCCTCTTTTAAAATGAATGCGCTGTCGATATCTTCTATAACAGACGCGATGGCGGAATCTACACATCTCAATTCTCCAGCGGCAGTCATCTTTGTTGTAAACAAATTCAACCCGAGCGCTCTTTGGTGACGTGGATGATTACGTCACTGTTGATCATCTGTCCATCATCGTATAAAGCCCGCCCTGACCATTTGATTGGTCTGAACAGCTCTGGTTCGAGCATAGTTGCTCCACAACGGATCAAGTCCAGACCGAACTTCCCGACCTCAAATGCTGTGGGCGGGGCTAAGTTCGACTGGCATCCAGGCTAGTCTTTTACAGTCTCACAAAATATAATTTATAATAATTTACGGTCCCAAGGACCTTTTTTGCGAGTGTTCACGGCCAAAATTGACCTGGTGATGCAAAACACTATAGAATTGATGCTGGCAAGGGTCAGGACGAGTTTAACCACAGCTGTGATCTGCTCTGCTGTTTACGCATTCAGCACGTTGCAGAACTCTGGGACATGACAAGATCACGCTCGGCAGGGCTCGCCAACCCCAGTGGCTTTCGCTTGCGGCATGGGCACATCGTGAGAATGGCAATTAAAGGAGAAGAACCTGTTATTTCTGACAATTATCACAAGTCTGGAACTGGCACTTTTGAGTGCTGAGTGACGTTTGAAGAGGCTTCAACGGCCCGTGACTCATCACTGTCACACATGCATGACATCGCATGTGGCGTAACGTCACGATGTCATTTAAACCTTTGTTTGAGAACTAGTTATTTTTTTAGTTTAAGGGTAGAAAAGGTTGACTAATGACACTTGTTGATTGGAGAGCTTATCTTTAACTCATTTCAAGCAACAATCCATCAAATATAATAGTTTTTTTTAAAGTCATGTGTGTCAAAGCATATATAAAAGTTTTATATAAATCTCCAATCAGGAATTGTTGCTGGTTAAGTGTCTGCAACTGTTTTGCTGCTGTTTAATAGAAAAGTTGCTCGTATCTGCAATTGAGACTGAAGCATACGTGGGCTTCATTACTGTTTAGTACCTTTAGTGTTACATATTTAAGATAAACATATTTAAGATAAACCATCTCTTATTCTGATGCTGTGATCAGATTCTCTGTCACTGTAATAAGTGATTAGTTGACTTAACTTAAAAAAATTGAGGAAACCCGTTGCCTTAAAATTATTAAGTAAATAAACTTCATGCTTAATTGAAATTATGTGGAATTGTCAAGTTCACATAACTTAATTTTTTCAATTAAGCGTTAAGTTTATGTACTTTTAACGGGTTTACTAAAAGTGAACTGAACACTTTTTGCAGTGTACACACTTGTGGCTCATAAAACAGCCTTAAAACTCTCTTTATTAATGTGCTTTTGTTCCTCTATTCTTTCACTGTAAAATCCATAAAATACTGCATTTTGGGGAATTGGAGTTTATAAAGCTTCAAAAATTGTAGAGAATGTGAAAAAAAATTACCAACCAGATTGCATTTGTATTTATTTATTCTTTAATTCATGCTTTTATGTATTTGTCTGTTTTTGTGCAGCTTCACAAGCTGTTTATTGCAATTTGTGTCAAGCATGCATTTAGTTTATACATCTTTTGAAAATCTTACCATACTTAGAATTAACGTCATTCTTAATTATGAAACCGTGAGTTAACTTTTTTTTCTGCCTTCATTTCATTCATTGATCTTAGAGACAAATGCATGTTTAACACAAACAAAATGTTTTTGATGTCTAATGAGCTTCCCAGTGTTTCCTCCGCTCAGTTGTGGTAATGAGCTTAAAAAGGATGAAGGGAAATGATGCAAATCACATCAGCCTCAAAAATATTTAAGAAAGCATTACAGTGTTCATGCTGTTTATATGAGTTAGATCACTAGCTTTGCTGTTGTAGTCTGGTGCCGTTTGTCTGTTTTAGTGCTTATTTCAGTTTATGATAAACAGTTTCTTCATAACTGTCTAAAATGACCAAGCGTTTCTTTGTTATCCAATATCTTGGCGTTGAAGAACAACATATCTAGTGAGTCATCTTTTTTTAATTATATGAATTTAAACAGATTTCCTGGATAGTTTAATTTCTAAAGAAAAAGACCTTCAGGTTTGCTTTTATTTCAGCATCATTCAACAGACTCCTTGTGGAGTTTTACGGCAGTTTGTGTAGTCTAATATCAGGAATCTGGTTTATTTTCCTGTCCTCTATTAATAGACGTTTGTGTTATTTTGACACCTCTGCTGTGTGTTCTTGGAACTGTTTTAACCCCGGTGGCTTTGTGTGTTTTGTCTTTGTGAAGCGTGATGACATTATTGCAGTGTTTTCCCCGTGCGGTCCTGTAAGGTCATGAAACACAGCCGCAAATAAAGATTGGTCACAGTAGAAGAGTTACTCCTTTGAGAGAAATGTTTCATCTCAAGCATTTTCTCAAATCAGACTTGACAGAGAGAAGCTCTCCGGATTAGACTACAGTGCACAACATTCTGTTCCTATCTTCTGGGTAGATGTACCTCAGTTTGACATCCAATTCATACGTTCATGCTGGAAGGCAACATGAAACGCTGTTTGTGACCCATTTTACCTCCGCAATGACTATTTATAAAAAAAAAAAAAAACCTGTATATTTAATGAGGAGGAATTATTTTTTTCAGTTTATTTTATTTTATTTTATTTCAGTTTATTTATTTTTTAAATTCAGTTTTTATTTTATTTTATTATTATTTTATTTTTATTATTTTATTTCATTTCATTATTTCATAATTAAAATTAAATTAAATTAAATTAAATTAAATTAAATTAAATTAAATTAAATTAAATTACATTTAATTTAATTTTCATTTCATTTCATTTCAGTTCAGTTCAGTTCAATGCACTGATTAATCATTTCCATTGCATTATTTCATTTTATTTCATTTTATTTCATTTTATTTCAGTTCAGTTCACTTCATCGTTTCAGTTCAGTATATGCACTGATGAATAATTTACAGTTCAGGTCAATATTGATTTCATGTTGACTTTAAAGAGATGTGCCATCAGAGCCGTAAACGCAGGACTTTATATAGACTTAGACATACTTTCCGATTTGAAGTCAAATTCTGTCCTTATTATGATCTTTTTCCTCAAACTCTGGTCATAAGAGTTCACTGCTTTAGGCGAATCACAATTGCCTTCCAGTAAGAAGAAAAATCCTCCCAGCCCGTTATTTAGCGAACCCATGTGCTGTTGGTAAAGCGAGTTTTGCTTTATGAGGTTTCGAGACGTTGCTCTGAATGTGCGCTCTTGAGTTCAGTAGATCTGCTCTATTTGCCGTGTCTCTATACCAGTGGTTTGAGCTAATACGATACAGAGGCTTGTGTTAACATGTGGTAGTGTTCAGAGGGACCACACTTCAGTGTAATTCAGGTCTCTCTTCCTCTTACAGCGGGGTCTGGGAGTACTTCAAGGTTTTTGGCAGGTCTCTCATCATTTTCAGAGACTGTGTTTCTGGCAGCTCTTCCTCATGTGTGATGCCAAAGACATTCGTTTCTAAATGAGAGTGGATAGTGGGTTTGCAGATAGTGAGTAAACACTGGACAACCAGGTACCGTCACTGATATGACGTCGATGGGCTTTTTGGAGATTTTTTCATATTAAGCATATAGGCCGACTTTTGTATTTCCGTTGTTTTAAGATATGGACTATATCTATAGTGTGTGTTTATATAAAAAGTCAAAATCAGCTTTCATGGGTTTAAATAAAAGATTTTTGATATAAGAGACAATTAAAACAACTGTGTGCATCAAAACCACTTGTTTCCTGGTAAAAACATTAAGTTGATTTTCAAAGGTCAATAAATCTGCGACAGCTGAATGTAACGTTTTTGACAAGCCAAACATATCAGTTTCTGAATAACATGTAATTTATTTAAGCCAGAAATTAACCTAAGTTTAAAAAAAAAAGTATAGTGAACTACACAAAAAGGATTTAAATTATAATTATCCAAAAATCTAACAGTTCACCCCTCACGCATGTTATCATGTCCGTCAAAAACGTATAGGCTGGCTTTCTATAATATTAGAACAAAAAAAAATTAAATACACTCATTGGCATTTTTATTTTATTTTTGAATTTAAACTGTATAGAGCTATTATTTTCAGATGTCTTTTTCTACTGCAAATTATTATTATTATTAATTTATTAAATAATTTATATAATAATTGTCATATCGTCATGTTCTAAACTGTGTAGTGCTATTCTTTTTTTAAAGTAATAAAACAGTTTTTACTGCTGATTTTCCTTGTGATATATAGGATTGCAGTTCGGTGCATTAGTATAAATTCTGTAAATAATAATAATAATAATAATAAAAAATAATGGCCAAAATGTTGTATCTGATCAAATTTCTTCATCAGCGTATCTGTACTCGCAGTATTTGTAACAGACGCAACGGCCAAACTGCCCAGTGTGACTTTGGTCAGAATCTGGGCAGACAGGGTGTGTAAATTCATGACTTTCCTCACTAGTCATATTTGCATATTGTGAGTGGTTAGCAGAATTCAAATCAGCGGTGCAACTGGTCATCGCTCAGGCCAAAATTCAATATGAATTGTATTCAAACAAGCATTTAAATGACATGAAACACAACGCCACTGTTAAGACTGAACATTAACAACAGTGAAAAAGATAAATAATCTTCACAACAGAACAAACAGCTAAATGCACAATGGGAGTCATTGTCACGTCTTTCTCACTGTGATGTTTCCAAACATATGAAATATATTGATGTTATGATTAAAGTACTCAGGAACTAGAATAAATATGGCTGCACGTGATACTCGGTTACTTAAACATGTATCGAGTGTCAAAAGGCAAAAAGACGAGTGTATTTGATTTGGAATAATGGAGGTATTTTGAATGGACACGGAGTGAATGTTTGGGACTGTAGGGAGAGTTGCTGGCACACGCTAATGGCGTTTAGTCTCTTTACTGATTTCTAGAAGTGTGGAATCAATCGCATGGAAGCTGTCAAGTCATGTCAAGTTACTTTTATTTACAATACATATTGTTTCAAAGCAGCTTCACAGTGATAACAGGGAAATAATGCAACAAAGTTTGTTTCTAGAAGAAAATAGCATCACAGTCCAGCTTAAGCAAGTTCAGTGATGGTTCTTTTTTGTTGTAAAAAGTTATTAATTTAGTTCATTTATATATAAAGCCGCTCTGGAGAAAATCGTGATGTCATTGTCAAGCTCAGTTCAGTTCTCATATAATGGTGTCAATGCAACAGATCAATAATATTGTTGAATATTAAATTAAATGTCGCGTGTTGGACGTCCGAGAATGCGTTTAATTGAAGAGAGCTTATTTAGTACGAATGTTCAAAGCACTGAACACACGAGCGGAGGACTCTTTCTTCTGCATATCTGATGGGTTGATGTTTTTTACATCACTGTTATGTCTGGACCGATGTCTTGTTTGAGTTCAGTATGATGTTTTATGGAAACATTTGCTCTTTTGTCTTGATATCACCTCTGTATTCTGCTCCTGCCAGTGAGGTGTTCCTGTTTTCCTGAGCGTTAGATCTCTAATCACTGTTTTTATGAGCATATTGAGTCCTGCGTGCGTGGCATGACTTACAAGAGCTCAGCCCTCTTGCCTCCTCAGAAAGACAGTTCCCATTTCAGTTCCTATCCAATGATATCCAGTTTTATCAGGTTTATCAGATGCATGCTTGGGGTTCTTTGGCTGTGTGACCGATATAGTTGTTATTCGTGTCTCAGTGGGGTGTATATCATTGTCTTATCGAGCATTGAGTTCTGTTGATGTAATGAAGACGTTTGCACATTATTCAGCTAAACTGCCAATATGAATTAGATTTTTGAAGAGAGTGTATCTGGTGTCTGACCATGTAGAAGTTATACTGAGTGTTCTGGCTGGTTTTCAGGGCATTGATATGCAGTTGATTGGTTTTAGTTATTTCCATATTATTTGTGTTTTGTACGCATAAACACACATCAGGCTGTACGATTAATCGAAATGAAACCGCATGCGATTTGGCAAAGGCTGCGATTATTTTATGCGCAGCTTGTCAGTGCAGCACGGCTCTGTGATCAGTAGTAAATGCTGCTCCATCTGAAAGATAGAGGGCGCTCTCTCGCAGAAACGCAAATATGCCCCGCAGAAGTAGATAACTCACGTCATTCCACAAAATCCCTATGGGCGTCATATTATCGCTGTAGCTGAATAAACAGAAGATTGAAATGCTTTGATTGATTTATTAAATGTTGTCTTTTGTTGGACGAGGTTCATAAATGCTTCTCATGTTTGGAAAAGATGTTTGACGTGTTGCTTTTTCAAATGCATGTTATAAGCGTCTCAAACTCGCAGTGCTTTCAGATGGAGCAGCGTACTGATCACAGAGCCGTACGTCACTGACAAGCTGCACATTAAAACTAATCGCAGCCTTTGATATTTCATCATCTCAATAAGCAAAATCGGTTTAAGCGTGATTTCATGTTAATTACAAATAATTGAAATAATTAATTAATTAAATAATAATAAAAAATATACAGTGAGGAAAATAAGTATTTGAACACCCTGCTATTTTGCAAGTTCTCCCACTTGGAAATCATGGAGGGGTCTGAAATTGTCATCGTAGGTGCATGTCCACTGTGAGAGACATAATCAAAAAAAAAATCCAGAAATCACAATATATGATTTTTTAACTATTTATTTGTATGATACAGCTGCAAATAAGTATTTGAACACCTGTCTATCAGCTAGAATTCTGACCCTCAAAGACCTGTTAGTCTGCCTTTAAAATGTCCACCTCCACTCCATTTATTATCCTAAATTAGATGCACCTGTTTGAGGTTGTTAGCTGCATAAAGACACCTGTCCACCCCATACAATCAGTAAGAATCCAACTACTAACATGGCCAAGACCAAAGAGCTGTCCAAAGACACTAGAGACAAAATTGTACACCTCCACAAGGCTGGAAAGGGCTACGGGGAAATTGCCAAGCAGCTTGGTGAAAAAAGGTCCACTGTTGGAGCAATCATTAGAAAATGGAAGAAGCTAAACATGACTGTCAATCTCCCTCGGACTGGGGCTCCATGCAAGATCTCACCTCGTGGGGTCTCAATGATCCTAAGAAAGGTGAGAAATCAGCCCAGAACTACACGGGAGGAGCTGGTCAATGACCTGAAAAGAGCTGGGACCACCGTTTCCAAGGTTACTGTTAGTAATACACTAAGACGTCATGGTTTGAAATCATGCATGGCACGGAAGGTTCCCCTGCTTAAACAAGCACATGTCAAGGCCCGTCTTAAGTTTGCCAATGACCATTTGGATGATCCAGAGGAGTCATGGGAGAAAGTCATGTGGTCAGATGAGACCAAAATAGAACTTTTTGGTCATAATTCCACTAAACGTGTTTGGAGGAAGAAGAATGATGAGTACCATCCCAAGAACACCATCCCTACTGTGAAGCATGGGGGTGGTAGCATCATGCTTTGGGGGTGTTTTTCTGCACATGGGACAGGGCGACTGCACTGTATTAAGGAGAGGATGACCGGGGCCATGTATTGCGAGATTTTGGGGAACAACCTCCTTCCCTCAGTTAGAGCATTGAAGATGGGTCGAGGCTGGGTCTTCCAACATGACAATGACCCGAAGCACACAGCCAGGATAACCAAGGAGTGGCTCTGTAAGAAGCATATCAAGGTTCTGGCGTGGCCTAGCCAGTCTCCAGACCTAAACCCAATAGAGAATCTTTGGAGGGAGCTCAAACTGCGTGTTTCTCAGCGACAGCCCAGAAACCTGACTGATCTAGAGAAGATCTGTGTGGAGGAGTGGGCCAAAATCCCTCCTGCAGTGTGTGCAAACCTGGTGAAAAACTACAGGAAACGTTTGACCTCTGTAATTGCAAACAAAGGCTACTGTACCAAATATTAACATTGATTTGCTCAGGTGTTCAAATACTTATTTGCAGCTATATCATACAAATAAATAGTTAAAAAATCATACATTGTGATTTCTGGAATTTTTTTTTTTAGATTATGTCTCTCACAGTGGACATGCACCTACGATGACAATTTCAGACCCCTCCATGATTTCCAAGTGGGAGAACTTGCAAAATAGCAGGGTGTTCAAATACTTATTTTCCTCACTGTATATATATATATATATATATATATATATATATATATATACACTAGGGGGTGTAATGGTTCTCGGTTATCATCTTAACCCACGGTTCGGCATGCACTTGGACCACGGTTCATCTTAATTCTGACGTTCTGCTAATGCATGTTTTTGTCACTGGATACACATTTCCAATACATTACAACAGCGATGATCAAAAAAAAAAAAACGTGGACAAAACGTGTCTTCGTAAACTTTGTTCAATGCGAGTGCCGTATGCTCTAATATGAGCAGTCATTTACACTGTCATCACCGGGTGTTGATAGCGTGCGAGCACAGATGAGACCTGAACAGCACACGTTGCTGTTTGTGTTTAAACTATTAACATTTATATTAAATATTAACATTTAAGAGCCAGAAGACGCGAATGAGAACTCGCACGCGCTGTAAGAAGATTGCGTGTGTGCACTCAACTGAAGCGCGCAAACCTGCGTCTCAGACAACGCGCAAATATTGAGTTCTCTTTCAAGTCTCGCACTTCGACAGACAAATTCACACACATTACGTCATCATGCCCATTTTGGTGTGTTAGAATAGCAGACATAGTCGAGGCTTGTGTATCAGTATCAGTGTGTACTGGATCCGTGCATTATATCTTAAAGTGACAGAAGGCTAATACTCCTGCTGTCTGTTTTTAATGTTAGTCAAACAACAAAAGACAAGGAAAACACTCACTGCTCTAGACTGAATAGCTTTTGTAACTTTAATAAGGATTCATCTTTAATTTATACAGTCAAATATGCAATGTTATTTTACAATTTCTGTACCTGAAAACTAATGTTAGACCCACCTGAAAAACCGGAAAAGCACTGTTTATTTTATTTGTATCCTTGCTCTATTTTATTTGTGCTGTTGCTTGTAGTTAGATTATTTGTTCATATTTTATTTATTTTATTTTACAGTAGTCCATTTTTCCCTAAACATAGCATGTACCGAATCGTCCCGAAACCGTGACCCTAAAACCGTGATACAAACTGAACCGTGAGTAATTTGAACTGTTGTGTGTGTGTATATACATACATACATGCATACATACACACACACACACACACACACACACACACACACATCATGAATCATGCACAAAATGACAAGTAACATTTATTAATATAAATAAAATAGTCTCAGTTTTGATTTAATGTTGTCTTTTAAAAAGACAAGAACAAGCACAAAAACAAGTAGCCAGAGGGAAGTAACAAATAAACATTCAGATTCATTGTAAATTAGAGAATGTTCTGTAGTTTTTAAGTGTTTTCTATTAGGAAACAAGCATCTAAAGTAAAAATTGGACACCAGGGAGATTAATTTAATTTAATATCAACCTTTTTAATCAATTGCAGCTCCAGAGAGGCAAAACCACAAACCCTGATGGTAGAAGCGTGCTTTGGGAGATAATCCGACAGTTCAGTGACCATTGTGGGGGTAATGGGGGGAGATTTACTCAGGAAGATCAGAGAAAACCACAAGCCCACAGAACTGGCCAAAGAAGCGTGCCGGCTTTCAGCAGCGAGACAGCATCTTTATTTCCTAACCTCTGCTTCTGCCTTGTTACTGCAATTAGCCAATGTCTTTAGGGGCTTGAGGATTTGATTGGTTCTTTTCATCAGCGATGGACCAGCTTGTCATCATATGTGCTGAAACGTCTGTGTCTTGCATAACGGTAACAGAAGCATGGCTCACCAGGAATCATCTCATATGAAACACAAATTATTTAGGGAATCGGCATTAAAAAGCCCTGATGGATGCATGCCAGACAATGTTCAATGGAGTTCATTTACCAAATAATGAAGTTAAGCTCCTGGATCTAATAGTAAGATCCAACAGATGAAACCTTGTTAATATCCAGCAACCGCAGGATTTAATCAGATTTTGGTAGTTTAATCTGGGTTGTGTTCTGTATGTGACTAAATGTGCAAACAGTCCATTAAATTACTTTTATTAAATGTATAGTTCCAAACACTAAAATCTGATTGGATGAACCACTTCAAAGCCATTGTACAATAGCTTAATCTGAATAGCTCATCATTTGAATTCTATTATATGCACCCAACAGCTACAGACCAGTTAGATCATTAAATATTGCTATTTATCTTTAGGCTGTTTTTGCCAAAAATGGACCTTCATATGCTGGTCTTTTGGGCAGGAATATGTATTAAAACTAGCTGAAGTCAAGAGACAAGAGGTTAAAGAGTAGTTCTAATAGTTTAGCTTCAGCAGACTGTCTTGAAGATTCCTCAATGTGAAAAATGTAATCAATTGAGCAAATCATCGTATTCATGATTTCTGAAATATCATGTGACACTGAAGACTGGAGTAATGATGTTGAAAATTCATTCAGCCGTTTTGCTGTAATCATTCTGTGAAAATCTTCTTTGACAAAACGTAATAAATAAATCAAAAGCTTATTTGTTAAAAAAACAATGAAAGGAAACAATTTTATTTAACATTTTAGTATTTTAAATGAGTTCAAAAATATATTTATCAAGTTAGTACATCAGCCCCTCACCCTTCAACATTAGTCACAGACACAGTCCCATGAAAAAAAAAAGAAAAAAGTCCAAGTGAACAAACAGATTGGTAAGCTTAACTTGTATAATTTTTTTCATTGTAAGTCATGAAGTCAATCAACATTTAACATTGTTGTCTGAAAGGGCGAATTGATTAATGTTAATATAAATTCATTACCATGTTACAAAAAAAAAAGAAAGAAAAAAAGTCCACATTACAGACAAACAGCATCCAGACAAACTGATGAAATTGTTAACAGGGATGCAAACTAGTCCCCTTTCATTGAAAATCACATTTTAATTTTAAAATGGGACATTTGTGTGATTTCATGTAGATCCGATGGATTTTTGAAAACTTTTGCTACTCCATAATTCAGTACAAAACAGTGCTGAACTTTAATAGTGATTTTATAATATCTAAATATAAATCCAAAAGCAAAACATATGAAAAGGAAAATATAAGGGAGTGGTAATGGGAAATGAGCCAATCTACTTATAGTGGTAATATCGTGTCATTTTCATTTTAAAAGTGGTTGTTTTCCACCAAGTGGCAGAAATATTTCACATAAAGGGATAGTTCACCTAAAAGAATGTCGGTAACCGAACATTGACTTTCACAGCAAAGGGTGCAGTTGCGCCCCTGCATAAGAGGCTTCTTTCGAAAACTTTCTTTGTTTAATATTACCAAACTCAATTCATTATGACTGTATGCTGTACTGTACTGTACGTTACTGCTACTTTGAGATCTTAACTAGTAAAAAATAAGGGTTCCAAAACAGGATTCCCCAAGATCCTTTCAGTAAACCGTTCTTAAAATAAAAATATTTTTGTGAATAACTTTTTAATAAAGAACCTTGTGTGCAATGGAATGCTTCCATAGATGTTAAAGATTCTTAATGGAACTAGAGAAACCAAAAAATAACTTTTATTTTTAACTTGTTTCCAAAAAATACTAGCATTGAGATTAATTATGATGTAGTGGTGAAATGAATATAGGATACAGATTTTTAGTGGCGTGTACTAAATCAAGCATCACTATTACTATTGCTCACACTGAGGGTTAGCGATTTAAACAAACCCCTAATGCTAAAGTGTTAAACTTTCACTCATACAAATTAGTCCAGATTTCTTTCAGTACATTTGTAGAAGTAGTTGACTGTTTTGATTGATTCCACTTATAGTTCATAAGATTCTCCGTTCCTCATGATTGGAAACTTCCCTGGCTGTTTTACGATATTATGCTTGTGAGAAGTCGTGAATTTACCTTTGACAAACATTTCACTTTCTACCCCCACACGGTCCTTAAAAGTGCTGAAGCATGCATGCGCTATTTACGTCTGCCGTATTCTCTGTGCGTTTTACTATCTGCGGTTTTTAGAAATTGGAAACAACCAAACATTGTTGCTATGGCCTAGAAAATAAATTTCAACCAGCTGTGCCATAGTATTTTTAGATATGCTTTTAGGCACAGAGGGACTTTTTTGGGGGGGGGTTTGTGAAGATCTGCGATTTCACACAGTACCATGAAGTTCCAGTTCGACATAATTACAGCTTACTATTCGGGGCTAATCTGAAGGAGTCTATATGAGCAAAAAATAAAAATATGTAGCAGATGCATCACGCAAAATAATAACATTTTCAAATGAAGCATGCATTTTCTCGGCTCCACTGGAAGGTACCAGGAATCCCTCAAAGTGTCCTTCACGCCTCATCCTCTGAACTGCCAGTGATTCTGCTTTTTGTCCGGATGAGACGGCTGTCCGTGGCAGTTTGGAGTTGACTAGGAGTGCCGATGAAATGTATGGGACATTTGAGTCGTCAGAGCAGGGGAACAGAAGCCGTTTTGGTGGGGACTGTGATTGGAGTGAATCATGTTGGCTAACTCGGTGTGGGCATCACACATATGGAAACACTCTGAGGACTCAGAAACTCAAGAACGGCAGACTTAGACAGAAGCTTTTATAAACAGGACTAAGCTGGTATTAGAGATGGTATCGGCTTTCTGCTGTTGTCATCTTGCGTAGACGGAGGGATATAATTAACTTTGGACTGATAGTGATTGTTGTACATGACTCCCTATCATTTTCCTAAATTCAATATGTATTTTTTTTTAAAATGGCATTTAAAAGTAATTCTTCTGATAAATTTACCGGAATAAGATTGCTTTGACATACTGTAGCAATTGTTCCTCCTAGAAAGCTGAGAAAACTGAGATCTGGGCTGCTATTCAGATATATTTAACTCTTATTGTCAGAATAAAACATGTCCAATTTTTATTATAGAAGCTTGTTTCCCCTTTAAAAACACTTATAATCTACAACACATTATCCTATTTACAATGCAACCGTTTATTAGTTCCTTCTCTCTGGTCTGCTTGTTTACTGCCTTTTTAATAACAAAATTAAATAAAAATTGACCTAATTTATTGAATACTATGTATGTGTATGTGTGTGTTAATTTATAATTCTCCCGAAAACCTTCTGTCATCATTTAGTCTCCCTCATGTCATTCTAAACCCATGTGACATGAAATATGAAATAATGCATATAACCAAAGGCGTGAATAAACTAGATTTTTAGTGACGTTTAAGATGTTAAACAATGTGATTTTTAGATTTAAGTGAATTATTATTGTTTTTATTTTTGTATATTTGTTTGTCATGTTTTTGTACCCAGCAGCATATGGTATAGTGGTGTATGGATATCTTATGGTCATGCATATGTATGTATTGTTTAACCTGTTCACATTACGTGTCCTGTATGTATTGCACCTTCAAGAATAAAGAAAAAATCCCACGTGACATTCTTACATGGAGCATGGAAGGAGTTTGAGATTGAATAATTACTGTGATTGGAGTTGTCAAGCCTCAAAAAGCGCCATAAAAGTGTCATAAAAGTGTGCTCTGATATATCAAACTCTTCAGAAGTCATATGATAGCTTTGAGTGAGGAACAGACTGAAATCGAACTCATTATCATTTACAGTCTTCTCCTCTAATGGATCGTTAACCATTTCAGATCACTAAATCGGTGGGCTGAATTAATGGTCAGTCGATTCATTTATAAAGATCAGCTTCAAAAGAATGATTGGTTCACAAATGTGAAATATACTGCATGGAAATGTATGATGCTTAGATCTCCTGAGTTTTGAATGTAATGTAATTTTCCTCAGTGGAAACGCTGAACTCATGTTGGTTATGTTGGAGACTCTCGCGTGCTTGTGTGTGTTCTCCCTGACCCCATGTTTGTTAGTGAAAAACCAGTACTCAAATGAAATGGGATGTGACCCTGATGGTCTGTGAGCGGGACGCAGCAGCAGGTGCTTTGGGGATCTGCGGCTTAGGATGTGGCTTTCGCTGGAGCGATTGTTCTGAACAAGAGAGGCAGGTGGCCTATGACACAGGAAGCTCGTATTGTGTTGTCGCTGTTTGACTTTGGACCGTTCCTCTCATCAATAACCCAGTGAGTCTCTTTGCTCTTTAGAACGACAGGCTGGAGTTTGTTGTCATTGTTGTGAGGCTTTTCCCATGTCATTGTCACAGTGATTTACATTCATATGTTCTTATATTCTTATTAGAGGCGTGCTTTAATGCACATCACTATTGTACAATTGTTCTCGCTGGTTTGATTGAATACTGGACATTCACGAACCTTTGTTTCCAATTAATGCAAAATAAATTGATATGCTCATTGTGGAGCCATACGTTACAGTGATTTTACTATGGTTAAAGGGTTTTGTTAGACTCACGGTGAAGCACAATGATCACTGGCATGTGCTTCTCCAAATGGCTTATTGCATTTATGGCAACATCAGTATAATTAAATAAATAGCCTTTATGGTTTTTGCCGTTATTTTGATTACAGTGAGTGTAAAGTAATTTAAACTGTTTCCCCTTTTGTCATTATCTTTGAAGGAGCTCATTCTCATGGTGATGAGCCCTAAGCTCATTCTCATCACTGCATTGGTTACCTATAAAGTTCCGTATTAATTACAAGGTATTGCTACTGATTTATAAAGCCCTAAATGGCTTACCTCCAGTCTATTTAACGGATCTTCCATCGCACTATAATCCATCGCGCTCTTTAAGATCACTAAATTCAAGGCTTTTGGTCATACCTAGGATATCCAGATCCACCAAAGGAGGGAGAGCATTTAGCTCCAAAACTCTGGAATAGCCTTCCTGATAGTGTTCGTTGCTCAGACTCGCTCTCCCAGTTTAAAACTAGATTAAAGTCGCATCTCTTCAGCCAGGCATTCATATAATATTTTTAATTTTACAGTTCAAATTACAATCCGGCCTCTAGTTAATAAACGCCAGAGGAGAACTGGCCCCTGTCTGAGCCTGGGTTCTCCCAAGGTTTTTTTTTTCTCCATTAGGTCACCTGATGGAGTTTTAGGACACCATTAGGTCACTTGATGGAGTTTTTCGGTTCCTTGCCACTGTTGCCTTTGGCTTGCTCAGTTGGGGATATTCTGGGGATATTTAATTTGATTTGATCAATCAATAAATTCCACTAGAAACAAACCTTGTTGTATTATTTTAATTTAATACTGTGAAGCTGCTTTGATACAATCTGTATTGTGAAAAGCGCTATACAAATATACTTGACTTGACTTGACTTGATGTTCAAAGTACGGGGTGGTGTGGCGCAATGGATAAGACAAATGCCTTTGGTGTGAGAGACCCGGGTTCGAATCCACTGTGAGACACCAATGTGTCCCTGAGCAAGACACTTAACCCCTAGTTGCTCCAGAGGCGTGCGACCTCTGACATATATAGCAATTGTAAGTCGCTTTGGATAAAAGCGTCAGCTAAATGAATAAATGTAAATGTAAAAGTATACTAATTATATACATACATATATTCTTTTTAGCAGTTCAATTTGCGAATTCATCATGGAACTTTGTCTTTGACATTGACATTATTCTAATTACTGCAATTATTATGGCTCTTGTGTACACAATTTAGTAGGAATTTTCAGTTTACTTACAAGTAAAGTCAAGTCACCTTTATTTATATAGCGCTTTTTACAATACAGATTGTTTCAGAGCAGCTTTACAGTGATAACAGGAAAATAATGCAACAAAGTTTGTTTCTGCTGTACAGATGGAAGCATCTGAAATGGAGAGAATCTGTGAAGTCCTTATAGATCTGAATTTACACAAATTGGTAAAAATGTGTCCTGGACTGTGAGTTAGTCCGGTGATCTTACTGGCCTGATTAATGACCAGTGACAGTTTGCTGTTGTTGTTTCTTCTCATTCTTTCATTCTTACCCCTAAAACAATGGTAAATGTAAAAATCTTTTCAGTCAGTGATCTGTAAGCTTTGGTTAGCATACACATACTGGTGTTGAAACTAATCAGTTTCTTGTAGAATTCAGTTAATGTTTGGTTAAAGCTTTCTGTAAACTGGCTTTGAATGACATCTTTTTATAATACAAATGAGCTGCTATTGGTTTTTACTTATTCTCTCACCAAATTATTTATTCTTTGGAGAAATGCTGGTTTTCGCCTAGATTTCACACGGACTACCGTGTCAAACAGATGTTTGCAGTATGTTTGGCTTTGCCGGGTGTGGTTGTGTTACTGTGTTTTTAAATTCACTTGTTAAAGCTCTAATGACCGCGGTGAACGCAGAAGCGCTCGCTTTGTCGTTGTAGCTGGGACATTTTCGTCTGAAATCGTTTTAAATGGCCATTTTTCACATTTACGATCCACTCATTTACCTAAGCACATTCTTGAGATTTACAAGTTCAATTTTAAGCAACCCAAACTTCATAACAGGAAAATAGTTAAACAAGCAGCTAAACATCTGCGAATTCCCCACGAGGTGGGCGGTTTTAAACAAGCACTCGAGAACGCTGCGCCAACAGAAGCTGTGGTTGTTTTTTAAGCCTTGTTTTTCTGTATTTCAAAATTACCAATATCAACCATATCCTGTTATTGAAGCTGATTGATATGAGTAACACAAAGATTTCCTCTTCCTCACGGTGGGCAGAGCGCTCGTCATTCTCAAAGCATGACTGGACACATTCGAACGCAACAGTCCACTGTGTCACCCTATTAGTGGGATTGTATTTTTGACATGGCGGTTGAGTGGGTGTGGCTCGAACCCTAATTTTACCATTTGCTGCGGTCTGTTGTTGGTGCAATTTTGCTTAAATAACGGTTTGGATTCAATGTGTTTTTTCTTTTTTTCCTTTTTTTTTAATAGCCCGAGCACCCTGCAGGACGTCTTGCAGTTCTTGGCCGTTTTCCCTCACACAAAATGCACATCACATCTGAGACAGCTATGCCCAGATGCTCTAATGTAAATGTTGATTCACAACCAGCAGTCTGACCAACCGGAAAGAGCCAAGACATTGTGCGTGCCAAGAGCAAAATAGATCGCAGCTGAAGACTGGCATGTTGAGTTTGTCCAGGGCCTTCACTTGATTCACAGAGCAGGCATCAGTACCCCATCTGATGTCAAATGTGTCAAACGATCAGTAGCCCAGCTGTCAGAGCAGGAAAGACTGGGGTTGGCCGGATGAAGCTGTATATACTGGTAGTGATAGAAATGTGTCCACCGATAGACATTTTGCTATACAGCAAGTTACAGCTACACATTTCAACACTATTCACTGTCTGGTTTCTAGCTCTGCTCACTATGGACATTCATAAGGTCCATAACCATCTTCATTAGGTGCACAAAAGTATAATTATTATAAAGTATGATTTTATTTTATTATATTTTATGATTTTTTATATATATCACACACACTACTGGTCAAAAGTTTTAGATCGGTAACATTTTTTATGTTTTTAAAAGAAGTCTCTTCTGCTCACCAAGGCTGCATTTATTTAATAAAAAACAATAACAAAAAAACCCAACAATTTAAAATGACTGTTTTCTATTTTAATATATTTTAAAATGTAATTTATTCCTCAGATGAAAGCTGAATTTTCAACATCATTACTCCAGTCTTCAGTGTCACATGATCCTTCAGAAATCATTCTAATATGCAGATTTTATGCTCAAAAAACATTCTTAAAGATAGATTTGTGAACAATATTTGAGAGAAATTGGCCTTTTGTGTACATAAAAAAAAGTCTTAGATCTTTGAGTTCAGCTCATGAAAAATGGGGGCAAAAACAAAAGTGTTGCGTTTATAATTTTGTTCAGTGTGTGTATGTGTATATATATATTCCTCACAGGTGTGGCATATCAAGATGCTGATTAGACAGCATGATTATTGTTTAAAAGCAGAAGCCGTCAAGTCACCTTTATTTATATAGCGCTTTTTACAATACAGATTGTATCAAAGCAGCTTCACAGTGATAACATGAAAATAACACAACAAAGTTTGTTTCTAGAAGAAAATTGCATCATCGTCCACCTTAAGTAAAGCAGATCAATAATATTGATGAATATTAAATGTCCCCAACTAAGCAAGCCAAAAGCCAAGGCAACAGTGGCAAGGAACCAAACCTCCATCAAGGTGGCAGAATGGAGAAAAAAAGCTTGGGAGAAACCAGGCTCAGTCGGGGGCCAGTTCTCCTCTGGCCAACGAACGAACAGTGTATGATTATGATCCAGGCAGCATTACAGGTCAGAAGTCAGATTGGATCAGAACATTCATAATATCATCATTAGTTCATTAGATTAGATTTACCCCCTGAAATCAAAATTTAAGTGTTTTAGCCTTTAATATGAATATGTTAGCCTTAAGGTTATGAATAAGCTGTGTGTTCCAAAACAATGACAAAATTAATTTAGGAGATATAAGCATTCAAAACCTACAGTCTCTCACTTCTGCTAAAATGGATCACGGATTTTATGACATCACAGCGTACTTCAGATTCTCATCACATCTTCTGTCCAATCAAATGCTCTCTAGAATCTGAAGCGTCCCGCGACTCCCTCCCCCTATGCCATAAATACCACCTGGCCAAAGAGACCGTTGACACATCACAGATCAATATGGGTTGGAGATGTGTGTTCTGTTGCTCAAATGCTTGAGTTTTATTCCGTTTTCCAACTGTACTCTGGTTAAGAATGAAATGGCTAGAATTTATTCACTCCTCTACTATTGAATCCAACGTATCACCAGCGCTCGGATTCTCTTCCATGGTGCTGTCAAGTACGACTTACAGTCTGTGAGGTAAACTAAACGCTATTGGATATTTGAAAAGGGGGAGGAGCCATTCAATATGTCCCACATGTCCCATATGTTCCAACCTTTGACTGGTGGTGTATTTTTCTAATATATTTTTTATATAGCCAACAATGCAAGGAATAGAAACAAAGCAACAATAATGTAAATAGCAAAATAAACAAAAGTGTTCTAACATAAGCAAAGCATAGAGGAAAAAGTATTAACAAAATTTGTTTCATTACAGTATGCTAACTTAAGGAGTTTGGTTGTGTATTTTTAAGGACATCATTTAAGTCCTGTTTTATAATGTTTCTTTAACTTTTTTCAGTAAAACGATTTTGTTTTATCTCAGGTGTTATATAATAAGACCAAACAATTCTGATTCACCCAATGGTGTGAGTATCTGGTATGGCATGGTATGGTATAGTGCTATAGTATGGTATGTATACTCTATGCTATAGTATTGAATGGACTATCTGTTTGGCTGATCAATGGCAGAGTTTGGGAAACCAGTTTGAAATCATAAATGAGATACTTCACCTTCCCAGTCATTTTTTCCACTGAATTTCGAGGTAATTGAGACTATTCTTTGGAACACTGTACTTCCCTCAGCGTTTCCTCACCTGAGTTAGGGTTGTATTGTTATTTTGTAGTTGTCTGCTGGTTAAACTCTCTTGTTCTTTTGTGTTTTGCATGTGGGCCGACTGCAAACATCATGAGCTCATGCTGTTGAATTTTATTGGTGCCATCTTCAGACACGTCTGTCATTGAGTTAGTGTGAGTGTGTCAGTGTCTCCTCTCAGTACTTACAGTAGTTTAGTCAGCAATGCATTTGAATTATATTGCAAATGTTGGTTTACAGTGCAATTTTGACATCGCTGCACCAGAATGTAAGCAAACAGATGAGATCCAGAGCTTTCACTGAGGTTGACATTTCCAATAGGTATGATTCTATTTGTTTAATTGGCATTGCACACAAAGAAGTTTAGCTTTTTGACATGTCGGAAAACAAACACATTACATGTGCTAGGAGCCAAAAATACTTGCAGCCAACGGAAACTCATGATCACATGTGCTCTATGTGTGCTTAATAAGTTCTCTTATGAAAATTACTTTTTCATTCAGTTATTTATTCACTCACTCATTCATTCTTTTTTTTTTTTTTATTATTATTTTTAAAAGTTAAAAGTTTTCTCACTTGACAGGAAAACACAGGATGGCATTTGTCAATGCAGCCAAAACTAAAAAGGTAATATCTCAGGAGAGTACCTTAAACACAAGTCAACAGTCGCTTATATTACTCCACAGGACCAGAAATCCAAAAACACAGGAAAGTCCTTCTTGGAGTACATTCATAGAGTACATAACCTCCAACATAAACAAACAAAGCTAGACAATGACTGTGTAAAACGGATAAGTTTTTGCTTTTTAGTTTTCCGTTTCAAAACCATCTCCATTCACATGATGGAACCCACCGAAAACGACAAAAAACGCTGTATTCTTCTGCCAGGCCATTAGATGACGATGAAACACTATAGATTGAAACATAAAACGCACAAGCCGACTCAATAAATAGAATGAGTCGGCTCATTCTATTTGTCTGACCTATGAAAAGACAAATGAAAAGATAAACTGTGTTTTATTTTATGTCAGCATAAACGAACATCGCTAGACAGGTAGTCAACACATCTGGTTAGCATTTATCATTAATATTCAGCTAAAATGTTGTAAGGATATGTAACAGAACAATGTGTAAAACAGCATAAAAAAATAACACCAACGGTAACGTTATACAACATTGCAGTGCCTGGAATCATGTACACGATACACTGATTCACAAGCTCGGGAGCTATAGGGAGCTATTTAAGATGCACCCGGAGATTGATTGATTGATTGATTGATTGATTGATTGATTGATTGATTGATTGATTCATTGATTCATTGATTCATTGATTCATTCATTCATTCATTCATTCATTCATTCATTCATTCATTCATTCATTCATTCATTCATTCATTCATTCATTCATTCATTCATTCATTCATGCATTCATTCATTCATGCATTCATTCATTCATGCATTCATGCATTCATTCATTCATTCATTCATTCACTCATTCATTCATTCATTCATTCATTCATTCATTCATTCATTCATTCATTCAATTTTTTTGTTGTTTCATTCTTTCATTATTTTTTGTTTTCAATCAATCAATCATTCATTTTTAGTTGTTTTGTCCATTCATTTTTTTCCAATTTATTTATTTCAATTACCCTTATTTTGCTATTTTAAAGATTTCTCATTTTGTTTTGTTTCTCCTCTGAATGTTTTGGTTTACATTCATCCAAGGTCAAAAAACTATTTAATTTTCTCATAATATACATTGCACATCACTTCATTTCTCAAAGAGTCTGAAAACAGTTTGTTCGAAGATTCAGTCCCTCTAAATCCCTCTGTTCCCCGAGTCTGCTCTGATTGGTGGGATGGCTGAGTCTGTTGTGATTGGTTACTGCTTACAGCGCGTGTCGGAAACTAATATATCTGTATATATAACTAATATATTTCAGCCCCGGAGGCTTCTTCAGCGTTGTATACACAGTTATGTGAACAGTAACAATGGCATCAGTTTTTCCCTTATCAATCAATCAATCACCCTTATCCAGCGTGAGTCTTCATCCTTTTGAAGTTCATGGAAAGTGGATTTGTAGCGCAGAAAACGACATATTCTTGACATGTCACCAACATGAATAAAAACTCTTCCAGCATCAGCTACAGTGTTTGAGGGCGGGTCACAGTAGACGTTGTTCGTGTGCATCCAATGAAGACCAAAGCCTGGCATTATGGAAATTTGTTACATTAGGTATTTAACAGGAAGTGAAACTGGAAATAATGACGAATAATCAATTTGTTCTTTTAGGAGACAATATCATTTTTACTCTATTACACACTACATCAAGTGTTTGTGCTATTGTATTTTTTGAAATGTAAAGAAATGTTTAAATGTTAGGTTTGTTATGTATGCTATTTATTGATTAATGTCTTAACTCTGCAATATGCTCTTATGTTTCCTTTCTTCCTGCCCAGGAACTGCAGATGAAATTTAGCTCTGTAGATATAATTCTGGGGCAGCCATGGACTGTCCATCGTCTCCATTGTTAAATAAACGATTAAAAAGTTTTTAGTTGTTCAAAAATAAACCTGTCATACCGAGCATCTCTCTAGAGTAACAAAGTCTAATGGGATCCAAAAAATGTCCATGACACTCTCTCAGTTTTAGCACAAACCCCTTTCAACTTCTTAGACTCCTGCTCCTATCTCTCCACAAACCTAAGAGGTTTAAATGTGATTAGGAGCGAGGGAAAAGGCACACGTCAATAATCACTCACTTATCTTCATTACGTGGTGGCAGCAGAAACTGTGATTTGCGGGTCGCATGTGTTTGTGATAAAGGAACTCTCTGGGGTTTTGTGCCGAGTGCAGCGGGGTTCACGTGTTGTCCAGCACTCAGCTCCAGGTGCTTTTCAGCAACTTTTACCTCAAATGAAAGTGTCCTGCCAGTTTCTTTTGGCCTTGGGTTTCTTAGGATGAATGATCTGTGTTCTTGATCACTCAGACCTCAACACAGGAATCGTAGACTGTGCCATTTGTTCTGATATGCTGTTTTCAGTCTTTCTAGGGCATGTTGAATGGCATTAAATCTGCAGAATTGAGTTTAACAATACAAAATATTATTCAATATGCATTGGACATTTAACCCTGGTCTCTTTTTTTATACCGTCATCATTGCACATTTTATTTTTCATTATTAAATGCGTTTGATTCATAATGATTTAAAAGAAGTGGAACATTTTTGTACTCAAACATTGTGACTACTTCAGAATTGTGCTTCGAAGAAATAGCTGTACATTATTTGCTATTTGCGATTTTGAACTTGTTTGATGCTTAATGAAGGATCTAAAGTAACATCTGAGTGATTCTAGAACGTTCCGCTTTTGTCTATTTGACCTGCGTTGAAACATGTCCACTGTGAATATTTCAGAAACGTGTTCCTCGATCGTACATGAAATGGCAGTATTTGTTTGGACGAAGTCAAATAAGCGGTCGGTAATAAGTGTTGAAGGTCTCAATAACGCTTGCCAATGCATTGAACAAAATAACAAACTGTGCTTTCACTTACGACTGGAGCTGCCACAACTGTTTATTTTACCAGACAGTGTCTGCCAGCAACTTCACAGATTTTTAAACAGACATTCAGAGCTTTTGTGTCATTTGACGGGTAGAAACAGAGCACGGAGTGTGTGTCCATTAGAGTGATGTGTGTATGGCCATAAAGAAGCAGTCAGCGAGGTTTCACTTAAATGTGAGACAAGAGATGAAAGGTCACACTAGACTTTGCTCTCCATTCACCTCCATTCATATCCATTCAAATCTAAGCATGTTCATAGATGTTTTGTCTCTCTGTGTCCCGATGGTTGAGTTTAGTAACTTGTGAATTTGTGTGATCGGTGTGTGTGTATATATATATATATATATATATATATATATATATATATATATATATATATATAGTGAGGAAAATAAGTATTTGAACACCCTGCTATTTTGCAAGTTCTCCCACTTGGAAATCATGGAGGGGTCTGAAATTGTCATCGTAGGTGCATGTCCACTGTGAGAGACATAATCTAAAAAAAAAAATCAAGAAATCACAATATATGATTTTTAAACTATTTATTTGTATGATACAGCTGCAAATAAGTATTTGAACACCTGTCTATCAGCTAGAATTCTGACCCTCAAAGACCTGTTAGTCTGCCTTTAAAATGTCCACCTCCACTCCATTTATTATCCTAAATTAGATGCACCTGTTTGAGGTCGTTAGCTGCATAAAGACACCTGTCCACCCCATACAATCAGTAAGAATCCAACTACTAACATGGCCAAGACCAAAGAGCTGTCCAAAGACACTAGAGACAAAATTGTACACCTCCACAAGGCTGGAAAGGGCTACGGGGAAATTGCCAAGCAGCTTGGTGAAAAAAGGTCCACTGTTGGAGCAATCATTCGAAAATGGAAGAAGCTAAACATGACTGTCAATCTCCCTCGGACTGGGGCTTCATGCAAGATCTCACCTCTTGGGGTCTCAATGATCCTAAGAAAGGTGAGAAATCAGCCCAGAACTACACGGGAGGAGCTGGTCAATGACCTGAAAAGAGCTGGGACCACCGTTTCCAAGGTTACTGTTGGTAATACACTAAGACGTCATGGTTTGAAATCATGCATGGCACGGATGGTTCCCCTGCTTAAACCAGCACATGTCAAGGCCCGTCTTAAGTTTGCCAATGACCATTTGGATGATCCAGAGGAGTCATGGGAGAAAGTCATGTGGTCAGATGAGACCAAAATAGAACTTTTTGGTCATAATTCCACTAAACGTGTTTGGAGGAAGAAGAATGATGAGTACCATCCCAAGAACACCATCCCTACTGTGAAGCATGGGGGTGGTAGCATCATGCTTTGGGGGTGTTTTTCTGCACATGGGACAGGGCGACTGCACTGCATTAAGGAGAGGATGACCGGGGCCATCTATTGCGAGATTTTGGGGAACAACCTCCTTCCCTCAGTTAGCGCATTGAAGATGGGTCGAGGCTGGGTCTTCCAACATGACAATGACCCGCAGCACACAGCCAGGATAACCATAGAGTGGCTCTGTAAGAAGCATATCAAGGTTCTGGCGTGGCCTAGCCAGTCTCCAGACCTAAACCCAATAGAGAATCTTTGGAGGGAGTTCAAACTCCGTGTTTCTCAGCGACAGCCCAGAAACCTGACGATCTAGAGAAGATCTGTGTGGAGGAGTGGGCCAAAATCCCTCCTGCAGTGTGTGCAAACCTGGTGAAAAACTATAGGAAACGTTTGACCTCTGTAATTGCACTCTGTAATATATACATACATAGATAGATAGATAGATAGATAGATAGATAGATAGATAGATAGATAGATAGATAGATAGATAGATAGATACTATATTGCCAAAAGTATTGGGACACCCCTCCAAATTATTGACTTCGGCTGTTCCAATCACTTCCATGGCCACGGTTGTATAAAATCAAGCACCTAGGCATGCAGACTGCTTCTACAAACATCTGTGAAAGAATGGGTCGCTCTGGGGAGCTCAGTGATTTCAAGCGTGGTACCGTGATAGGTTGCCACCTGTGCAATAAGTCCATTCCTGAAATTTCCTCACTACTAAATATTCCACGGTCAACTGTTAGTGGTATTATAACAAAGTGGAAGCAATTGGAAACAACAGCAACTCGGCCACGAAGTGGTAGTAGGCCACGTAAAATCAAAGAGCGGGGTCAGTGCATGCTGAGGCGCAGACCTCCAAACTTCATGTGGCCTTCAGTTTAGCTCAAGAACAGTGCATAGAGAGCTTCATGGAATTGGTTTCGATGGAAGAGCAGCTTCATTCAAGCCCTACATCACTAAGTGCAATGCAAAGCATCGGATGCAGTGGTGTAAAGCACGCCGCCACTGGACTCTAGAGCAGTGGAGACGAGTTCTCTGGAGTGACGAATCACACTTCTCTGTCTGGCAATCTGATGGACGAGTCTGGGTTTGGCGTTTGCCAGGAGAACGGTACTTGCCTGACTGCATTGTGACAAGTGTAAAGTTTGGTGGAGGGGGGTTATGGTGTGGGGTTGTTTTTCAGGGGTTGGGCTTGGCCGCTTAGTTCCAGTGGAAGGAACTCTTAATGCTTCAGCATACCAAGACAAATTTTGGACAATTTCATGCTCCCAACTTTGTGGGAACAGTTTGTAGATGGCCCGATTCCTGTTCCAACATGACTAGCACAAGTTCCCTAAAGACAATGGATGTTCATTAATATGTTCATTTTGTCATCATTTGCTATATCCAGTAAAGTAAACCATCAGATTGAAATCTCCATGACACTTGGAGACTCCATATATATATATATATATATATATATATATATATATTTCTGTAATTGGATGGTTTTCTAAGTGAAGCAGGGTGTTTATATGGGAAAAAAAGACTAAAGAGGCTACCTTTATCCAATAGGATTTTGAAAAGTGGCTGTTACATCGCAGAATAATGCCAGGTGATTAAAGGGAAGTTGAAAAGTAAGAGGGATGATGATTTCAGAATCAGAATAGAATAACGTGCACTGATGAAGTCTTTGTCGATTTTGCCTTCCTGTTAATTTTAAAGTGTGTCCCTTTTATGCTTCATGCAGATAATCTGGACTTTCTCATTGCGCTAATTCAGAGCTCATAAAACTCGCTGTCTGTGCACTCGAATTCCCTCATATCAAACTTGACGTCTGTTTTGCCGTCTCCTCTGTCTGAAAATAGCCCAGGTCCAGCACAACCCCACCCTATCACTATAAACGCCTCTGAGCCTGGAAAACTCCATGGCAGACACACACGCTGTAAATACATTTCAAAGTGGAAAAATCCTGCATAAAGTGTTATGGAACGGTCCGGAGAAGGACTAAAAGGTTTCTAAGGCCAAAATTAGAGAGACACACACACACACACACACACACACACACACACACACACACACACACACACACACACACACACACAGGAAATATTCACTTTTTCCGGTTTATACTGTAGCTAAACACTGGCTTTTTTTCATTCAGTGTCTTTAAAGTGACCCACAATATTTAGATGCTTTCCTTGTGCTGTGATCTCATGTGAAAGCCACCCAATGTTGAAGTCATTGATGAAAATTGCAGATACTGTTGAAACTGTCAGTTGGAAGTCAAATTCTAGACGTAGATTTCTTTTATATCTTATGAGTGAATCTCAGTACATTTCCAGACCACAATTCACCCTGGATCAAAATAAATTATATTTAGGAAAATTAGGCCTACTTTTCAGACCATTAAGAATGTGACAAATTATCTGCTGTGATGCAAACATATATTTTTTAAATAAATGTATTTATTTACCGTATTTAATTTATGCATGACTAAATGTTTTTTATAATTATAGTAAATAATTATTATGATTAATAATAACATTAGTTGTTATTATTATTATTATTATTATTATTATTATTATTTTATTTTCTATATTATATTTAAATGTAAATTTTAATTTATTTAATTTATTTTGTTGTTATTTTTATTTTTTATTTTTTATTTTTGTTTCATTCTATCTATTCTATTCTTTTTAATTTTATGTATTATTTAATTTTATTTATTATTTTCTATTCTTTTTATTCTATTCTATTCTATTCTTTTTATTTTATTATTTTATTTTAATCTATTTCATTTTATTCTAATTTAGTCTATTCTATTGTATTCTATTCATTTTTTTTATTCTGTTCTATTCTATTCTATTCTATTCTATTCTATTCTATTCTATCCTATCTTTTTATTTTATTTCATTTTTTTCTTGTTTTGCAGAAGAATAAGGCCGTGGTTAGTTTGAGTCAATGGTCTGGCCATCTAAAAAAAAGTGTATTATTTTCTGAAGTTCTGAAGTTGTTTCCAGGATACGCGGATGTTTTCTCACGGTGTTGTGATGTCAGAGCCCAGGTGAGACAGCCAGACTGCGTGACAGTGTTTAAGGACGGCATGTTACAGTCTAGAAACTTCCTCCATCCTCAGTTTCTCCTTCCTCCCCATGCAGATCTTGCACTCGTCTCCACGGCCCACGAGAGAGCCTGAAATATAAACAGAGTTTGCCGTTCTGCAGTTTATCTTGGGCTTAAAACTGCCTCAATGACTTGATTCAGTGCTTTGGTTCGGATAACAGTAGTTGCTGATTGAACAGGGATAAAGCCACTCTCTTTATCTACCTAAGTAAGACACACTCTAACGTTGTGAAATGAAAATATTATCCTAAAACCCTGCCCACGTTAGTGAAGTCAGCGTGTGCTGCCCGAGGGCTGAGCACATGCAACTAAGAGAGCACAAATTGTTTTTATATAAAACAAGTCATACTTTGGTTACAACCCTAATTTGATTTATCCAGCCGTCTGCTGAATGAATTCACAATCATAATTGTGTCGGTTAACCATGTAACAATAACTTTGGGGATTTTGTGATGTTTAAAATTTAGAATCATTACATGTAAACCTGATGCCACCATGAAGTGAGTACAAGCGAATAGTTCTGTTGTTTTAATTATTGGTGTTATAACTATCATTGTTTTTCATACTAGAGTTCGTGATTGATTCAAACCCCGAAACCCAAGTATTAAAGTGGGCAGGAAATATATATAAAGAAGTCTCTTATGCTCACCAAGGCTACATTTGTTTGATAAAAAAATGTGGTAAAAACAGTAATATTGTGAAATGTTATTTAAGCCGAGTTTTCTATTTGAATACATTTTGATCAAAGCTGACTTTTCAGCATCATTATTTCAGTTTTTAATTTTTAATGAAAATTCTGTCATTAATTACTCACCCTTGTGTTGTTCCAAACCCGTAAGTCTTTCGTTCATCTTCGGAACACAAATACAGATATTTTTAATGAATTCTGAGAGCTTTTTTGTCCCTGCATTGACAGCTAGCCTACACTACCAATTTGATACTTCAAAAAGTTCATAAAGAGATTGTAAAACTAATTCATTATATAAAGTGATTGTGTCTCTTCAGAAAATTGGCCTAAACTGGATTATGGATTAGTTTTATGATCTCTTTATGAACTTGTGAACTTTATGAATGGAGGGACAGAAAAGCTCTCAGATTTCATCAATAAGATCTTCATTTGTGTTCTGAAGATTGACAGAAGTCTTTCGGGTTTGGAACGACATGAGTGTTAGTAATTAATGACAGAATTTATTTTTAGTGAACTATCCCTTTAAATATAATAATTTTAAATAAACAAATAGCCCATTTTTATAATATTGGGTAGAGAAACCAAAAAAATATGAATCATATTAGGCTTAATTCGTTTAACAAATAGATGTTTCCTTCAGTTATTACATGCTTAATTATGCGTATTAAAATATGTTGTTATTGTAATATATTGTGTGATGTGTGCTCAACAAGCTTGGACGTGTATATGACTGCACGCTCAATCCACTCTGTACTTTACTCATCAGCTCGCGCACAGCCGCTATACAGGCGTAGATATTGAATTTATTTTTAGTATTATATTAATTAGATACATTTATTACATCTTTAATCTCTGATGTGGTGGTTGAGGAGAGACCCCTGATATGATTGTAAAGCGCTTTGGATTTACAGTAGTACATATTATAAAGTGCAATATAAACGCCTCATTTCATATCTCCATATCTCTGTTTGTTATGTTGTTGTCTTTCTTTGTATGGACACAAACACTACATGATGTGTGGTATCGTTTTATGGTAACGGGACATTTTAACGAGTACGAGACGGGTACACAAGCGCAGTATCGGGCGAATAATGATCAGTGATGTTGCACAGGTTCTGGTGTATGTATAGTTTTACAAATCTGAAAATTTTTGTGTGTACGCAAAATCTGCCTTTTGTGCGAACGCACACTTTAAAGGGATACTTCACCGATTAGCATTAAAGTTTGTATCTGTAGAAAGCCGGTAGTATTTTCGAGTGACCGTGCTTCCCTCCCTCATGTCCCCCTGAGACGAGAGATTTCTGTATTGTGTGTTTGGGAAAAAGAACGTCAAAAAAATCGCCATTTTGCGTCATTGGAGGCTTTTTTGTCGAGAGGCGAGAGACTACAGCCAGTAGTAGGCGCTAGTTCCGCATGCTTTCAAACCCGCCCATAGGGGGATCTCACGATAAAACGGCGTCTTTTCAGTTTCGAGTCAACTAGTAGCCTAGCTGTATCATTTCTTCCGATACTGCCGTCTGTAACCGGTAGGCGTGGCTTGGGAGTGGCCTCGTAGGGCAGCGAAGCAAGTGCATTCTGGGAGTTGTTGTCTTTCATCCACATGAGCCAAAAATACATTTTCTGGCTTTTCTCAGTCCAGAAGGCACCAACGTCTAAAATAATTTCACATTTCTACTACATAAATGACCCAATTTAAATACACATTCATCTTTCCAGCGGTGAAATATCCCTTTAAGGATGAAATCTGTGCAAAGTTTTATAAACAAGGCCCCAGGAATATGTATCGAGAAAGTAAACTGGTTCAACTTTTGTCTTTCAAGCTAGTCCCGCTGTTCCTTTTAGTTTCCTCTGTTGACACACTGTATCGCGTTGGTCACAGAGTGTAAGAGACGTCTGGCCCCCGGGTCCCTGTGGACAAGATGTTTACTGTAACCATCTCTGATCTCTGCACTGTATTTAAACATTGATTGTTTTCTGGAATCAGGACTGTCAAATCAATGTGTTTACATCAGTCACATTGCTCTTTCTGTTTCTAAGCAAATCCGGGCAGCTGGCGAGATGGAAAGAGGCGGAGGAGGCCGTCAGCGCACCGCAGGCGTGTAAACATCGGCGGCGCACTCTGAACACAAAATCTCTATCCAAACATTCAGCTTATTTTAGCAAAACTGATGATGCTGTCTGGCATCATGTGTGCACACTTAGAGAAAGGACTCGATTCTTATCGTGAGGCTGGGCTCGGTTTAAGCGCTTGTGATGTTAGTTACGGTACTAGGGGGTCAAAGGTATTTCAAATGCTGGGGGAAGTTTCATTGAAATCCAGCTTGCATGATCATGGTTGTGCAACTCATTTTGGAGATATTGAGTAATATTAGCATTTCTATAAAAGTTATCAAACTGTAAAAGCTTTATCTGTGCTTTATCTTTATCTTTCTGTGCTTAACGTTCCTTTTAACTGAGTCGAAAAATTCTAAACTGTGTAAGAAATAATGAATAATGTACGAGGCTGCGTTTCCCTAAAGCATCATGAGCCCAAGTTGATCCTGAAGACCATTGCAACCAATGTTCTCTATCATTAACTTAACTCACGATGCTTTTGGGAAACGCATCCTAGGTCATCAAAACAAACGGGTTTATTTTGTAATAATGATCGACTGATTGACCAATTGGCACACAAACTTTTAATATTAGAAGATCCACCAACATGTTTTTGTTGTCAAAATCCTTTAGAAAAAGCATGTTTTATTAGATTGTGCCCCATATAAAAAAAATAAATAAAAAAAACCCTTTTTTATTCAGTTAACGAAGTTAAAATCAAGTATAGTTTTAGAGCTTTTAGCTTTTGGCTTTTAAGAACCTTTTTTTTTTTTTTTTCTGGTCATGAAAATAAATAGCCATAGAAGCTGGCATGGAGAAACAAATAAAAAACAAGGAAACAAACAAACTCATTGATGAATCAGAATTAAACATACCAGAGAGATGTATGATAATACTGTATGTGTATATATATATATATATATATATATATATATATATATATATATATATATATATATATATGATGTCAAAATCCATATTAATGTCCATTAATGGTGACATTAGAAATATATCAAATTTATCAGTGTATCAAATGTATTTGTAAAAAAACAATATTGGGAAGAAGTCATTGGGATGACAGAAACTTCCCTTCTTATTGCGTTTTAGTCTAAAGCATTTATTATTTTACATTAACATGCATTATTTTATTTATTTATTTATTTATTTATTTATTTATTTATTATTATTATTTTTTTAAATAAATTTTAAAGTGTTTTTAAGCTTCTGTCCAGATCATATTTTATTTTATTTTATTTTATTTTATTTTATTTTATTTTATTTTATTTTATTTTATTTTATTTTATTTTATTTTATTTTATTTTATTTTATTTTATTTTATTTTATTTTATTTTATTTTATTTTATTTTATTTATTTTATTCAGTCTGAAGTATCTAGATGCTCTCAATATTGTCTTACTAGTGTCCTGTTTTGAGCTGAAATGCTTTGGAACTAAACAAATGGAATAAATTACAACTCTGCAGTAAATTACAGTTTTTCCTCTGGGAGGCTTTTGGATTAAAATGCATTTAGTTAAAGAAAGAGGAATGCAATCAAATTTAATTGAGACGGTTATGGTTGAGATATCTATTAACCAGACACATGGAGCCAGAGTTTGAGCAGTAGGTGACTCTATACAGTAAGTGTCTCCCAACCATGTAAAGTAAATGAAAATGTAATTAGGCACTAGTTTTAGCATTTTTAATCTTGCCAATGTTGCATATACTCTTAAAATTTGGCAAGTGTAATTTGTAGAGGGAAATCAATCAGCTAGATAGATAAAAGCCAATGATAAAACTCTTTTAGACATAACTTGTGTGGTTTTCGACCAGAATTATGTCACTTCTTGAAGAAAATTGGCTTTTTTCTTCTTCTAATGAAATAAGCGTAAATCATTTGTCATGGATTTTTGTGAAATGCTGTTTCTAGCCAGACATGTTGGTTGATGAATCCTCTTCCATCGAAAGTGTTGAGCTTCTCATGGAAGTTCCCATCTTCTCATCTTTTAAAGGCGAGAGTCTGTGGCCATCCGGTGGTTTGCGCTACTATTGGATGAAACCGCTGTGTCGATATTAAGCACAATGTGGGAAGCTTTGGCAGCTGCAGTGTGGGAAAAGCTGTGAATAAAGGCCTTCAGATTTTGTAAATAGCTCTCTTGTATTGGACACTCAAGCCATCTGTAATGAATGTCAGCTTTTGCTATGAATGAGTGATGCCTTTTTATTACCCAATTGAGGGCTTAACTGTGTGTTAATTGCCATTTTATGAACATTTACTCGCTGGGATGGCAATACCAGAATCTATTTTAGATTATTTATCTAAAGATTTTAAGGGTTCACTTATAGCGATTGTGAAACATGTTGGTCAAGAGCTTAAAATGTGCTATCTGTAGAATGAAAGGTAAAGTGGGTTATAATTTCTCTGAAATGTTTTTGACTTGCAGGTTTGCCCTTGGTGACGCTCGAAGACCATTGCACGAGACCGCCGCCCTGGTGGAAGACATAGTGCACACTCAGCTCATCAACCTCGTAAGTGTGAACATCAGACTTCTTGTACTTCCACAATGTGACAGATATTTGGGGATTTGATTGGCTTCTGAAAAGTAGGCAAAAATAATATTCATTTTCCCTGCTATGCAGTTCTATTTTATTTAAAACTTTTTTTTTTCTTTAGAAGAATGCAGTGTGCTCTATTTTAATGAAATGTAAATGCAGACCAATGAAGCAATGAAGTGAATTTATTTTGGTTTCATGTTGTTCATAATTTCAATATAAACTTTATGGTTGAGCACATTAGGTTGTGGCTACACGTATTGGCGCATAACTTGACAACCGTGTCACCGGTAGCACCGGCGGTGGTCCGCCAAAACACATTTTTTTGTACGTGAACGCTGTATTACGTAAATATTATGACACGGGTTAAGCAGAAAGCTTTGTTTACAAAAGAAATAATAAGTTAGCAATTAAATGTTACATTGCAGCCATGGAAACATTTGGATTCGGGCCTTTATTAACCTGCCAGAGCCGTGTGGAGCACTTTAATCATGGATGGCTGCACTTTGATTGACTTCCAAAAAAAACATACCCATTGACACCCATTATAAAGCTTGGAAGAGCCAGGACATTTTTTTTTTAACTCTGAAAGAAGAATGTCATATACACCTAGGATGGCTTTAGGGTGAATAAACGATGGGATAATTTTCATTTTTGGGTGAACTATCCCTTTAAGCCACCCAACACCACCGTGTCACCGCCGGTAGTTGGTCCATTACCAAAGCGGTGGTAAAAACTGTAACAGCCCTAATTGGCGAGAATAATCATGATTCAGAAAACACCTAATTCGTCCTATAGGGTTAACCAGAGTCCTTTAGCAGGTCATTTGGGGTCAAACATGAGTGCTGATAAGAGCTTAAGGTAACTAGCATAACTAGCTCGAGACATTTGCATCTGGAAAACGGTTTTACTGAAATCTGTAATTAAGTATAAATAGCATCATCAGAGGCAGCCTGTTTTCCCTCCAAAGGGAACACCACCTTCTTCAAATGCTTCCTCTGCTTTTCCAGCCTTCTGAAATGGATCACATTCAGTCCGACCGCTGCAATGTGATATGAGAATTGCGCCGAGTTAAGTAAATAACTGTGCTTACAAAGCCAATTGCTTTCACTGCTTGGATAAACACCGTTCCTCCCCGGCTTACACCTTGTCATGCCGTTACCACAAGCAAATCAAAACACTGACTGTAACAGACCAGAATTCCCCTGAACGGAGCCCAACAAATATCACCGGGAAGCAGCCTGCGCATTACTGGCACGCTGACTCCAGATATAATTGGTTACGCTCAGAGGGCGCCTTGAGTTTGGAAACTCACTCAGAGAATTATCTTGTAGGGGTCACGTAGCAAACTCTGACACGTTGCGGTGGTTTTAACCTTTCACCCTGTAGCTGCACGGTGCCCTCTCTCGCCTAAAGGAGTAAAGCAGCTTTTAACATTCATTGGTTTAACCTTTAGCCTGTTGAGTTGGAGAGCTCTTAAATCAGGCAAGCTGGTGGTCCGCAGGTTCTGCTTGGTTTTATTTTGTATGCTCAAATTAAACGTGGTACATTTGTTTCTCTTCTCGGAGCCAAACCATCACAGTGGCTGAATCTGTCATATAGAAGCGGAATATGAATGCGAACACAAGCCGAATCAAACTAAATATTTGCGCAGCACTGGTACGCTTTTGGCAACAAAAGATTTCAGACCCTGTTATTACCAGAATGTTAAAATCAACTCATTTTTCTTTGACACTGATTTGGGGTCTTGCAGAGCAAAAGGCCCCACATTTTATTGTGAAGATCAATGGAGTTTTTTCTGACGCTTTACGCAGTACGAGGGCCCTCATATGTTCCCCTTCTCGCTGAGGAAAGCTCTAGTAGCCTAATCAACTAAGATACATATACATTTTCTACTACTATCTCTTTGTTAGTAATGTTTTAAACTTTGTATGATATGATAAGCTACATGATATTTCTTTGTCTCACTCTCTCTTGGAGATGGCATTTATGCAGGTATATACTTTATAATTTGTTCAGCTTTGCATTTTTGTCTTTTGTTTATCGTTTAGCATTATTGTTTTAATTAGAAGATAATTTAATATTTATGTATCGGATCACGAAAGGTCCTCAAGCCGGGACTCGAACTCATGTCGCCTGAAGCACAACCGCATTACACCTCAATTACAACTCATTGCACTGCCTATATGAGGCTACCGGCTCCAACAGTTAAAAGATATTTAAATATTTTAACCGTAATAAAAAAGAAATTATCAGTTATTCAAGGCATTTTTGTTCAGTGATAACTACGAAGAAAACAGCTAGGCTGTAAAACCATAGACACAACGGTCTTCTCAAGTAATTGTACGAACTTCCTGGTGAAGCCCCGCCCACTTCCGGTTTTATTCGAATACAGATACAAATTATTTAGCGATTTGTTACAGATATATTCCCATCTGCACACCCCTACTATATTCACTGGCTTCCAGTTACGCCCGTACGAAAGTCTAGTTTTGACGGAAGAGTGAACTCTGATCCGACGCATGACGTATTGACAATCTCAGAAGCGCAGAGGATAGAGCAACACAAAACACCATTCACGAATTAGAAGTCTAAAATGAGAATATTTAAAGAGAAATGTCAGTGGAGCTTGAGTTTGTTGCCCATCCCTGTTTGTTTGAACCGCGAGAGGCATCTACTCTCACCGAAGCTTACGCTACACCTACATCATACGTCATGCGTCGGGTCAGAGGTCACTCTTCTGCCGGAACTCAACTCTCTTGTTAATGCGCGAACGGCCAGAACCTGGAGCTAGTGATTACAGTATATAAAGTTATAATTAGAAGGCCTTTGTCAACCCCCTGGAGCCGTATTGATTACTTTTATGATGGATGGATGTGCTTATTTGGGCTTAAAAAAATGGTACCATTCACTGCCATTATAAAAAGCTTGGAAGAGCCAGGATATTTTTTGTGATATAACTCTGATTGTGTTTGGCTGAAAGAAGAAAGTCATATACACCTAGGATGGCCTGAGGGTGAGTCAATTATGGGATCATTTATTTTTTGGGTGAACAAATCCTTTAAGAGTGTTTAACTTTCTTCTCCTGTGTTCTATTCTTCTGTAATCCAGAATGGCAGCACAGCTGAAAGGTTTGTTTGAGTGGTGCCCTTTACTCTACTGGTGTGCATTTGCATTTCCTTCAGCCTGAGGCTTATTCATTTTACTTTTGGTGTGAAAGGGCCTTTCCATGTGGCAAAAATATGACTTTTGTTTCGTTTTTGTTGTTAAAATCAAATAAGCAAGCCCAGCCCAGGGTGTGAAAGAATAACGCAAAAGTATAACTCAATGCATTGCTTTCCATAAAAAGTAACTAAGTAATGCAATTATTTAGGGAGTAACACAATGTTGTAACACATTACTTTTAAAGGTAACTTTCCCCAACACTGAGGATCAGTGTACAAACATCAAACTGAATGAAATTAACTCTAATGTGGGTTAAAGTTGCATCTTTAACAATTGCTGGAATCAGATCATAAGTAAATGATGCTGAATAGGACATCCCAGAATCACTCACTCACTTCTTAATATCAAATGAAGATCCTCCGCTATTCTCCTCATGCCATCTCTTAAGCATATTTTATGAAATTGTTCTGACTTTTGTATAGCAAAGTCCATCCTGAGACCATTTCAGAGTTTTTAGTCCAAAGCAAATTATATAGGTTCATAAATTGCTCCTTTATAGCATTTTAACTTGTTGCTCGCCATGAAAATAGCCAAGGAAGCTGGCATGATGTTAAGGCACAATAAATACCCAACGAATCAGTTGGTTGTATTATAAATCACATTATTAAAATCTAAATCGAGCCCACATGCCATCATGTAAAACTACAGATATACATGATAAAGCTGTGACATACATTGTGTTGCATGTAATTTACAGCATATTTTCAATTTAATGAACTCAAGAAAGTAATGATTAATGTTTCAGATCACCAGACATCGAGCTTTGAAGAACGTCTCACGGATACGGAACGTCTCATCCGCTTTTCAGCACCTTGTAATTTCCTCGAAGTGGTCGATCTACTTGTGTTTTCTTCATTTGACAATCCCAAAATGACACGGTTTGTTTGGCATTACGGCCCTATTTTCGTGTTTATTTTCTCAGCACTATAAATAACCCGCTCGTCTCAGCAGTGAGCACTAAACAGGGCATGATGGTGATAACCTTTCATTAATTTTGGGTTTCCTCCCTCGTGGATTTATTATTGTTAGGAGAGGCCAGGTGTTGCGCTGCTCGGACTGTTATTGTGAGCAAGCTACTTAGTCGAAGACCACAGCGGTAATAAACCAAATTGCACAATAAATCCTTCCCAGATGGCCTGCAAAACAGTGCACACCACTCTGTCAGTCTGTGTGTGTGTGTGTGTGGTGTGTGTGACAGAAGACATGAAGTTACATTTTTACACCTCACGTACTCTCTCGGGTGTCTGTGACTTACTGCCTCGTGATTTATGGTGTCTCGGATCAGTTTGCTGCCTGAAAAGTTAGAAACTGTATTTGTTTATGCTTTATGTGTATGAATTTCAAATCATATTAATCATAATTCGTGTTACTCAAACAGTAGAGTGTGGCGCTAGCAACGTCAAGGTGACTCACCTTCAACTCACCAATCAAACTCAAAATAAATTAGTTCTAGACGATTCATTCTTATCTGACAAGAACTTAAAGGGTTAGTAAAACAAACAAAACCATTGTCATCAATTACTCACCCTCATGTCATTCCAAACCCGTACGACTTTTAGTTTGTCCTTGAAACATAAATTAAGATATTTTAAATAAAATCTGAGAGATTCATGTCCCTCCATTGACTGTCCACGCAACTACCACTTTGTCACTTCAAAAAGTTCATAAAGAGATCGTAAAATTAGTCCATTTGAATCGAGCGATTTATTCCAAATTTTACGAAGAGACACAATCACTTTATATGATTAACAGATTCTATTTATGCTTTTATACGAGACAAAAAAGGTATTTTGAAAAATGCCTCGTTTTTTATTTGTTTGTCTGTACAATAAAAGTAAATGCCGTCCAATGTTGTTCAAAATATGTTTTGTCGAATTTGAATCGAATTTGAGGTTCTCACAAAAAAAATCATTAAGCCCTCGACTAGCCTATGCTCCAAATTACAATTAAACATCTAAAATGATCTTTATTTGTACGTTTTCTGAGGTGTACCCTCCTAAATATTTTTGGGGGGGTTTGTTTTAATCCATGAAAAAATTCCATTTTTCTCAGCTCACTTCTCGGCGACTGTACTTCCCCAAAGCACAAGTTTGGTATAGTTGTTTGGTAAGTTTGGTATCGTTGTAAAGCAAAGCATTCCAACTTTGTGAATATTCATAGCGAATTCTCAATGGACCAATGAACCAATGAAATGTGATTTTTGAAATTCATGCTGATGTAAACAAATCCAGCTTGTTGCTAAGCAGTCACAATAATGCCTTCGGTGATTAATCAAAACACCCCATGCTGTGGCGCATTGTGGTATCATGGGATAACCATCCTCTTTTTTTTTTTAATGATAAACAGTTTTAGTACTTGATTTCTTGGAGCAAAACCAGTTGAGAAACACTTATCTGAAATGTTCAGTCCAAATCCTTTGGGTTGTTGCTGAGTCACAGTCTCCTGTGATGTCAGTCATGCATGTGTGAAGGTTTCTGTGAACAGAAAGGACGGCCACTAGTTGAAAGCAGATTGGTCAGGACCTTTTGTTTAACTCACTAAAAGACTTTGAGTGCTTGTACATCGACAGACGGTCAGGAATGATGACGCTGACCATGAGTCAGTCTTTTGTGGAGCATCTCTCCATTGTGTGCCATACAAGCTGATGTTTACGGGATCCTTACAGTGACCTCTAGTGCTCGACTCCATACTGTATGTGAGATACTGTCATTTTACCTCTAAAATAGCTGCGTCATTCACATTCTGCAGTTGTTTTTAAAATACAAATATGATTGTGTTGTAATTTAAGGTTTAAGATGATCAAGGTGTTTTGAGCTGATATGATTACCTTTAAAAATTATGAGTTGTAAAAATGATTGTACTGGGGGTATCGGGTTTGTATATTTCCATTCATTTCTTCCATTTCGTAGCGTTCTTTAAATTATCTTCTTTTGTGTTCCGTAGAAGAACTAAAGTTCCATTTCTTTATTTCCATTGAAGCTTCAGCTACATTTAAAGATGTTCTTCAGTTAAAGACTGTGTATGACTCTTGCAGAGACAGATGATGGAGTTTTATTAGTTTAGGTTCTGTAATCTGTGTGGGAAATTGTTAATCCAGCATCAGACTTCCTCCTACTGGAATGACTGGTTGGAGAATAACCAAACATGCCTGTGAAAAGCCTTCACGTTTCTCCTGACATGTGAAACAGAGTTCACTTGGCGTTTTCCTGTAGCACCAGGTGCAGATGTTGGCAGGCTTTATTCCCAAGGAGTTTTTCCTGATTCCAGTCTTTCTATCAGTCTCAAGGGTCTTGTTTTTTGCAATGACAGCAATTTTGCTATACAACTCTTTCAGTACGGACCACCATTGTAAATTTGATTAGTGTATGTGAAAATTGCCCTAGTCTGTACTTCTAATGAATATATTTATGAGTCCAATGTACCAATCAATTTAATTACCAGTAGCCAGCTGGTGAAGTTAAGTTCAGGGATTTATTTTGGTCTCCCAAAAGAGGGAAATATTTTCCCCTTGATGTCCCTGTAGGTACTTTAGAAGACTCTCTCTCTCTATATATATATATATATATATGTATATGTATGTATGACACCTATAACATTTAAAAAAAAAATATATATATATATATATATATATATATATATATATTTTTTTTTATATTGTAATAATTTCGCATTTAATCTCCAAATTAACAAATTCTCCAAATTAACAAAATCAGTGCTCAATTTTTTTATTGGGCCAGTCAGACATGCTCAGATTTTTACATGTCCTGTCAAAATTAACAAAAAGTTATTGGGCCCTATTTTAACGATCTAAGCGCATGGTCTAAAGCACGTCACAAGTGCACTTAGGACGTGTCCGATTCGGACAGTGGATTCCACTTTTGCTAGTTTAACGACGGGAAAAATGGTCGGTGCACCCAGCGCATGGTCTAAAGGGTTGTTTGTATTCTCTTAATGAGTAATGGGTGTGTTTTGGGCGTAACGTGCAATAAACCAATCAGAGTCTCATCTCCCATTCCCTTTAAATACCAGTTGCACTCGCGCCATGGCGGATTCGCTATTTACATGGCGGAATTTGATAGTGGAAAGACTGAACGCTTCTCTAGAGTACGCAAGCAGACCATCTACGGGTCAAGCCGGATTCCATAATATCTTTATGTACACAATAATAATCTTTTACATTGTAATCCTTTTATTAATTTTATTATTCCTGC
This sequence comes from Rutilus rutilus, assembly GCF_951802725.1. Lineage (NCBI taxonomy): Eukaryota > Metazoa > Chordata > Actinopteri > Cypriniformes > Leuciscidae > Rutilus > Rutilus rutilus. The sequence continues at coordinate 8,992,770 of NC_140226.1, read as the reverse complement.
ATTGTAATCCGATCATTTTTCCCATCGTTAAACTAGCAAAAGTGGAATCGCACATTACTAACGCACGTTAGTAATGTGCGCCTATAGGCGGGTCCACAACGCGCGTACACTCTGCTTATTAAACACACAGGCAGCAGCAGCAAACAAACACGCCAAATTAAAATAAAAGTCTATTTCAGTTGCCTCAAAATAGCAACGCGCCATCAATGTGCCCGAACACACCTCATTTTCAGACTAGCACACCCATGGGCACACAGATGGGCACAAATGCATTTGCTATTTAAACAACGTGGCACAGGAAGTGAAAATGATAACTGCGTCAGGCTGAAACTAGCAAAAAACACTTGTCACGCCTGCCGTTGCATTGTGCCGGGTGTATGATAGGGCCCATAGTTTTCTTGCTGTTTTTGACCCATGTAACCTTATAAACTGTGCTTTAAGATTTTTAGGTAGGTCTAACAGGTAGGATATCAATTGAATAAAGTTACCAAACACTTCACAGACGTCACTGCATAAGTTATACATTAAATATAGATTAAAGCTACAAAAGTTATTTAGTCAAGAGCAGTAAGGGATTATCACTTTTTTTTTCTTCTTCTTTTCTTTATTTATCCTTAATGACAAACAGAAGCAGGTTTATTAGGCTGCTGTCACTTTAAGACCTGCTGCACATGATGTGGATCTGACATGCATCCCATTTTCTCAGAACTCTTTAAGTTAAATAATCGCAAAGAGTTTTGTGCTTTGTTACTTCTAATAGTAAGGGATCATTGTCAAAGTTGCATTCAATTATTGAAAGTGAATGCATGATAATGTACATATGCATGTATTCATTTATTTATGCATATAATAAAATAAAATAAAAACTATGAGCCATGTTCCTGTGACACTGTTTAAATCTGCACAGAAACCATTCAAGCCACAGCTACAAAACACAGCTCAACATAAGCTCAAAAGTGGCACTTTAGACAGTTTCTGTGTGTGTGTGTGTGTGTGTGTGTGTGTGTGTGTGTGTGTGTGTGTGTGTGTGTGTGTGTTGTGTTGTGTTGTGTTGTGTTGTGTTGTGTTGTGTTGTGTTGTGTTGTGTTGTGTGAGAGAGAGAGTCTGGTGCTTAGTCATAAGATACTGCAGTCATATAAATTATTTCGTGAATAATGCCAATGTAGAATTTTATGTTTCCCTTTAATCCTAATAATAAAAATGTTTTAAAAATGTTTAAACCTTTTGTAAGGTTAGCTACGAGAGCACTGTTCCTCACCCTCCCTTTTGAAGTTTCTTTACAATTTGACCTCTGAATACAAGTTATAGCACAAAAAATGCATGAACATCAAGGGTATGTTGAAAGATACAGTTCAACTTATCAAAATTCATCATGTCTCATGTAATCACTCAATCACTGTTTCAACCGCGTAAAGATGCCAATAAACCAGCTCATGAACTATGTCACTTAATGTTGTATTTACCTTGGTTTGTTAGTTAACTATAGAAAAAACACTAGAGAGGAGCTTATTTACTGTTAATTATGTATGTATGTTTGACGAAATGAAGACAAGTGTTTATGAAACTCTCTTATGTGCAAATGAGTTGTATACTATAAATGAAACTGTTTAATTATTATTTCTGAAAATAAAATGCATTTGAATATAATAGTTTGGGCTCTATTGTTAATGTCAACCTTTAATATTATAGTAATGCACAAAGTGAGAGGGTTCCCTATAGAATTTACAGCATTAGTTGGGAGAGATTTTGTTTTGTTTTTTCCTTAAGAAAATCAATCTATCATTCTGACATTCTGAATAATCAGCTATTGGTTTTTGTGGGGATGGATGGATGGATGGATGGATGGATGGATGGATGGATGGATGGATGGATGGATGGATGGATGGATGGATGGATGGATGGATGGATGGATAGATGGATAGATAGATAGATAGATAGATAGATAGATAGATAGATAGATAGATAGATAGATAGATAGATAGATAGATAGATAGATAGATAGATAGATAGATTTATTTATATATTTTAAATCACTGATATTAATATTAATGAGTAAATGGTAATGCAAATTAGGGGGAAATGTGCTCTAATGCTGCATACTATGCAAAATAATTATCTTTTTTTTTTTTACGTTTTGTGAGATGCAAACCGTCTGTTCAGGAGCGTTTTGTATGTAGACTAAGTCTAACAGTCAATTTTTTATTTCTTTTTAAAGTAAAATGATTTTCTTTTTCAAGTTGCATTACTGAATATTTCAACTTGAAATACTAAAATAAAATACTAAAAAAAATAAAACTAATAAATACAAATGAATAAAACTATAGACATGTTTTTTTTTAAATGACCAAAAACTGTTTTTTTATTATAAACTGTAATTATTATAAATATTATATTTTGTTTACACTGTTTGCTTTGCGGACTCTACCGTGATAGGTGGTCTCTGTTAATAATGAGTGAGATAAATGTCACCGTTCACTTCTTTTTAAGCCATTGAAGAAGTGTCAGTGCTCGGCCTGGTTTTGATGTAAGAGACGTCCATTCATCCGCAGTGATTCTGGCTAGAAGACGTCTTCCAGAGCCAGACTCAAACCTGTCCCGAAGCCCAGACTCCTGCAGGATGTTTGGGCTTGAAATGGGTTGGGATGTGGAAGTACGGCTGCCACCTCCAGTCCAGGTGCTCACGTTGACATATGTCAGAAGCGTTCGGGTGCCCGAATCAATTAGCTTCTGTCGTGTCGAGCAGGGAGGACAAATTGGCAAAGTGTTTTGTTTAAATAAATGGCCTTGGTCTAGTTTTTCCACGGGGAGCGAGGCTTGAAGGAATGTGTGGTCTCATCGTTCTTAGAAATAAGTCGTTGCAGCATCGTCCGTTGACAACATGTTTACTTATTCACACCGTAGCAAAACCATAAACTGAGACCTCCTGGCTGTGGCCGCACTGTTGGAGATTGTGTAACGTGGAATATTTATTGAGTTTTAGTCCATCATAATGGGTTTTTTATATTGTAAGTTCATGTTTTGCTTTAAGAGGCATCTGTTTAATTGTCATTTGGGACCATTTTGGAACAAAGAAGAGATGCAGTTTGAATAAACCCTTTAACCTAAGCATTAAACTTTGGAACAAAACTCGTCCCGTTCGATTACTTTTCTAAGGCCTCAGATTTTTACCTGCTGGACGATAAAACGGGCAAAAAACTCCCTCAGACATACACTGAATGGCCAGAGCCATATCTAGAGACCAGACATTGTTTTTGATGTAAATGGGAAACACTTATTTTATTTATCGAACTGCCCGTCTCACAGGGAATCTGAGTTTCGGTAAACATTGATAAAGTCCGCTGCCAAACATCACCATTTAACCGCAGAACACAAGCAACACATTCCATCTTGTCGAGCCGGACGAGTTTGTGTTCTGGCGATAATGCTGCTGTGTTTCACTAATTGTTTTTGACAAATGTTTTTTCCTCTGATTTCTCATTGTTATGAAGCAAGACACAAGGTTGCTTGGAGACCAACACTGAAGGGTTGTTTAGGTAATTGGGTGAATCACAAGAAAACATGAGCAGGTCACATTTCACCACAAAATAAAAAAAAAAGATATAAGTAATTATATGTTAGAGTAAATAATATACAGTTTTTAGGACTATTTATTAGGGCTATTCACCAGGATTATTATCGTTAACTAAAACTGTAAAAACAAAAAAAAAACATTACTTGAAACAAAATAACCATTAACTGAAAAAAAAAAAAAAAACATAACTTGTTTAAAATCAGCTATAGTTGCAAAGGCAACATTTCTCATTATTGTCTCATTTCAACTTGAAAGACAAAAAAAAAAATACAAATGAATAAAACTATAAAGATATTTTTAAATGACAAAAACTATAAAAATACTAAACTTTTTAACTATTTAAGTGAATTTTCTTTATAAAATTCAAAATATTAACAAAACCTATAATAGTATATCAGTGAAACTAAAATAACACTCCTATTTACTGAATATAATATAATGTTTTTGCGTTTGACTTAAGCACATTCCCTCTTTATCCTCATTATATATATATATAAACAGTAATATAAACTGTGTGGGAAATTTAATGTGGGGGAAATGTTCTTAATTGTCATAAATATTCTTTATTCAAAATGATGAAATATGAAATGAATGTTTTTGACAGGTGTTGTGTGATTATCCATGTCACTTACTTTTAAAACATTGCAATATCCCTTCGAAACTGCACCGTAACCAGTGGCCCTCAGGCTTGTGTTGAAAGTATAATGAAGTTTTCGGCCATCACATTAGATTTTCAGGTGATGCGAGTGAGCTTTCCAGCTTAAGCAACCTAAAATCTGCCCGTCTGGTATAGGTGAGTTTTGAAAATATCGGCGCTTGTTTTATTTTGTCGTCTTTCAAAAGGAAATGGTGTAATTGATCTTTACAAGGACGCTGTGAGTGGAATTCTCCCTGGTCTTCCTGTTACCTTTTCCAGTGTAATCAAATAATGGATTTGGTTTCAGAGCGCCGCAGTAGCAGAGGAGAGGAAATTATCTTCAGCAGGCTTGTTTATTTGACTTCTGCCATTCTGTTGCATGAAAGCTCTGCACTGTAACATGACATGAACCAGAGACCCGCGGAGGCCAGTGTCGCTTGGAAACGTGTTGTAATTAAAATTGATCTGTCTAATTAAGGAACAAGACCTGTGTGCTTTCCACAGGCCAGGAATCTGTCTCTGAAGTCATTGGCACTGAATTCATAGTCGTGTTGAGCTCTTTCAGTGTACTGCTCTTATATGCAAGACCAAAGTTTTTTGGGGTTTTGTATAGCATAAAGATGCATCATATTTCTGGCCTGATCTTCATTTACTCACCTTTGTATTATATGCATATAAGTTTCTCTTTTGAAACATTTTGTTTGAGTGCTGATTTTTTTTTTTCCTTTCCAGCGATTGAATATCACTTACATTTGGATGACAAACTTTGATTTTGCCCACAAGAATATCAATACATTTGATTTTAGGGTAACACTTTACAATAAGGTTCATTAGTTAACATTAGTTAACTACCTTAGTTAACAAGAATGAACAATACTTCTTTAGCATTTATTAATCTTAGTTAATATTCATTTCAACATTTACTAATACCTTATTAAAATCAAAGGTTGTATTTATTAACACTAATTAGTGCATGTGAACTGACATTAACAAACAGTGAACAGCTGTATTTTTATTAACTAACATTAACAGAGATGAATAAATACTGTAACAAATGTATTGTTCATGGTTAGTTCATCTTAGTAAATACATTAACTAATGCTAACTAATGAACTTTATTGTAAGGTGTTACTGATTTTAGTGTTTTTCAGCATGGGTTAGAAGACAGGGCCAGCTGTCAATCAAACCATCATTGGCCCCTCCCTCCACTCCTGTGTTTACATATCGGATTCAGCCATCTGTGTTTTCAGTGAAACCATAAACGATAATATCGAGATGGGTAAAAACACCCTCAATCTTATGAATACCTCTGTATGATAACTCAGGCATTTCAGAAATGGTAAAACAGTCCTTCGCCGCTCGAGTAAACTGTCAACAGTCTGGAAAAAGTCCACAGAGATCCCAGTGTTCGTGGAGTCTCTGAGCCATCCCGAATGGAACAACCGGACCGGCTTCATTTAGCCTCACGGCTTTGATCAACTTGTAAAATTAGAGCAATTACTAAAATTAATCTGATATTTTGCAGAAGACCGTTTTATGAGCCAGGAATTGCAAATGGTACGGAAAAACCTTCCTTAAGCCTGAAAAGAGCCATACTGTGAGACTTTTAAGGGATCATGTTTTTTTTTTTTTTTTTAGTTTGGGCCAAACTCAATGAAAACTTTTCCTTAAAAATGGATTTGTGTGCATTTAAGGAAATAAATGATTATTAAAATGCGTTTTTATTCCTGGTTTTCTATTGCAGATTAAGTCGAATAGGTCATACAGGTTTATGTACAACGAGTCAAAATGCAGAGTATATCAGAATACTGTCTTTTATAAATATAATTCCTCAGGAAAGTGGTTCTGGTTTCCGAGGATGATGGGAATTTTGGCTCGGATGCGTGCGGAGAGTGAGGGATGAGATTTTGCATACTTACGGCCATTTTTGTCTATTAAAAACTATTCCGCTGTGAAACGGTGGGACAGACATGGCAGTCGGTATGTCAACCTTGGTGTGATGCCAGGCCAGAGAGATCTATATTAAACTCTTCTGGCGCGGGGCGGTAAATGCTCCCCCTGTGTGTGCATGTGTGGGGTCCGTTCTGCTCGCAGACTTCACGCTCACATGTACGCTCGCGAGCAAATATATTTATGACCAGCAAATGTTTACAGACGCTGAGAATTGCTTGTGTGTATTCCAGGACTCAAGGTGGATTAAGTTTTTACCTCTTCATGAAGAATAGCATCTTTTTCTTTTTTGGACGAGTTGTAGTCAGTTCTGTGAGTTTAATTGGCCCCACACTCCAGAGTCAAGGATATTTCAAGGGCCCTTCAGTGGCTTTACCAACAAGAGCTCTTTATTGAGGATAGCATGTCGATAGGTTTTTTCCATTGCCTTTTCAGTTTAAATTTAAAGTGATTTAAATAAAAAAAAAGTTTTATTTAGTTCAAGTCCAAATAGGTGGATCTCTAATTTCTCCAAATTAAAAGGGAATGAACCTTATTTTTAGGTGGAGTTAAGCACATTTTCAAATATAAACCAAAGCATATAAATCCTGTAAAAAATCAATCACAATTTGATTTTTTTAAATGGAAAAAAGTATTAACAGTGCTTTAAATAGGCTTCATGTTTTTGTGAGAATCATCCAGATATTGTTTGATGCTTAATGTCATCTTTTAAGTTATTTTATTCTTTGAAGTAGGGCTGTGCAACAATTAATTGTGATTAATCATGATTAATCGCATCCAAAATAAATGTTTGTGTTTTACATAATATTTGTGTGTGTACTGTTTATAATTATATTGTATAAATAAATACACATGCATGCATGTATATATTTAAGAAAAATGTGTTATTTATATATAAAATATTTATATATAATATAAATATATCTACAGTATATACATGCAAATATTTCTCAAGTACATACATGTGTGTGACGTACAAAATAATTATACACAGTACACACAGATTATTATGTAAGATATTATGCACTGTAAAAAAAAAGTTGGTTAAACTTAAAAAATTAAGTAACCTGGTTGTCTTAATTTTAAGTTCATTGAAATTGAAAAATTTAGTTAATACAATGAAGGAGATTGATTTAATCATCAGAAACTCAAAATATTATGTTATCTGAACCACATGTAGCACTTGTTTGGATTATACAGTAATTAATTAGTAATTAAGTAGTTTTTTTCTGCTGCTTTATTATTATTATTATTATTATTATAATACAGATAATATTTGAATTCTATCAGAAGGACTAGGGATCGCTATGGAGACGGCGGGTTAGCATACGAAGTAACAGACAGACACAAGATTAATTTAGAAATATAATTGTTTAAATTTAATTTGGACGAAAAGTAGAAAGTCAATAAAATAAAATAAATGACAGAAACACAATAAACAATAAAACTGACTGCAAATTTCCACCTCGAGTGCACTCTTGTCGGTGTTTTCACATATATACCCACATAGTCAGTTCAACATTCAGGAAAAATAAAATAAATGAAACAGACAGAATATCACAAAAGAGTATAATCTCTCTCTCAAAGGGATTTCAAGTGTCTCTCATGAAAAGTTAAATGTCTCTCAATTTTGGGTGATAGTTGACCATACACCCTCAAGAAGGAAAAGAAAAAAGAAACAGTTCTTTAAATCGAATTTGTCGTTCAATGAGGTTTCGGTGGAAACTCAAGGAAAGGATATCGGGCCTCCTCTCCACCACGCGATGTCTTCTTTTCTACAACTGGGTTGGCTCGCCATCAAACTCGCAGTCTACAGGATGTTACAGGAGGTCGTGCAGATCTTCACGAATCAAGAAGGAAGAAAAAAAAAGAAAAAACAAAGAAAAAACAAAGGAGAGAAAAAACCTGGCCTGATCACAGACCAGAACATTCATTAAGTACATTTCAAAATAAGTTCCACATCTAAGATCCAGAATAACATCTAATACACAATTAAAATTTCTTCACGAACTAATATAATCACATTCGTTTACCTCTAAATCACTAGTTCTCTTTCATACAGACACGTAGCCAACAATGGTGACGCTGAACTCTGAAATGAACAAATAATAACCATGCGGTTCACTATGACCGCTCAAACTTAAGTAATTACATACTAGTACATACAAATATCTTTTTCTTCACAGAACTGCTTAACTAAGTTACCTTTATGATCGATTTTTTTCTTTTGCTCTCACTCGGGCGCACCTCGTGTGTGATCGTAAAATGGCGTCGATGAACTGCAATGTGCAATGGCCATGCGCTCTCACTCAGGCGCACCTCGTGCGTGATCGTTAAATGGCGTCAGTGAACTGCAATGTACAATGACCACGCGGTTCACTTTAGACATTTGTTACCACTCGGATCAAAATACAATTTTTAAAGAAAATAATCAGTCCACAGCAACTAATTTAATGTTTAGTAGCAGTAATTCTATCCTATTATGAAGGATTAGTCTTTTATTTTCATTGATAATGTGATACTGACTCACCAATAATAATTTATTCCTCTATTCAGTCGGCTTCTTGTTCAGAATGCATCAAATTAACTATATCTCAACTTCTCAATACTTTTTTCAAAGATTTTTAACCTCAGATACATAAAATGGATCGCAACGATGGGATTGCGTCTGCTCTTCTCAATCAAGCTCGTCTCTTCTGTCATCGCGCATGCTCGTCGACACTCATGACGTTAATGACAAGAGAGCTCTCATTGGTTGATCGCTGAGAATTTATTTTAGAATATTTTCACATATTTTTCTTAATATTCTTAATCTTAATAATCTCTTATCGACTTTTATTAAGGGAAAATCATATAACTAAATTGTGTAAATTAAATATTAACTTTATTTAACCTGTGTTACATTCTCCCCTCCTAAATTCATGCAAGTCCCTTTGCATGTTCTGCTCGGCTGACTGGTGACCACACCGTGTAAACCATTAGGCAGCAAGGGAAGGACATTCAGAGTTTCATCTCCACCAAGAGATTTAACAAAAGCTGAATTCAGACCTTGGAACAAAGATTGGACCACATATATTAATGGGTTTCCTGGCTGAAAATAAGTAAGTCGCTCTGGTTCTCCTCTCGGTCTAACGGAACGCCTCGGTAAGGTGTCTATCTCATCTTCTGATTGTTGTTCGGCTTTTTCACAAACACCTGAACTTTCAACAACACTGGTTACTTCAACTTCATCAACAGAACTGCCCATTACGGCTTCGACTTGGCCCTGACCAGGTAAATTACTCTGTCCAAGGGTGCCGGAAACATTAAGAGGTAAGTGCTCATCGAGTGTGTCGACAGGTAAGTATTCACCCGGTTTATCAACTGGTAAAGCTTCAACAAGTAAATTATTACTTTGGTCGCCCTGCAAGGTGTCGCCGATAGGGAAAGATTGTTCGGCCGAGTTATCAGTAGAATCAGCGTTCACGGTCTCTCTTTCCGTACAGATATCATGAACTGTAGAGAAATGTACTGTCTCTATACTTGGAGTATGGCTGTACTCGCAATACGAATTTCCTTCTTCGGAATCAGAGAGACAAGTGTCATCAATTAACGGAACCTTAGGATTCTGTCGTGTTCGAGGTCTTGAGATGGATTCGTTTAGAGTGGGTGGTTCAACTTCGGAAGACAGTAAAAACCCACACGGGAGCAACATATCTCTGTGAAGAGTACGCAGAGGACCGTCCTTTCTCTCTGGACGAACAGTATAAACTGGCAATTCAGCTGCCTGACTCACCACAACATACACCTCAGACTCCCACTTGTCTGCTAACTTATGCTTCCCGCGTAGCCTAACGTTCTTCACCAACACTCGATCACCAATCTCCAAAGAGCAATAAGTTACAGATTTGTCAAACCTAGCTTTGTTTCTTTCTGCACTTTTTGACATACCACGTGACGCAAGCGAATAACTTTCTTTCAGATTGTTTTTTAGATGACTGACATACTCCGAATGAGACTGTCGTGGACCATCTTGATACGGCAACCCAAAAGCAAGGTCAACGGGTAACCTGGGTTGACGTCCAAACATCAATTCGTAGGGAGTGAACCCAGTGACCTCATGTTTCGTGCAGTTGTACGCATGAGCTAAAGGTTTTACGAAATCTCTCCAACGAACCTTGTCTTTTTCTTCTAAGGTACCCAACATACTGAGCAGGGTCCTATTAAAACGTTCGACAGGATTTCCCCTGGGATGATAAGGGGTTGTTCGGGTTTTCTTAATACCTGCCACCTCACAAAGCTCTTTGATGGTGCGCGATTCAAAATCTCGGCCCTGATCGCTATGAAGACGCTCGGGGAACCCATAGTGCACAACAAAATTTTCCCAAAGACATTTCGCTACCGTTCTTGCCTTTTGGTTGGGTGTGGGGACTGCCACAGCATATTTGGTAAAGAAGTCAGTGATTACCAATATGTCTCTCGTGTTACTTTTGTCTGGCTCTAATGAGAGAAAATCCATACAGACCAACTCTAAAGGTCTTGTGGCTTGGATATTAACCAACGGTGCAGCTTTTTGAGGCAATGATTTCCTCCTCACACAACGACCGCATGTCCTGATCTTTTGTTCTACCTCCGCAGCCATCTTCGGCCAGTAGAACCGAGACCTTACCAAGTCTAGAGTTCTCTCCACCCCCATATGACCCATACTGTCATGCAAACTGGTCAATACAGAGGGCCTCAGTTTCTCAGGTAGCACGAGTTGATAAGTAACTAATTCCTCTACCTGCCGTTTCCGGTAAAGCACCCCACTTTTTAACTCAAGACGGTTCCACTCTCTTAGAAAAAAAGGAAGATCTGGGAGTTCCCTCCTGACTGTTGGTGGAGGCTTTTCTCCCGACTCTAGGCAAGATACTACTTCCCGAATGACTGGATCTGCCCTTTGCTCATCACCGAGGTTCCCTGACAGGTAAGATACAACAGGTAACCCCTCAAAATCACCTTCTTGTTCGTAACTATCAGGTACAGCATCAGGATAAAGTGCAAGAGATTCAACAAACGCAGCACCACACCCAACGTCCGTTGGCTGTCTGACCAGATGTTTCTCACATATAGCCTGAACTACTTCACTTGCGGTGTCACAAGAATCTGCAGCTTCCGTGAGATGATTCTGCATAAACTGTTGAATTCGTTCGTACTCTTTTTGAGATAAAGGATTTTCGGGCAACTGTTCCTGTGGTCGCCTTGATAGACCATCAGCATCAGCATTTAGCTTGCCTGCTCTGTACTGTAACTTAAAAGAAAAAGTGGAAAGGGCAGCAAGCCACCGGTAGCTAGTCGCATCTAGTCTCGCCGTGGTTAGAACATACGTTAGAGGGTTGCTGTCGGTAATGACGGTGAATTGGCTACCATACAGATAGTCTCTAAACTTTTCAGTTACTGCCCATTTAAGGGCAAGAAACTCAAGCTTGTGCGCCGGGTAATTGGACTCACTGCGGGACAACCCTCTACTTGCATATGCAATGACTCGCATCCTCCCTTCCTGTTCCTGATACAAGGCTGCTCCTAAACCCTTGGTGCTGGCATCTGTATGTAGGAAATAGGTAAGTTTAGGGTTTGCAAAGCCCAACACAGGCGCAGTAGTTAGTTTGTTGATAACAGACCGAAACGCTTCCTCACAAAGCGGCGTCCAACGGTTTCCGAACGACTCTTTAGGGTTATGGTATGGACCCTTACTCTCACTCCGTTTACCACCTTTCCTAGTCGGCGGATACCCTACAGTCAAGTCGGTGAGTGGTTTCACAACCCTAGAATAATCTTTAATAAATCGGCGGTAATACCCCGAAAAGCCCAAAAACGACCTTAACTCTTTAAGGTTTGTGGGACTCGGCCAGGTTTTTAAGGTTTGTACTTTCTCTGGATCGGTCTCTACTCCACGCTCTGACACTATGTGCCCTAAATAACGTACAGACGTCTGAAAAAACTTGCACTTTTCAGGGGCGAGTTTTAGCCCATACTCTCTGAGCCGAGAAAGAACTTTTAACAGCCGTCTTTCATGCTCTTCCAAAGTTTCAGAAAATATGATCAGATCGTCCAGGAAGACAAGTACTTCCCTGAGATTGATATCCTCCATACACTTCTCCATCAATCTCTGAAAAGTACTTGGGGCGTTAGTGACCCCCTGAGGCATGCGATTAAACTCCCAAAACCCCAGGGGGCAGACAAAGGCGGTTTTAGGTTTGTCTGCCTCTTCCACCTCTATCTGGTAATACCCAGATTTCAAGTCGAGAACGGAAAACCATTTTGATCCAGTTAAAGCGGAAAACGTCTCCTCGAGATTGGGTAATGCATATGCGTCTTTAACTGTTTGAAGATTTAACTTCCTATAGTCTATGCACAACCGTACATCTCCATTTTTCTTCCGCACCACTACAATAGGCGAAGAAAAAGACGACTCAGACTCTCGGATAACGTTGCTTGCGAGAAGATCGCGCAGATGTCTGCGGACGGCTTCCAGATCTTGCGGATGGATAGGTCGCGCCCTATGTTTAAAGGGAGTTTCATCGTGCAGATGTATATGATGTTTCACCTTTTGTGTATGCCCAAAATCTAAATCGTGTTGGCTGAAAACATCAGGCATTTCTTTGAGTTTTTCTGAAATCCGGTCCCGCCATTCTTGTGGCAATGGGGACTCACCGAAATTCAAGGCGAAATTAGAATCCTGAGTAGGCAAGTGCTTACTAACAGGGGAAACACTCGGCTGGGGGAGCACGGACTCAACTGCATGCAGCTCTGCTATTATGCATCTTGGGGGAATGGCTATATCGTGCTCGGTTTCGTTTTTTAGTACCACAGGTAACCAGACAGATTGACTAGGAGTAAGTAAGCAGCGCTTCACAAACACACCACCAGGTAAAGAGGATTCAGACGGGTGTTCTACCACTACACACTTATCTATCCCACCGGGTACCGCAAGAGAGCCTTTCACCACGACAGTTTGACCAGCGGACATGACCTCCGGTATGTTGCCTCTTAATCTCAACTGACTCAGAACGCCACTCGTGTTCTGCTTTCGCCTCGTTTCAAGAGTTTTCAAAACCACTCTATACCCAAATAGAGATGGCTGGTGCTTCGGGGATACTGCCACTAACTGCTGCTCATAGAGGATGTCGAGAGTGTTTGTACCTATTAAGATCAAAGGCTGAGTGTGAGACTTTACATCTGGAACGACTAGAGCTACCGTGGCCACTTCAATAGTCGCACCCAAAAACTCCTCAGGGAAAGTGATGTCTACCTTTACGTAGCCTTCGTACGGAACGGAAAACCCATTGGCGCCTTCTACTTCCAAAATATCGTCAAGAGGGTTAATCGGGTGCTCTGAGAGGTGTCGTTCATAAAAAGACTTAGGCACAGTTGTGACCTGCGATCCAGTGTCGAGTAGACAATGACATTTCTTACCAGCTATGCTGACTTCGGCAACACATCTAGCACCAACTAAGCCCTTAGGTAGGTTTGCACTCTGCTTCCTAGGAGCTTGGCATTTCTTGAAGACACGATTTACAATGGGACCACTCGATTTAAGCTCAGTTCCTGTATGTCCCGCGACAGGAACTGCCTCTAGTTTAAATCTACGCTAGTGGAGGAATTCTGTGACTCCCACTGTAACTGTTTCTCCCTTAACAGCCTACGTTTAGTAGCGACAAGCTCGGGGTTTGGCTCAGAACTACAGGACGATGCAATGTGGCCATCCTCACCACATGTGAAACAGTACCACGGTCTAGGTCTATCAGTTGGCTTCTTATTGACCGGAACTACACTCGCAGCAGCCCCTGACTTCCTTTGGTCAGGTGGTGCAGGCCTTTTGACTACCTCTCGCGACGGAGTTCTCTTTGGATGTTTTGGTCGGACTGCAAGATTAGCTAACTGACTCTGCAACTTGACAATCTGCTTCTTTAACTCACGCGTTTCAGTTTCAAGAGGACTCACTCTAGGAGCTTCATCTTGTTCTAACTCAGCAGAAATCCACGCTTTCTGAGAGTGCATAAACGCTCTCTGCTTAGAAGACCCAAGGTGTTGCTTCATTCGAGTTGCTTTCGCAGTATGTCTATCCTCCTCTGTACGAAGCATAAGGAGAAGCTGTGCAAAGGAAGGAGGATTGTTTCGCTTTTGCTCTAGTCGTAGTTCGGCGATCAAGTCATTATCCCAGCAGCCCCTGCAAAACTGCTTTAGGAGATGCCTATCTGCCTCTGCTGGGACAATACCATCTCTTTTGACGGTTGCACTTAAAACTGACTGTAACCTGTACAGATAAGTAGATGGCCTTTCACCTGCATCCTGCAACGTGTTCATGAATTTCGCTAACAATTCGTCCCCGTCCTCCACAGCCCCGAAAGCGGAGTCCAACAGCTGGAGGTAAGCAGAAGGAGGAGATTCGGGATTCAGATGCTTTATAACATCCGCCGCAGGCGGCAAAAGACTGTCTAGTATTCGCCTAGACGCATGCAAATCGGACAAAGACGGATCTTTCAAAATGAATTCGACACTAGAACGCCAAATGTCGTAATCTACCTCGTTTCCAGGCCTAGGGCATTTTCCTGAAAACACTCTGAGCCTGGGCTGCATCTGCCCTTGAGCAACCACTTCACTGCTCCGCACAACATGCTCAACTACTAGCCTTTGGACCTCAGGCGGGTTGAGAAATTTGGACGACGTGCGAAGGGTCGGTTCAATCAAATTGATAGGAGTAGGTTGGGACGGTACATCATCTATCTGACTTGGTGGATTACGAATTGGGTCGAAATTCCCATCCGGAGATGCCCAATATGGTTTCTCACAGGTGTCTTCACCAGTACTACCAGAAACAGCAGGCTCTGGTGGGAGGTCAGCACTCATTTGCGACAGCATTTCACTCAGTATAGACTCAAAGTTGTTTCCGCTCAGTTCTGCTATTTCTTTTAATCTGTCCAGGAAGGATTTTGTTATGCTACTACCAAGTTGCTGTGTAAACACACTGGCTAACGCTCTCACATCGCACTTAACACCTGGTTCGCTTGACAGCTGGTGAGTAAACGGCAATTTTGGTCCGAGTGATTGCAACGCTTGATTACTGTTGTACTCAACGATTACGTTTTGGTAGAACTCGGATTCTTTGTCATCGATGCGCACGGTTTTGGCAAATGACCCGTATCGTTTCAGAGCATCAAACAATTCGTCATCGCTCTCAGTGTCTGTTAAACCACTGACTATTACGGAGTTTGGGATAATAATCCCTTCAGCTTCAATAATCTCCATTATCGTCGCTTGCTTAAAAGCAAAAGAGAAAAAAGGAAAATCAAATGTGTAGCTGTTAGTTCTCTGCAACAGCGCCGTCTCCTGGCTGGCTCGCCAAAGTTTATGTAGCACTTGTTTGGATTATACAGTAATTAATTAGTAATTAAGTAGTTTTTTTCTGCTGCTTTATTATTATTATTATTATTATTATAATACAGATAATATTTGAATTCTATCAGAAGGACTAGGGATCGCTATGGAGACGGCGGGTTAGCATACGAAGTAACAGACAGACACAAGATTAATTTAGAAATATAATTGTTTAAATTTAATTTGGACGAAAAGTAGAAAGTCAATAAAATAAAATAAATGACAGAAACACAATAAACAATAAAACTGACTGCAAATTTCCACCTCGAGTGCACTCTTGTCGGTGTTTTCACATATATACCCACATAGTCAGTTCAACATTCAGGAAAAATAAAATAAATGAAACAGACAGAATATCACAAAAGAGTATAATCTCTCTCTCAAAGGGATTTCAAGTGTCTCTCATGAAAAGTTAAATGTCTCTCAATTTTGGGTGATAGTTGACCATACACCCTCAAGAAGGAAAAGAAAAAAGAAACAGTTCTTTAAATCGAATTTGTCGTTCAATGAGGTTTCGGTGGAAACTCAAGGAAAGGATATCGGGCCTCCTCTCCACCACGCGATGTCTTCTTTTCTACAACTGGGTTGGCTCGCCATCAAACTCGCAGTCTACAGGATGTTACAGGAGGTCGTGCAGATCTTCACGAATCAAGAAGGAAGAAAAAAAAAGAAAAAACAAAGAAAAAACAAAGGAGAGAAAAAACCTGGCCTGATCACAGACCAGAACATTCATTAAGTACATTTCAAAATAAGTTCCACATCTAAGATCCAGAATAACATCTAATACACAATTAAAATTTCTTCACGAACTAATATAATCACATTCGTTTACCTCTAAATCACTAGTTCTCTTTCATACAGACACGTAGCCAACAATGGTGACGCTGAACTCTGAAATGAACAAATAATAACCATGCGGTTCACTATGACCGCTCAAACTTAAGTAATTACATACTAGTACATACAAATATCTTTTTCTTCACAGAACTGCTTAACTAAGTTACCTTTATGATCGATTTTTTTCTTTTGCTCTCACTCGGGCGCACCTCGTGTGTGATCGTAAAATGGCGTCGATGAACTGCAATGTGCAATGGCCATGCGCTCTCACTCAGGCGCACCTCGTGCGTGATCGTTAAATGGCGTCAGTGAACTGCAATGTACAATGACCACGCGGTTCACTTTAGACATTTGTTACCACTCGGATCAAAATACAATTTTTAAAGAAAATAATCAGTCCACAGCAACTAATTTAATGTTTAGTAGCAGTAATTCTATCCTATTATGAAGGATTAGTCTTTTATTTTCATTGATAATGTGATACTGACTCACCAATAATAATTTATTCCTCTATTCAGTCGGCTTCTTGTTCAGAATGCATCAAATTAACTATATCTCAACTTCTCAATACTTTTTTCAAAGATTTTTAACCTCAGATACATAAAATGGATCGCAACGATGGGATTGCGTCTGCTCTTCTCAATCAAGCTCGTCTCTTCTGTCATCGCGCATGCTCGTCGACACTCATGACGTTAATGACAAGAGAGCTCTCATTGGTTGATCGCTGAGAATTTATTTTAGAATATTTTCACATATTTTTCTTAATATTCTTAATCTTAATAATCTCTTATCGACTTTTATTAAGGGAAAATCATATAACTAAATTGTGTAAATTAAATATTAACTTTATTTAACCTGTGTTACACACATAAATTAAGTTGATTTGACAAAAGAAAAAATGTTGTGATTACAAATCATGACAATATTTTTTTTTACAGTGTGTAAGTACACAAACTTTTATTTTGGATGCGATTAATCGCAATTTATCGTTGCACAGCCCTACTTTGCAGGTATTTGCTTTACATATTTTATTATATATACTGTAATTGCTTCCTCAACATGAAATCAACTTTTTAACTAAGGAAGCCATGTGCACAAGTAATCAAATCTTGCTAATGTTTGTTATTACATACGTCACAGATCATTAGTTGTGGTTTAGTTCAGTTCAGTTCAGTATATTTATATAGCACTTTTCATATACGGTTCCAAAGCAGTTTTACAAAGAATAGTTTTGTTAAACTCAATCCTCCTTTTTTTTTTATCCTTTTGTAAGAACGGGTTTAAAAATATCAGTAAGTTAACACTACAGTCCTTCCATGAGATTTGCCATAATTCTAGAGCATTCATGGGATATGTTGATTTACATAAGAACAGCTATCATTTCCACCATGATGGATGAGCTGTTTTTCCTCTTTTGGCAACAAAGTGAAATTATAGCACTTCACCAGACATATTTCATTACAGGTTTTTTTGTCCTTCTCAAGCTTAAAGATTTATTTGCATGTGATTTAGACATTCCTCTGTAAACCTCTCATGCACTGGCTGATAAAAAGGTCGAGCTGATTATGTCTTTTTTAATCTTTACATTAAACCAGGACACACAAAACAACTGTTAAAAACACTGCTACAAGTAATTAATCCTATTTCTAGGCTGTTTATCTTGTTTCCAAATCCAGACCACCATCACGTGGTATTTTGCTGTGGTCTGTTCATTTTTATCCATTGTTTTGATGCATTTCTCTCTGTTTACATTGCAGACAAGGACATTTTCTGTCACATTTGAGTGAAATAGTCATACGTTCTTGCATAAGACCTGAAGCTCACATCACGCCATAAGTCCTGCTCTCAAAATAAACCTTATCAGTTTCCTCAAGGTCTCTAGACTGCACATGCAGTGAGTCAGTTGCCTACAATGCGCTGATTTTAAAAACATATTTCGGTAGATGTTAGCGAGCGCTGATTGTTTCTTTGCTGATTGAATTGCCTTTCTTTCCTCCCTCAGCTCCATCAGGCCGCTGAAGTGGCCCTCCTGAGAGGGGCCAGGGTCATTTCACCAGAGGATATCATCTTTCTAATGAGGAAAGACAAGGTAAAAGCACACAAATATGAGACATTACCGCAACATAAATCATTACCCTTCCTTTTTATGAACTACTGGTTTGGTTATTGCTTTTGTAGTTCTGTTGCTTTACAATCACATGTTGAAAGCAAGAATCAGGGCTGGGTGATATAATAAAACATCTGTCATAATCTTTTCTAACCCTATGTCTTGATATGTATGTGATTTCAGTCAATAAGGGGAGTAGATTCAATAAGTTTAATGCAAAAACTAAAACACAAGCATTTATAAAGGTAATAAATCCATCAATCAAATAAAGGTTTTTCACTGGATATTTTACAAAACATTTGAATAAAATGTACATGATGAACTTGCTTGAATGGTTAAGCACAGGAATTTTGAATTGATTCATTGAAATGGACAATCTGAACTCATTCACAGAAATGAATCCAACTTAGCACTATTAACTACATTCTTTTTTCTACTGAGGTTTATTCATTTTTGCAATATTTCGATATTCAAAATGCTGATTAATTCAGTATTTTCAGCAGAATTGTGAATGTATCACCCAGCTAGAAATAATTGAATTTCTTGAATGTTATAGAGAAAAAAGAACTCAAAGATCACTGTGAGATGGATAGATGGATGGAAATTGTTTTAGTTTAAAAACTGAGCCTGTTTCTTTCTTTCTTTCTTTCTTCTTTTTTTTTTTTTTTTGTTCTCTAAGAAAAAATTACGGCGGCTCATCAAGTACATGCAGTTCAGAGACTACAAATCCAAAGTCCTAAAAACCATCGACGATGAGGACTCGCTGGATTCAGGTATGAGATGTGTAGTATTTTCTGATTCATTCGCAAATTTTTTGCACATATTTTAAACCTGACTTTTTGATAACAACTAACAATAAATCATGCACTTTAATGTTAAATCACGTGTATTGCTGAGAGAAAATAAAATCACCATCACAGCATATTTTATTACGCCATTTTGGAAGAATTCAAATCTTTTAGAACCGTTAAAGGATCCAAAAACGGTTAAAAATGGAACCATTTCTGAATGAGAACCAGTTTGCGACTCCCAACTCAAGTTAATGTATGGTACTTTCATATATATTGCAGCTTAGCATGTTTTCCTTTTGAATGATTTTCTCCATAAGATATTCAAAACATTTTTCCCCCCATCAACGGCCGTTGCCTTAAACGACGAAGCCGTGCATAACGAGCAGAGTCGAGCGAGGTCATTTTGTACGCCACAGTCAATCAGCGAGAGTCATTAACCAAAATGCAGACAGAAGCTTTGGCATCAATCTGCTTTGAACAGCGCTCCACCGCCCTCATCAATACCACCGAAAACTGAGCACGAGGGAGGAAAACCATCCGCAGAAGCAGCGGACGTCCCGTGTAATGTCATGCGGAGTATCATTAGGACTCTTGCTCCTCATCTAGAGTGTAACTTGAGAGATGGAAGAACATTGAAATGCAGCGTTCCGAGAGTCTCTGTGTCTGAACGCAGATGCTTTTCCATGGCTCACTCTTTTTAACGTGTGGCTCTTCTTGCGTGTTGTTTTGGCTCTGAGAGTTTCGTGACCCTATCCGTGACGCTTTCAATCGGGAGATTATTGTTCCCTGACTATTATCTGTGTTATTGTATGCGATATAAAATATAAGAGGGAATTGTTTCATTGTGAGGAGAGAACAGCCTCTTTCTGTCCTGGGAGGCCTGCGGTGGGAGCCGGCCTGTGTTAGGACGTGGTTTTACTCTGGTGTGGTGTGTTCGGAGGGTTGCAAAAGAGGGCAATGTAGAGCAGTTGGGTTTTGACATCTTTCCATACAATACAGTGTTCGTGCAGTGACCCCTACAACAAAACTACACTGCAAAATGAGGAACTTCTGTTCAACCGCTATTGTCTTTTTTTTTTAGGTTGCTCAGCAGATTTGGGGTGAGATATAGTGTAGCAGCGTGAGATTGTCATTGTGAAATCCTGTTTATTGTCTTACTATGTGTTCCTACATGGTCTTATTGTGAGCAGTGCATGTGCAAATCTGAAAGGATTTCCCTTTTATTTTCCATTCAGAGACTCTTTTCACCATGTGTTCAATTCTCAGTGTAAAAAATTGGTCTTGCATGCTTTTTCCCCAATTGAATATCCTGTATCGGAAATACTCATAGTTACGGAAGTAAATTGGGAGGCAAGCTTTGTTTGTTGAGTGGTTGGTCGTGTTTAGACATGTATTGCTCTGTAAACAGACACTCAGTTAAATTAAGCTACTAGTATTTATTTAGTTCGATTTTAATGCACCATTTCATCATTATTAGATTGCCTAATTGTCCAGTTGAACACTTCTCACCGTTTTTTCAATTCTCTGTGTAAAATATTAGGTCTCGCCCATTTTTTCGAGTTGAATATCCTGTTTCACTTGGAAATACGAGTAGTTATGGAAGTAAATTGCAAGCGCTGTTGGTTGAGTGGTTGGTCGTGTTTAGACATTTAGACATATTGTTCTGTAAACATACGCTCAGTTAAATTAAGGTAGGTAAGTCAAGTAAAAAAATGCGTGATATGAAAAGCTTTATGTATTTTTATTCACAGCTTTTGATCTGCTGTGTTCGAAACACTTCTGCTCACCCTGTTACAGTCACATTTAAAAGCCATTTTTTACTTGTACTTCTTAATTTTGAAGGATGAATCCACTAGATCAAATATGTTTTACTAGTGTTTATTTAATTAGATTTTAATGCACCATTTCATCATTATTAGATTAACTATTCGTCCAAACCAAGATTGTTCAAGGCCTGTTATTCATCCAAATATTGTATCAAATGTCAAATTAAGGTTTCTTTAAAGCCAGAATGCACTACTAATTATGTGCGTCGACATATTTGTATCATTTAAAAAGTGAGTTTATACAAAGTGACTTTTTTACCGTTTGATTGAATTGCCCCGTTTACAGAGGAACTCCACAATTACAGTCTGTTCAAGGTTGTGCCGTGCCAGGACCAGCGAACCTGAAGCCCATAAAACAAGCTGTTATTTAGGTGTCATAAATTCAGTAACCTTGATTAAACATTTTCTGGGGCTATTTCTGTCATTCACAACCAGACATTACTTCACAGAAGTGTGTTTAATCAGTGTATTTCCTTTCATTTAATTAACATTTTCCTTATTTATTTATTTTTTCATTTTCCCACCCTGGAGCTTTATGCCTGTAATGCCCACTGACGCTGAACCACATGAACATGCTGGAAAAAGTGAAAGTCGTTCGCTGTGGTAGAGCTTGAAATTGTGCTGCTGTGGGAATTATGTACATAGTGAACAAAACATGTGACACAAATGAAAACTCTCTCATATTCAAGGTTCGTCTTTGAGCTTCTATATTTCAGCTCTGTTATATACTGTATATATTGCCAAAAGTTTTGGGATGTCTGCCTTAACATCCACATCAACTTTAATGATATCCCATTATTAATATGTAGGGTTTAATGTGGAGTTGGCCCATCCTTTGCAGCTATAACAGCTTCAACTCTTCTGGGAAGGCTTTCCACAAGGTTTAGGAGTGTGTTTATGGGAATTTTTGACCATTCTTCGAGAAGAGCATTTGTGAGGTCAGGCACTGATGTTGGACGAGAAGGCCTGGCTGACAGTATCCGCTCTAATTCATCCCAAAGGTGTTCTATCGGGTTGAGGTCAGGACTCTGTGCAGGCCAGTCAAGTTCCTCCTCACCAAACTCGCTCATGTCTTTATGGACCTTGCTTTGTGCACTGGTGCGCAGTCATGTTGGAACAGGAATCGAGCCATCCCCAAAGTTGGGAGCATGAAATTGTCCAAAATGTCTTGGTATGCTAATATAAAGCATTAAGAGTTCCTTTAACTGGAACTAAGGGGCCAAGCCCAACCCCTGAAAAACAACCCCACACCATAACCCCCCTCCACCAAACTTTACACTTGTCACAATGCAGTCAGGCAAGTACCGTTCTCCTGGCAAACGCCAAACTCAGACTCATCCATCGGATTGCCAGACAGAGAAGCGTGATTTGACACTCCAGAGAACTCGTCTCCACTGCTCTAGAGTCCAGTGGCGGCGTGCTTTACACCACTGCATCCGATGCTTTGCATTGCACTTAGTGATGTAGGGCTTGGATGAAGCTGCTCGGCCATGGAAACCCATTCTATGAAGCTCTCTACGCACTGTTCTTGAGCTAAACTGAAGGCCACACGAAGTTTGGAGGTCTGTAGCTATTGACCCTGCAGAAAGTTGGCGACTTCTGTGCGCCTCAGCATGCGCAGACCCCTGTGGCTCTGTGGTTTTACATGGCCAGTTGCTGTTGTTCCCAATTGCTTCCACTTTGTTATAATACCACTAACAGTTGACCGTGGAATATTTCGTAGTGAGGACATTTCACGAATGGACTAATTGCACAGGTGGCAACCTATCATGGTACCACGCTTGAATTCACTGAGCTCCTGAGAGCGACCCATTCTTTCACAAATGTTTGTAGTGGCAGTCTGAACCTTTTAAGAGCACTATTTCTTTCCCCCCTTTTTTCTATAATATCGAACAAATCATTCAAATCCATTAATTTGAACTCTGATTGACTAAACAGCAATCCACAGATCCCTCTGATGATAATGTGCACTTATTTTTCCTTATTCAAACAGTGTGTATACTTTTGTTCTATAGCAGATTTCAAAGAACTTTTTTCCTATATTTTTAAGAGTTACAAGGCTTTGGCTTTCAGAGGTCTGGCTTGCTTCTGAGCCGAGATGACTCAGAACAGAAAGCACTATAGGTGAGTGGGCCGCTGCATCTCGAGTCAGGTGTTAAGAAGCCCAGCTGGCCTGCAGATGTTTTCAGGACAGAGAGTCAGCAAATGTGCCTGTTTCTGTCCTCTTACAGACAAATATAGCAGCAACAAGAGGCAGCGTCTGGCGCAGGACTTCCTGGGCTCCATCGACCAGACGGGGGAATTCTTGTCTCTGGTGGAGGAAGAGGAGGTGGATGAAGTCAAGCAGGAACGGCTGGAGGTGAGTAAGAGGCTCCCAGGAATGTGCTTCAGCCTGAACACCCTGAGCTTGCATGCCAGTGAGGGTGGATGGCATTGAAACTCAAGGGGATTATCCTGCGGTCACAGAAAGAGGGGAATCGGTTTATTATTTTATGATAAAGACTGCCAAACTAACTTAAATCCTGCAGTTCAGTTAGCACTGTGTCAAGTACATTTAGTACATTCTTTTTTTTTTTCTTTTTTTTTTGTCTAACTAAAACCTAATATACAGTTATTTGTGGATATCAGAAACATTTTAATTTTTTTAAATTATATTTTTTATTTACATTGTTCAAAATTGGATACTTATTTTTGGTTACACTTATTTTGATGGTCCACTTTAGACATTCCACTAACTGTAAGTCACTTTGCAACTACATGTCATCTAACTCTCATTAGAGTATTAATAGACTGTTAGAAACGTGTAATTAATAGACTGTTAGTTGACATGTAGTTACTATTCATGGGGGACCATCAAAATAAAGTGTAAGCAGATATTAAGCAGACAGTCTTAATATTGTAATCAGAGTTAGTTCACATGTAGTTGCAAAGTTACTTATAGTTAGTAAAATGTCTAAAGTGGACCATCAAAATAAAGTGTAATCTTTTTTTTATCATTGTGCATAATAACCTTATGTTTTTCTGTATAGAGCCTAGTCATCCATGAAAATACTGATCAGTACTAATTTCCAGTATAATTTCTTTAGTGAACCAGGTGCTAAAACTACGCAGACAGCATGCGCACTTAAATAACGCTATGAACAGGCACAGTTTATTCTTGTAGTCATTGTGGAACAGAAGTTTGACTTAAACGAGGTGTTTAAACATGTTGAATATAGTCGTGAACCATAGGAGCACCTGATATTGAGACGACATTGAAAAATGTGGTTTTGAGACTTGTGTTCCATAAAAACAAGAAGCCGAGGATCAAACTCCTGTCAGAAGGTCCGACTGGGGTTTCATCCCCTCCACTGGTCTTAACATCTCATCTGAGTTTCCATTGTGATGTCAAATAAGCCACGAGTGAATCTAGAGAGTGGTAATTTGGCCTGGAAAACGTCATTATAAAGTCAACAGGAGTGTTTTCAATCTGATAAGGTGAAGCGATTCTTTATCAGTCCAAATCAGACATTGATGAGTCTCTTTCAATATGAACGTGAACTCTTGTGGCATACACACAAGGAGTCTTTATAACATCCTTTTGTTCTCACTGTGCCAAGGGAAATAAATGGCCATAAATAAATAAATTACAGCTGAAAGATGTAATTAAAGGTCTGAAGCAAGAACCGTGGACAAGGGGGTATTACCATGAGACTTTATACGTCCCGTCTCAATTAAAAACTAAGCACCAGTCTGTTCTGGATGTGGCCAAGAAAGCCTGCGGTTTCCCCCAAAACTTTGTTCCTACTGAGTGTTTTAATGGGTATGTTTTAGCTATCAGGACAACCTTTTGGGAATAAGGAACCATATCCTTTTGGGCCTCCCACTTTGCCCCACTCATGAAGTCCTCGAGAGAGGAGCTTTATGGTTTAACCACACGGCACTGTGCTGCTTTATCTAGTGCCCTGTTCGCCCCGCCACCACCCCCTTGTCTTCTTTAACTAGCTCTTTTAGTGGCTAAGAGCACATGTCTGGTTTTCCTGTGCTCTTCCATCTGCTCGCCTTACCGGTTGCATATAGACGTTGTGGGGTGATCATGTAGTTGTCAGATTTCATAGGGTTTTTTAAACCTCAAATTTATGTTTGACTTTTCATATTTCTTTGCTAGTAGCTAGCTAGTGGCCGCCCAATTTTTCAATATACAGTGTAGAAGCAGCTGTCTGTCTGTAACAAGTTTGCTTTTTGTAAATGTACATTTGAAGAGTGCATAATGTTAAACAGTTTTTTCATTCTTCATTTTGCACAACTTTTTCCAAACATAACTTTTTCGTAATTCGACAGCTTTATTAAAACAAATTTTTAAATGGTTAGTAGAGTGTGGCAAGCAGGGTGGGGCCGAGAGCCGTGGGAGCGGAGAAAGTGCGATGGTGCAAGTGTTAA
Source organism: Rutilus rutilus (assembly GCF_951802725.1). Lineage (NCBI taxonomy): Eukaryota > Metazoa > Chordata > Actinopteri > Cypriniformes > Leuciscidae > Rutilus > Rutilus rutilus. The sequence goes on along the minus strand of NC_140226.1, from coordinate 8,967,236 downwards.
TGAGCATTACCTGCGCACCACACCGGTCTCGATTTTCACAGAAGAGCTCCGGAAGGATAAAAGGAGGAGTGACGACAGTGAGAGATGAGAGAGAGCCAGGCCTGGACTTTATGTTGATGTTTTGTTTTTTAGTGTATTGTCCGTCCGTATAGTCAGTTGTCCGTCAGGGGTTGCCGCTTTACTTTCGTTTAGTTGTTTTTTCTTATTTTGCCATTAAATTTACGTTCACCATTTGCCAGTTCCCACCGCCGCCTTCCCTGAGCTTTTAACAGTGTTACATATATGTATGTCAAAATTAACGTGTTAACGCATGCAATTATTTTTTTCAGTTAACACGTTAAAATATTTAAAGCAATTAAAGCAGCATCCGTTTTTTCCGTTATCCCTTGGCTAGCATTACATTATGTGATCACGCAGATATTTTAACCCTCTATGGTGTTATGTAACCATTATTTATATATTTTTTAAACGTTTTTATTACGTGAAATAGCTTCAATCATACAAAGATTTAAAAATAATAATAATAATTGGGGGGTGGGGTTGGGTACTTGGCAATGCTGCACCACAATGGAAAATTAACAAAAAAAGTAGTTTTTCTATAAAATTATGATTTTAGTTTTTTTATTTAATTGCACATTTCTTTTAGAAATTGATAGATTTATAAAGTTGGAACTCATGCAAACCAAAAATAAGTTGATCCCTATCGTTTAATCCCTATCATTCCCAATCATTTGGCTAACTCATCACATGGAAGAGCTAACTCTGCACTCTTCCTATTGCCCTTTCTGTAAAATATTGCTGTATTAATTTTTCTAAATCAATTTGGTATTTATACATAAATGCAACTATACTACAATAAACACTTCAAATAAATAAATAACTGTAATTGGGTCATTGACAAATAAGGTTTTTAAAAGTGTAAAAAAAATAGAATGGCGATATAACTATATTTGAAACCATTTTTTAGTTTACCTAGGTGTTAACAATAAGATGTTGTGGTTTGTACAATCAATTAACACTGTTTTTTGTCATTTTTTACAAGATGGAAAAAATTTGTCACCAAAAAAGTCATTCGGTTTAACCACTGATTTGAAAGTTAAAAACTGATTTGACATTGATGTTGAGATAGTAGTGTGTACCACAGAAGAAATATTAAATAAAATTATCACTGATCTCATAAATGTAATCATTTATTGGACTACTCTAAACACTCCAACATACTCAAGTAAAACATTGCACAGGGAAAGGAGAAAAGGGGAAATGTAAAAAAAAGAGCCTTATCTGCTTTATATTTGTATTATTGTAGTTCCTTTAGTTATTAAAAACAATATTATTCCATTTAAATATTTACTATATTGGTTTTACGGTTCAAAACCCCTTATGATGCCCAAAAAAAGGAGGACCGTGACGTCGCCCGGTATGGCGCAGCCGGGGCCCCACCCTGGAGCCAGGCCCAGGGTTGGGGCTCGTATACGAGCGCCTGGTGGTCGGGCCTCCCCCCATGGGGTCCGGCCGGGCTCAGCCCGAAGGAGTGACGTGGGGCCACCCTCCCGTGGACCCACCACCTGCAGGAGGGACCATAAGGGGCCGGTGCTAAGTGGATCGGGCGGCAGTCGAAGGCGGGAGCCTAGACAACCCGATCCCTGGACGCGGAATCTAGCTCTAGGGACATGGAATGTCACCTCTCTGGCGGGGAAGGAGCCTGAGCTTGTGCGTGAGGTTCAGAGATTCCGACTAGAGATAGTTGGGATCACCTCTACGCACGGCTTGGGCTCTGGAACCACACTCCTCGAGAGAGGATGGACTCTTCACCACTCTGGAGTTGCCCATGGTGAGAGGCGGCGGGCTGGTGTGGGTTTGCTTATAGCCCCCCAGCTCAGCTGCCATGTGTTGGAGTTCACCCCGGTGAACGAGAGGGTCGCTTCCCTACGCCTTCGGGTCGGGGATAGGTCTCTCACTGTCGTTTGTGCTTACGGGCCGAACGGCAGTGCAGAGTACCCGGCCTTCTTGGAGTCTCTGGGAGGGGTGCTGGAAAGTGCTCCGACTGGGGACTCCATCGTTTTACTGGGGGACTTCAACGCCCACGTGGGCAGCGACAGTGACACCTGGAGGGGCGTGATTGGGAGGAACGGCCCCCCTGATCTGAACCCGAGTGGTGTTCTGTTATTGGACTTCTGTGCTAGTTACAGCTTGTCCATAACGAACACCATGTTCAAGCATAAGGGTGTCCATCAGTGCACATGGCACCAGGACACCCTAGGCCGGAGGTCGATGATCGACTTTGTGGTCGTTTCATCCGACCTCCGGCCGTATGTCTTGGACACTCGGGCGAAGAGAGGGGCGGAGCTGTCAACTGATCACCACCTGGTGGTGAGTTGGATCCGATGGCGGGGGAGGAAGCTGGACAGACTCGGCAGACCCAAACGTACTGTGAGGGTCTGTTGGGAACGTTTGGCCGAATCTCCTGTCAGAGAGATCTTCAACTCCCACCTCCGGCAGAGCTTCGACCAGATCCCGAGGGAGTCTGGAGATATTGAGTCCGAGTGGACCATGTTCTCCACCTCCATTGTCAACGCGGCCACTCGGAGCTGTGGCCGTAAGGTCTCCGGTGCCTGTCGAGGCGGCAATCCCCGAACCCGGTGGTGGACACCGGAAGTAAGGGATGCCGTCAAGCTGAAGAAGGAGTCCTATCGGGCCTGGCTGGCTTGTGGGACTCCTGAGGCAGCTGATGGGTACCGACGGGCCAAGCGGACTGCAGCCCGGGTGGTTGTGGAGGCAAAAACTCGGGCCTGGGAGGAGTTCGGTGAGGCCATGGAGAAGGACTATCGGTCGGCCTCGAAGAGATTCTGGCAAACTGTCCGGCGCCTCAGGAGGGGGAAGCAGTGCCCTACCAACGCTGTTTACAGTGGAGGTGGGCAGCTGTTGACCTCGACTGGGGATATCACCGGACGGTGGAAGGAATACTTCGAGGATCTCCTCAATCCCGCCGTCACGTCTTCCATTGAGGAAGCAGAGGCTGAGGGCTCGGAGGCGGACTCGTCCATCACCCAAGCTGAAGTCACCGAGGTAGTCAAGAAACTCCTCGGTGGCAAGGCACCGGGGGTGGATGAGATTCAGGAGGAACAGTGTGGTTTTCGTCCCGGTCGTGGAACACTGGACCAGCTCTATACCCTCTACAGGGTGCTGGAGGGCTCATGGGAGTTTGCCCAACCAATCTACATGTGCTTTGTGGATTTGGAGAAGGCATTAGACTGTGTCCCTCGCGGCGGCCTGTGGAGGGTGCTCCGGGAGTATGGGGTCCGGGGCCCTTTGCTAAGGGCTATCCGGTCCCTGTACGACCGGAGCAGGAGCTTGGTTCGTATTGCCAGCAGTAAGTCAGACTTGTTCCCGGTGCGTGTTGGACTCCGGCAGGGCTGCCCTTTGTCGCCGGTTCTGTTCATAATTTTTATGGACAGAATTTCTAGGCGCAGCCAGGGGCCGGAGGGGGTCGGGTTTGGGGACCACACGATTTCATCTCTGCTCTTTGCGGATGATGTTGTCGTGTTGGCCTCATCAGACCAGGACCTCCAGCATGCACTGGGACGGTTTGCAGCCGAGTGTGAAGCGGCTGGGATGAAAATCAGCACCTCCAAGTCCGAGGCCATGGTTCTCAGTCGGAAAAGGGTGGCTTGCTCGCTTCAGGTTGGTGGAGAGCTCCTGCCTCAAGTGGAGGAGTTCAAGTATCTTGGGGTCTTGTTCACGAGTGAGGGAAGGATGGAACGGGAGATTGACAGGCGGATCGGTGCAGCTTCTGCAGTAATGCGGTCCCTGTACCGGTCTGTCGTGGTAAAGAAGGAGCTGAGCCGCAAGGCGAAGCTCTCGATTTACCAGTCAATCTACGTTCCTACTCTCACCTATGGTCATGAGCTGTGGGTCATGACCGAAAGGACAAGATCCCGGATACAAGCGGCCGAAATGAGCTTTCTCCGCAGGGTGGCTGGGCGATCCCTTAGAGATAGGGTGAGAAGCTCGGTCACTCGGGAGGAGCTCAGAGTAGAGCCGCTGCTCCTCCACATCGAGAGGGGTCAGTTGAGGTGGCTCGGGCATCTTTTCCGGATGCCTCCTGGACGCCTTCCCGGGAAGGTGTTCCGGGCATGTCCCACCGGGAGGAGACCCCGGGGAAGACCTAGGACACGCTGGAGAGACTATGTCTCCCGGCTGGCCTGGGAACGCCTCGGTGTCCCCCCGGAAGAGCTGGAGGAAGTGTCTTGGGAGAGGGAAGTCTGGGCATCCCTGCTTAGACTGCTGCCCCCGCGACCCGGCCCCGGATAAGCGGTAGAAGATGGATGGATGGATGGACGGTTTTACTGAATGACCTTTTGACACTTCAAAATCTTTAAAATACCTTTATGTGTAGTAAAATATAATTAAAACCTTTTGGATTCAGTAAAAGAGATCAAGTTGTACTACCTTGCATACTTTGGATGTTATGTATTTGTTTTTTATTATTATTATTAAGGCCTTTGGACAAAAAAATGACCCGTCACGTCATTGACCCAATTATATTGTTGATGCTACTATCTATAAAAAATCCCAATGGGGAAATGCATTACTGCAATTCCACTGTGGTACAGCATTCTCATACAGCAACAAACCTATTTTTCCATAGTGGTACAGCATTGCCATATGGAAACATTGATATTTTCTCAATTTACAGTAAAACTATGTTGATTTGTCAATAAAAATATCTAATTTACTTATCAAAGATGCTGCAAAAAAATCCTCCTTGAGATGAGATGTTTAGAAATGAGGTTATTGAGCAATTTCTGGAGCACTTGAACAGGTGTCTTCCTTGTGAAGGTGACAGTGGAAAGAGAGTTTTGGAGAGACATTCAAATGTCATGTGATTTAAATACAGCCCATCATTGGCTACCTTGAGGCCTGCCCTTTTAATTCCATAGTGCAATATATTGTATTTTCTGAATAAAAATGAAATGAGTAGAATTTAATTGTTGCAATATGGCAACTCTCTACCATAAAGGGTTAAAACATTCAAGCGCGATAAGACTCAAAAGAGAACGCGGTGCAGTACTGCCGTGTGTCTGTGAATCTCCTGTCTGTGTGACACACACACTCACACACTCGTGCGCACAGAAAGCAGCTTCAGACAGCGCTTGAACTTGAAATAGATAGCTTTTGATTATACTGTAATGCTGAAAGGCTATAATGGCTCAAATTGAGAAAACAGAGATATCTGTAGCAGTATTGGTATCTGTGATACTGGCCATTAAACAAATATTTTAAATATAGACTACTGTCTTTGTTATTTCTATATTCATATTAATAATTCATATTAATATCAGATTAATTGTGAAATTATTACAATGTAAAAATATATGAAACACTTTAATGTTAGGTGCGATCAATCGGGATTAATTACAGAAAAATATTTTTAAAAAATGTAAACGATTGACAGCACTAGTATATACATGAACATATTTTGTAATTGATGAACTTTACACAGAGTTATTAAACTGAACTAAATCAATCCTGAACTGACTTCAGCTGAACAATGAGACTTTTTTTTCTTTTTAGTGCTGCTTTACAGCAGAATTGAATTATGTTTGCATCATTGAATCATTATTTTTCTGTTTATCGCCATAAAGCTGCTTTGTATTGTATAAAGCATTAAAGGATGAAATAAAGCAAAAAAACACGACAGTAGAGACATTTATAATGTTACAAAAAAAATGAATATTCATATTGGTGCTGTTTTTTCTGTTATTTTTTTCATTTATTAAAGGATCCTGAAAGAAATGCATCCCATTTCCACAAAAATATGATATTTTCAACATTTAAAATACTAAGATATGTTTCTTGAGCAGCAAATCATCATATTAGAATGATTTCTGAAGGATCATGTGACACTAAAGACTGGAGTAATGATGCTGAAAACTCAGCTTTGCATCGCATTATATCAATTAATATTATATTATATTTGTTATATAAATTATTTATTATTTAAATGTTTATTATTTTGTCAAGTAGAATTTAATTATATACATACAATGATATATATCATAAATAATATAATATTTTTATGTACATAATATATATATATACAATTTTACTAGATAAAAAAAAATAGTAAGTAATTGTGTTTGAAAACAATAGCCAAAATAGCACAAAGTACCCAAATATCGTCTGCTTCGTTGGCCCGGTCAGTATAGCAGTCTAGCACTATACTAGTAGCTCTCTTTTACAGTAAATCTGACTACTTCAATGACCTCATTTGCATCGTCCATTTACTCGCTACTAGATTTTCTCGCTGCTGTGAATAAACTACAACACTTGTGTAAATACTCAGGCCATTATTTCATAGGATTTCCAAAGCCACAGCTTACGGGTCAAACATCTGTCAGATGTCCAGTCCTCTAACTGCACGTGTGAACAGCCAGGGCAGCCGCGATCGGGTCGGACAGGGGTATAATTCACTTGATCAGCCGGCGATGGCTTCTCTGTTGTCAGTGGTGTGTGGATTGTATTTCCTCAGGCAGATCATCCATCTTCCCAAGGACCCTCTAAGATCTCTTGACAATCTGTTATTTTCTCGGCCACATTCAGATGGGAATGCTTAAAAGTGTTTTTGTCATGATGTGTGGGATCCGCATTGTTTTGCCTTAATGCCATGATGACAGCAGGATGCTATTCTGGGACACTAGTGATCTGTATTTTGCAAATTCCCTAGGAAATCGTAAATGCTGAAAACGGCTACGTAAACTCTTGCACTTTTGTTTGCTTGGGGTTTCATAAAACTTTAGTTTTTTTTCCACCTTTAGATTTTTTTCTTTAAAGGAAAGTAATGCCATCAGTAAACTAGAAGTTTTTTTTTTGTTTTTGTTTTTTTTGTCTGAAGACAATGTAAAATCATCTCTGATGTTATTCTCTCTTTAAAAACACGTCTTTTAGTGACCTTGAGTGAAATAGATTTTTTTTTTTTTTCATGAATTCACAATGTGCCTGGCTTTGAAAGTGAATGTCTTTTTTATACATGTTTTTTAGTTAATTCATTTATTTACTAACTTTTTACTTACTATACTCATTTAATTATTATATGTACCTTACATGTCATGCTTATATTACAGTGAGGAAAATAAGTATTTGAACACCCTGCTATTTTGCAAGTTCTCCCACTTGGAAATCATGGAGGGGTCTGAAATTGTCATAGTAGGTGCATGTCCACTGTGAGAGACATAATCTAAAAAAAAAAAATCCAGAAATCACAATGTATGATTTTTTAACTATTTATTTGTATGATACAGCTGCAAATAAGTATTTGACCACCTGAGAAAATCAATGTTAATATTTGGTACAGTAGCCTTTGTTTGCAATTACAGAGGTCAAACGTTTCCTGTAGTTTTTCACCAGGTTTGCACACACTGCAGGAGGGATTTTGGCCCACTCCTCCACACAGATCTTCTCTAGATCAGTCAGGTTTCTGGGCTGTCGCTGAGAAACACGGAGTTTGAGCTCCCTCCAAAGATTCTCTATTGGGTTTAGGTCTGGAGACTGGCTAGGCCACGCCAGAACCTTGATATGCTTCTTACAGAGCCACTCCTTGGTTATCCTGGCTGTGTGCTTCGGGTCATTGTCATGTTGGAAGACCCAGCCTCGACCCGTCTTCAATGCTCTAACTGAGGGAAGGAGGTTGTTCCCCAAAATCTTGCAATACATGGCCCCGGTCATCCTCTCCTTAATACAGTGCAGTCGCCCTGTCCCATGTGCAGAAAAACACCCCCAAAGCATGATGCTACCACCCCCATGCTTCACAGTAGGGATGGTGTTCTTGGGATGGTACTCATCATTCTTCTTCCTCCAAACACGTTTAGTGGAATTATGACCAAAAAGTTCTATTTTGGTCTCATCTGACCACATGACTTTCTCCCATGACTCCTCTGGATCATCCAAATGGTCATTGGCAACCTAAGACGGGCCTTGACATGTGCTGGTTTAAGCAGGGGAACCTTCCGTGCCATGCATGATTTCAAACCATGACGTCTTAGTGTATTACCAACAGTAACCTTGGAAACGGTGGTCCCAGCTCTTTTCAGGTCATTGACCAGCTCCTCCCGTGTCGTTCTGGGCTGATTTCTCACCTTTCTTAGGATCATTGAGACCCCACGAGGTGAGATCTTGCATGGAGCCCCAGTCCGAGGGAGATTGACAGTCATGTTTAGCTTCTTCCATTTTCTAGTGATTGCTCCAACAGTGGACCTTTTTTCACCAAGATGCTTGGCAATTTCCCCGTAGCCCTTTTCAGCCTTGTGGAGGTGTACAATTTTGTCTCTAGTGTCTTTGGACAGCTCTTTGGTCTTGGCCATGTTAGTAGTTGGATTCTTACTGATTGCATGGGGTGGACAGGTGTCTTTATGCAGCTAACGACCTCAAACAGGTGCATCTAATTTAGGATAATAAATGGAGTGGAGGTGGACATTTTAAAGGCAGACTAACAGGTCTTTGAGAGTCAGAATTCTAGCTGATAGACAGGTGTTCAAATACTTATTTGCAGCTGTATCATACAAATAAATAGTTAAAAAATCATATATTGTGATTTCTGAATTTTTTTTTTTTAGATTATGTCTCTCACAGTGGACATGCACCTACGATGACAATTTCAGACCCCTCCATGATTTCCAAGTGGGAGAACTTGCAAAATAGCAGGGTGTTCAAATACTTATTTTCCTCACTGTATATTTACTATATATCATAAATAAATACCTCTGAATTTGAAAGTGCTTTAGTTCATTTGATCCAGTATTTATTTCTTTTTTATTGTTTGTTTGTTTCGAGCAATGTCACTTGTAGCATATCATAGCAAATTATTATAATTTTTTTTACCATATACTAGGGCTGTTGGAACGAATTCCGAAATTCGAATATAATTCGAATATTAAAAAAATCAATACTATTCGAATGCTTAAGTTCCTATGCGAATATTGCTTTTTTAATGTATTTTTTTTTTTTTTTTTTTTTTTGCAATCTTGCCTTTCTCGCCGCCTTGGTTTACACGCATGTGAAAATTAAATGCTTTTGTTTCTTTTGATGAATAAAGTTTTTGAATCGTAACACAATTGTGCACGTTATCCACGCTGTATCATCATAACATTACTGTAAAAAATCGCGGAGAGCAATGTCTCCACCACGGAAACGGAGATCACCACTCCTGACAATTTGATTCACAGTCGGACAGTCCACACTACAACGCGAAAACGGCGTTTTCAAATGTATCCACTTTGGAGTGCGTTTTCATTAATTAAAACGCCAAACCGGAGAGAAAAATATACGTTATTTTTTATGACAACGCTACACCCTGACTGACAAGCTAGACGATCTCTCCGAGGAACCGCCGCTAAAACAGGCAAGAATTACTTATTTTCTGCCTCTCTCCTCGTCACGGGGCTTACCAGCTGTTCGCCAAAAGGCAATAACAGACAAACTGACACGATGAAGATATGAGACCGATCAACTTCACGCATTGGCATTGGCGATCCATAAGACTGTAATGTCGTAAATATTAATAATAGGATGAATTTGAGCATTTAATATTCGAATATTATTCGAATATTAAATAAATTAAGGAATGGAATTCGAATAGTATTATAGAGGAAGATTGACAGCCCTACCATATACCATAATAATGCTTTTACCATATTTAAATTATAATTCTTATACTGAAAATTTGAAATTTGTTGTACAATAATATATTTAAAGGGGTGGTATAATGCCCTTTTCACAAGATGTAAAATAAATCTCTGATGTCCCCAGAGTGTGTATGTGAAGTTTTAGCTCAAAATAGACCCCACAGATATTTTTATATAGCATGTTAAAATTTTCACTATTTGAGGGTGAGCAAAAACGCCTTGTTTTGTGTATGTCCCTTTAAATGCAAATGAGCTGCTGCTCCCAGCACAGAGGGTGGAGCTTCAAAAGCTAGTATGTCATCATCTTCAATTACCTCACACAGACACGCACTGAAAATTTCAAAAACTTTTAGCCTTTTATGTTCAGACAAAGATGGAGAGACTCAAGAAGAAGTGACAACATGTAGACAACTGAATGGTTAGTTGTTGAATTTATGTAGCTTATGTGTAGTTATCTTCTAGTCATGGATTAGCATATTCTGTCTTGATAATCTATAAATCGTGTTCCCGGGCCAGGGTTTATGTAAATTTTAGGGTTTGTGAAACACTAACCTGTGAAGAAGCTCACTGTAGTCCCTACCAGCCATCTGTTGTAGTCCTTAAAAGCAATTTATTTAAAAGAAAACCCTAACCCTTTGCTTTGAACTTTGAGCATTGCAACTTTGCAGATGTTGTTTATGCTTGAACAGCGACATTACACACTAACTAAAGTTAGAAAAGTGAATTCATAATTAACCACCCCTTTAATATATAATAAATTATTATCTGGAATAAAAAAACAATTAAGTTTCTTTCTTTTCTTTTTTATGGTAACATGTAATGGTGAAAAATATTTGAAATGACATGCATGGGGAAATTAAAGTGAACCTGGAGCACTCCATTAACAATGCATTTTATAGTTGAATCGTTCACAGAGATTGTCTGTGTTCAGTTCACTTCAGTGTGGTCTGAGATTGTTCGGAGCGTTCACATTTAGACCAAAATGAATGCAATCCGATCTCAGACCAAATGAACTGCACCAGCATTTGTGTTTTGCATTAGAAAATCCCTGTTAATTCCTTTGTTTAGACTTTTTAATGTAACATTTATTTTGTATATTTTCTGTTTATCTAATGATTAGGTATTTTACTTTTTACTTTTTCTACTGCAATGTCCTGCAATTCCTCAGTACAGTGTAAGTCTACCTGGGGGGTGGATGTGGCCACACTCTAAATGTTGTATCTTTTCTATATTGACCTGACTACTGAATAAAAACAATTGTTCGCAAAGAAAGAAAAATGCTTAGCCCTTTACGCAGGACAATTGAACATGAACTGAGAATGCTTTATTACTGATTATGACCCTTTAAAGTTTCAGGAAGTTAATAGTTTGCTCTTTGTGAGTGGCATCAGGTGTCATATACAGTTCTCTTCGACCTGAAAGTAATTGTCACAGTTTGTTTAAACCAGCGCGTATGACTGCACAGAGATCACTGACTCTCTTTCAAGCAGCTTTAGACTTTTATGAGCAAAAACAGTGGCACTTTAAATTCATTTCTGTCTGATCGTCTAAACTTAGCCATGTGTCTGAATGAAATGCCCCACAAATTTAATTATAGCCTGCCTCGGGCTGTTAATCACCGATGCGCGGGTTGACGCACATTGAAATATACTAGATAGCCAAAATATATCTTGGGCCTCAGCCTATGGAAATCTCATCGCTAGCAGTGCTACAAATTGAGATTCCCTTTATCCAGACCACACTGGCATGAAATGAAAGTCGCGAGCGGGCCAAATCAAATATTTGCCAACGTCCTCCTATACGGCCGCCGCGTCAGTTGTGGGTATAATTTGGCTATTAGCAGGTGGGTCAACGTTTTGATTTAATCAGCGGCTATACATAGTATTCAAACATCGAATCCCCCCGCTGCTCTTTTCAGTCAATAAGCCACAGTCAAAACATTTCTCCTGTCTCTGGCCGACCCGGTTGACAAGAGTTATTTAAAAGTGCAGCGGCTCCAGTCTCGTATCGCTCGCGGCCCAATTTGGAGCGGGACCCAGACACCGAGGCTGCTGCGAATTCCCCCTCCGAGCTGCAAAACGAGACCTCCGTTCGGCTCTTAACGACACTAATAGAAATCACAGTTCCAGCGCTGTGTAACGAGAAGGCGCTCGGCATCATTAATATGTATTTTCAAAGATGGAATTTCCAATGACTGCCAGCTAACTAAATAAAAAGACTCCGGTTGGTTTGGGTGGCCTGAAAACGAATCCAGGCTGCCTCGCATCGGGCCCCGGAGCCCCGAGCGTCATGTCAGACTGTCCTCAGTCTCCAACTTGACGCTTCCCGCTTACCAGTCTCTCTCTAGACTGTAAAACAGATTCTTTGCGGCAGGAGGGGGGGGGAAATGGTCATAAACCTTGAACCTTTTTTTTTATGACACACAGCCTGGTAGAGAGCTCAAATTGACTGTTATGTGAAGGTATGAAATTGGTCCAGGATGAGGAAATGTCTAATTATAGGTTCTGACCTGCAACTTAACACGCTCAGCTGTAAATCCAAGTGAAACCTGTTGGGTTGCTATTAAGAGGCTTCATTACTGCGCGTGGCTCTCTTAAAGTTTACAGAGACCGTCCTTCTCTTATGTTATGCCATTTTATCTTGTGTAGCGTAAAATAAAATTGATATTTAATCCTTAGAGTAGCTGATAAAACTGTGGTTTGAACCATGACATCAAACAGGAGCTCAACAATATCTTAATTGGAGATTATTATGGGATCCAAAAAATTGCTCTCCCTAACCCTAAGCCAACACTTCACCTTCAAACGCTCATTATGACGGGTGATCTTTTAAAGAATTTGTAACTTTTATTCAGCTAGGATGAATTGATCAAAAGTGACACACAAACTGTTATTTTGAACTTTCTATTCATTAAATAGTCCTGAAAAAATGTTTTGCAAATGTTTTCAACATTGATAATAATAATAAATGTTTCTTGAGCAGCAAATCAGCATATTAGAATGATTTCTGAAGGATCATGTGACACTGAAGACTGTAGTAATGATGCTGAAAATTCAGATTTGCATCAAAGGAATAAAATACACTTTAAGATATATCCACACACAAAAAAAGTTATTTTAAATTGTAATAATATTTCACAATATTACTGGTTTTACTGTGTTTTTAATCAAATACATGCAGCCTTGGTAAGTATAAAATACATATTTCATAAACACTTTAAAAATCTTACTGACCCCAAACTTTCTAGAAACCAGAATATCACAGACAGGAAAACCCTAGGAAAGTGGCAGTGAGTTTTGCACAGGCGTGTGTTTCTTGACTTTTGTTTCATGATGTTGACATGTGAAAATAGTTAATATTCTTCTTTTCATTTTTTATACAGAGAATTGAGAAGATGACAAGAAACATGGATTCCAGTCTGTACAGTGATTTCTGTGAAAGTCGACAGCTGAGTTTCTGTGAGTAATCGTTCACATACTGTACACGATTGTTTTCATTTCATTTTTGCGTTTCCAAAGTGACTTGCTTTGCATTGAAGGGACACATTTTATCAGTTCATGCATTACCTGGGGATCGAACCCATGACATTGGCGTTGCTAGTGACAGGCTATAGTGTTAGAGCTACAATAACTCTTTTCTCTGGGGTTTTACTGCATGAAAGCATCCGTTTTGTTGCTCCATGAGCAGGTCAGGTATGGTTTGCAGTATCAATGTAATGCAGATCACTCCTCAGAAGAACTCCTGCATCAGATATCGTCTCCGATGAGATGTTCGGTTGGCATTTGTGCGCCCGAGGGCTTGTAAGAATGCAGCTGTGGGATTGTGAACACCACTACTGGCTTCTGAAGGCCACATTTCAGCACTAATAACATGTTCACTGGCTTTGTGCCGCTCCAGTAGCTGTGATGTCTTACTGGCATTGAGCTGCAGGTTGGGACAACAGCGCAGTAAATGTGCATGAATAACCCTGTTGCATAACACTGATGCTGAGTAAACACAACAAAGGGTTTTTGGTTTAATAGGATATGTTTGGAATTAATTACCTATTGTTCTTATGTAAATTGTGCAGTGTACACAGTATTCTGTCTGCTGTTTTTAGTTATAGTATGCAGAAAAAGCATTCGATGTGCAGTGCTGAACATTTCAAACTACTATGTGAGTAAGCTAGATTGTCACATTGTGTGTATGTTTCATTCAGCAATTGGAATTCTTCATTCACAAGTAAAAACATTTTGCATTTTTATCCAGTTTTATGATAAAATGTCTTGTCAGTTTGAACAAATAATGATTCAAATTAAGAAATCGTTGATTTTGTGGTGTGTTTTTTTTTTTTTTTTTTTTTATGGAAAGTCAAGTGTATTGCTTAGTAGGTTATTGCATTTCATGTTCTGTACTGCACATTTTGGGAAAAAGAATCATAATAAATCTTGCTATTGTGTACTACGAATATAGTTGCTCTTAGGACAAACTGCTTGTTATTTCCTCACTTTGGTACATCATGTTCTTACGGAGCCCCTAAAGCAGTGGTTCTCAACCTTTTCTGGGCCAGTGCCCCCCTATTCATTATCCAGGTCCCTTACCCCCATTATTATCATAGTTTCCCAGGGAGCAAAAAAGTAATCTGAAGTAGAAGTTAGCCTATATATCAGTGTATATCAGTGTTAACAAAATGCAACGGTTACAAATTTGACATTCAAAATTTAATCATGTGGCTTATCGCAAATAGCAGCCAATCAGCGAGGAGCAGCCAAAAAATGCAACGGTTACAAATTTGACATTCAAAATTTAATTAACAGCAGCTGTACCGCGAACAGACAGTCAGCAAACAAGAAGCATTCTTATAAATTATTTTCAACGGAGAACATTAACAGGGAAAAAGCAGAATGATTTTGAATTTGAACTTTCAAAACTGATTTGTAAATTAGTGTGACCCCTGTGCTTGATGTTTTTCTGCTCATTTCTTTTCTGTGGGTTGCAGAGACGAAGTCCAAGCGATTGCAGTACTTGGACTGCATGTGGATGTGACAAGAACAATTGACAAGACACATATGAACAATTTAATTATTATTGTATTATTAATTATTTGTAACTATCTTGAAACTATCCAAGCAGCGTTTCGCACTCAGACGTGTGACGACGGAATTAATACATTACCAAAATGTGATTACAGAATATATTTAAATTATCCATCAAATTCTCATTTTCTCCTTACAGTCTTGCGAGTTAACAAAAATGCCTGACCAGTAAATTACTTGGTGAACAAAGAAAACATTTTGGCATTAGGCATTAGTCAAAATTTGTCGCCGGAGTGAATGGGAACATGATTTATTGAAAATATTTGAAAATATATAAGTGGTTCTTAACTCAATACTTTTTTTAATGGCTTGTCAACTTTCCATTCCTCCGATGCGTGTATTAAAACGTTTCTCGAGACAAACTTTAAGTTGTCTTGAGAAAGCCGGACCAGATAGTTTGAAGAAGTGATTCTAGTCAGAGCTAGAATTCTAACCACTACCGGATTGTTGTCAGTGCGAAACAAATTTTTGAGCATGTGAATGCTGATTCTTGTCAGTGCTTGAGCGCTGGTCTATGACTGGAAAAATAATAGAGTCGTTGCAAAAGAAACGATACATAGCTTACATGTCACATTAAACTGGCAGATTTTAGAATGTTGTAGGCAGTTATTTTGCAAGTAATTACATTTTTAATCTGGTCTTGCCTGGATCTTTGGTGTAAACTCGTGAACCATGAACATCTGAACGGTACCGCCCCTGTTGAGAACCACTACCCTAAAGAGACATGGTGAAGGAAAAAAAGATGAGAGAGAGTTAAAATTATTTGTCGATGCTTTTGGGTTCTCCCGCAAAACTTTAAACGATAAACTTTGCATTTGCTCGCAAAGACTTCAAAAGGATTTGCGAGCAAACACAAAGTTTATCGGGGGAACGCAAAGGTTTTGCGAGCGAATGCAAAGGTTTTGCGAGCGAATGCAAAGGTTTTGCGAGCGAATGCAAAGGTTTTGCGAGCGAATGCAAAGGTTTTGCGAGCGAATGCAAAGGTTTTGCGAGCGAACGCAAAGATTTTCAGGGAAATGCGAAGGTTTCATGAGCGAACGCAAATGTTTCGTGAGCGAACGCAAAGTTTCTCGGGGGAACGCAAAGGTTTTGCGAGCGAATGCAAAGGTTTTGCGAGCGAATGCAAAGGTTTTGCGAGCGAATGCAAAGGTTTTGCGAGCGAACGCAAAGATTTTCAGGGAAATGCGAAGGTTTCATGAGCGAACGCAAATGTTTCGTGAGCGAACACAAAGTTTATCGGGGGAACGCAAAGGTTTTGCGAGCGAATGCAAAGGTTTTGCGAGCAAACGCAAAGATTTTCAGGGAAATGCGAAGGTTTCATGAGCGAACGCAAATGTTTCGTGAGCGAACGCAAAGTTTCTCGGGGGAACGCAAAGGTTTCGCGATCAAACGCAAAATTTATCGGGGAAACAAATTTTTCATGAGCGAATGCAAAGTTAGGAGGAATGCAAAGGTTTCGCTAGCAATCGCAAAGTTTCTCGGGGGGAACGCAAAGGTTTCGCGAGCAAATGCAAAGTTTCTCGGGGAACGCAAAGGTTTCGCAAACGAACGCAAAGTTTCTCGGGGGAACACATTTCATGAGCGAACTCAAAATTGGAAGGAATGCAAAGGTTTCGCAAAGGAACGCAAAGTTTCTCGGGGAACACAAATGTTTCATGAGCAAACTCAAAGTTGGGAGGAATGCAAAGGTTTCGCTAGCAAACGCAAAGTTTCTCAGGGGAACGCAAAGTTTCTTTAGGGAATGCAAAGATTTTGAGGGGGAACGCAAAGGTTTTGCGAGCGAATGCAAAGGTTTTGCGAGCAAACGCAAAGATTTTCAGGGAAACGCAAATGTTTCGTGAGCAAACGCAAAGTTTCTCGGGGGGAACCCAAAGGTTTCGCGAGCAAATGCAAAATTTCTCGGGGAAACAAATTTTTCATGAGCGAATGCAAAGTTGGGAGGAATGCAAAGGTTTCACGAGCAAATGCAAAGTTTCTCGGGGGAACGCAAAGGTTTCGCAAACGAACGCAAAGTTTCTCGGGGGGAACGCAGAGGTTTCGCGAGCAAATGCAAAGTTTCTCGGGGGGAACGCAAAGGTTTCGCGAGCAAATGCAAAGTTTCTCGGGGGAACACATTTCATGAGCGAACTCAAAGTTGGGAGGAGTGCAAAGGTTTCACTAGCAATCGCAAAGTTTCTCGGGGGAACGCAAAGGTTTCGCAAAGGACCGCAAAGTTTCTCGGGGAACACAAATGTTTCATGAGCAAACTCAAAGTTGGGAGGAATGCAAAGGTGTCGCTAGCAAACGCAAAGTTTCTCAGGGGAACGCAAAGTTTCTTTAGGGAATGCAAAGATTTTGAGGGGCAACGCAAAGTTTCTTGGGGGAACACAAAGGTTTCGCAAGCAAAAGCATTGACTTATTTTTCCTCCCATGTCTTTTTTTTTTTTTTTTTTTTTAACCATGTCCCTTTAGGAGCTCTCTCTCAAAATGATTCAAATGATTTGCTCTGTTTAGCTAAAAAGGCCTCGAAATTCCGTGAGTGGCTGGACTGCAGCAGTCTGGATGTGAAGCCCAACGCCATGTCCATGGAGATCCTGTCGTATCTGGCCTACGAGACGGTGGCCCAGGTGAGCTGCCATCACACTGTTTTTTTCTGAAATCGCATTGTATCTCAGAAAAACTAAAACTGTCTCATTTCAGGAAATCACTCTAAATTTGAACTTTACTTTCACTCCATCTCTGTTTCCAATGCAATAAACCCAGAAAGCCAACATGAAATTAGACCCCTGAAAATAACCTCTTTTGAAGCGTTCCAGTGCTTTGATTGTTTAATATGATGTTTCCTGGAAAAAAAATATATCATCTTGTTTTTCATATCAAGTGACATTGCTCATAAGCTGATATGGTTTTATATTTTAGGTTGTCGACCTTGCCCTGTTGGTTAAACAAGATATGACTCCCAAAACGGGCGATCCGTTTCAACATGCCATATCAGCAACTTTCATCCAGTACTGCAACTCCTCGGCTGAGGTAAACAAAACCATTTTTAGTTTACTCTTTGTTGTTATTGTTAACTAAAATTAAATCTATTAAAAATATTTTTTGTTAATTGAAATAAAATAAGAAAACTTCTACACTTTTTAAACGAGAATTGAGAAATGATGGCTTGGCAACTAACTGAAATAAATAAGTTTTAATACTAAAATGACTAAAACTAAACTGAAATGAAAATAAATAAAAGCTAAATATTAATATATAAAAAGCAAAAACTAATAAAAATGACAACAAAATTATTAAAATATAAAATAACATAATATATTACTTAATAATATAATAGTATATACATAATATTAAAATAACACTGTTGTTAGTGAATGATATTTGGAAATCATAAGCTGTTGTTTTAAGGTTCAGTTCCCTCCAAAAATGAAAATGTACTCGCCCTCATGACGTTCAAAACCTGTATGACTTTCTTTTGTGGGGGAGAACTTTAGCAGAAAACAATGAAAGTGAATTGGAACGGATGCGGTAAAGCTGCTAAAATCGCAAAAGAACCATAAATGTGCAATAAAAGTAAAGACCACCATGAACATTTTTCAAAAAATCTTTTGTTTGTAACAGTAAATGATGACAGAATGACAGTCAATCATTGTTTTCTAGTTCTTCTCAGGCCAGTTATTGTGCCAGTAATGTGTTTTTTATTTGGTTTAAGCTGCATGCAAGTGATATTCTTCACCAATGCATTCGTATGTTGTAATCCACTATTAAAATGTGTTTTATCAGATTAGTTGCAGTTTGGTGAGTCTATAGAATACTTTAAGTGGCTTTACTGGTGTAAATGTATGAGTAGGGATGTGTCAACAGCTTTCTCCGAGCGCTTGTCCATTGGAAAAGAAAACCAAACAGGACTGTCCCGCTCCATGGGTTTGACCTCTCGCCAAGTAGGGCCGCCAAGTTTGTCCAAGGTGGTTTTGAGCTGCGGGATCCGTTCCATGGATGGACTTCTCTGTCACTGAAACCACAAAAACCTCATCTGTCTCTCTTACACTCTTTTTTCGGACTCGGCCAAGGCCACTCCGGGTCTGGAAGCGCACATGGTATTTTTTAAGCCTGAATTCCAGTATTGTTTTTCTCCTAAACCTTGGGGGTCCTTGGGATGGTGTTCCCATGTGGCGAGAGTGACAGAATGACCCTAGGTTTTGAGCGATAGGACTGAGACGTGTCGTAAGACTGCAGGTGATGTTTTTCAGGGTTGTGTTGAAATGTTTTGTAGCCGTGACCTTTTTATGTCATTGTTACTTTTGTGTTGCCTAAAAGGAGTGTTGTGTTGTGCGAAGGTTGTGAGCACATTGTGGTCTTCATATGAGTTGCAGTCGTCTAACGTCACTCTTAGAAGAATAATCAAGAATTTGTTCACGTACATGTAAGTGATTTTTCTGGTCTAATTTAAGGCTGCAAGCACCAAAAAGGAAACGGACTCTCCAGAAAACACCCCTCCGTCCACTCCCAGCGGCCCACTGACGACGGGAAACCAGGGGAAGATGCACTCCATGGCCCAGGGCAACGGTGGGCCAAACCAAGATGGCAGCAGTAAGGTTAAGCAGAGGAAAAGGAAGAAGGTACACAAATATTTTAGCATCAATATTATATTATATGTTAATATTTTCCTAGCAATATGTTACAGATAAGTGTGATTACTGCACCTCTAGTGGTTTTTAAATGGAATTGCAGACTGTTCATTTGAAAAGTCTAACTGGGCTGGACATAACAAGAGTGGCTCAACCATTATTATTATAATATTTTTAATTATTCCCTTATTCATTTTTTTATATATACCAGTCAAAAGTTTTGGATTGGTAAGATTTTTAATGTTTTTAAAAGAAATCTCCGCTCACCATTTATTGATTGATAAAAGAAAATAAAAAAAAAATTATTACAATTTAAAACAGCTGTTTTCTATGTGAATGTATAGTAAAGTGTAATTTATTCCTGTGATCAAAGCTGAATTTTCAGCATCATTACTCCAGTCTTCAGTGTCACATGATCCTTCAGAAATCATTCTAATATGATGATTTGATGCTCAAGTATTGATGAAATCAATACTTTTATTCATCAAGGATTAATTAAATTGATCAAAAGTTACAGTAAAGACATTTATAAAGTTACAATAGATTATATTTCAAATAAATGCTGTTCTTTTGAACTTTCTATTCATCAAAGAATCCTGAAAAAATTGACTGTTTTCAACATTGATAATAATAATGAATGTTTTGTGAGCATCAAATCATCATATTAAAATGATTTCTGAAGGATCATGTGACACTGAAGACTGGAGTAATGATGCTGAAAATTCAGCTTTGATCAGAGGAATATAAAATATATTAATATAGAAAACAGTCATTTTAAATTGCCATAATTTATGTGAGTCTATAGAATACTTTAAGTGGCTTTACTGGCGTAAATTTTGCCATTATTGTTTTCTTTTTCTTTTTTTTAATCAAATAAATGCAGCCTTGGTGAGCAGAAGAGTATGTATCTATAAAATACATTTATAGAGTGTGTGTGTGTGTGTGTGTGTTACATACACTATTTATTATTATTATTAATGTTAAATTCGTTCACTTTCATGTGCCAATTTAAGCTGGTTCAACCTATGACTGCATTGTAAAAATCCCTTGACTTCCATTGGTCAGACGAACAGATAATCCTGCCCCAACCCACACCATTGGGCCACTCAGAAAACACCCTAACACTGTTTATTTTACACTAGAAGAAACCCTGAGGTTATTCTAATATTTGTCATAGATTCCAGCCTCTTCATAAGCAGTAAAAACATTAGCAAGGAATAAGTCTTAATATGTTCCTATTCACCCGTGTTTTACTGACTCCAGTTTCTCTGATCTTTATTGCAAACATCCAAACAGGGAAGTTGTTTTTCCATCCGACTTGATACCGAGTTGAAATTGTTCCCTTCCCTCCAAGTGACTTCAGAGACACTGCAATTACAGCCAATCACACGCAGCACTAACGTTTACTGTCAAACCTCTATATATCAGTGCTGACAGTTCATAAAGCATCAAATGACACATAGCATTTATATCTCTCCGGAGGTAAAGCTCTGGCCCATCCTCCGATTTTGATTCCGAAAAGCGTGCGATTGTGTGTGTGCCGTGTCCTCGAGTCCTGTGTTTGTGCATTAAACTGCAGGACTCCCACAGTGTTTTTGAATTAGCAATAATACGAGCTGTATTTTCTCTGTCTTCTTCGTTGCAGAGCGCGGCGGCCTGTGGCGCGGAGGCTCAGAGCAGTGCCATCCAACCAGCCCACATCAGAGAGGCCATCAGGCGCTACAGCCACAAGATTGGCCCGCTCTCCCCCTTCTCAGTACGTAATAACAGAGCCGTAAAAGAGTTATATTTATAATCGCAGCGCAGCCCCATTTTAAAGTGGTCAAGCCCTAAAGTATTGGAATTGTTTAGCGCAATTTGTGGTTAGTGTAATTTTCCTCATAAAAGTCACATAATTCTACTGGAGAATTAAATAAGCGGAATTTCGATCCTTTTTGGAAATACAAAGGAGATTTAATTTTGTTTTGTTTTCCGTAAATTCTGTTTACAGCTGAGAAATGCCTGCTTATTCCGCGCACTTACGTATGCGACTCTGCAGCTCGCCGACTGCGAGTTATAATTTTCCATCAGGCGCAGAAGTGTGGGAGTCTAAGTGCTAGTCTGCATTTGAGAAATGGCTTTTGGAGGCTTTCTCACAGCCAATTTGGAGGCTTTTGCTATTGTGGTCAATCTGCAATTCACAGGTAATGAGCAATTTACCACTGACGGCCTACTTGATCATTCCCGAGCCAACAGCCCGCCAGAAGACCTGGCAAAATATGTTCTGCATGGCTGTTTTGTGTTTTAAATACTGATATTTGTTACTTTTCATTATGACGTAATACAGTTATCGAATAGCAAAGCACTAGATCATGGGCTGTTCTGCTTTTAATGCAAGTAGACAACAATGTTTTCAATAAGATCCTTCAAGAACACGCAAAACCTCTTGCGTTTAATTTGTTGTATTATTCTATTTTATTTTATTTGTTTTTATTGTATTGTATTCATACAAATGTGTAAATGGTAGAAAATGTACAGCACAGCTCTTGGCATGGAAATACCATCAGCTGCTGGCTTGGCATTCCAATTTTATTTTATTTTACAGCAGATTTAACTCGTGTTTTACCAAAGGACCTCCATGGAAATGTCCACAACATCCTGGGATATTTCCGTCATGTCTCTTCCATGTATTTTGGCCAAATATTCAGTAAGAATTGCTCTGCTGTTGAAGAGGCCTTTGCAAACCAAAGTGTGATTGAAGCACTTTCTTATTACATCTCTAAATTAACTTAAAAGTACTACAGTTTCAGTGTCACCAAGCAACGCAGGACAACTGTGACTGGATAGGGTCATTTCCATGGCATAAACACGAAGCCGACATGTATAACTGTAGGAAACTGGGAGTTGCTCAGGGACGCAGTGTATTGTTTAATATATAAAACAGGTGTTATATGGTTTTCCAGGGTATGATGCTGAGTGAAGACTTCCAGATGTTCTCTAGTGCCACTTGCGTTCGCCTTTGATGAGTAAATCTCAGCTCCTTACTGGGAATGGCACTGGAATAATTAGACGGGGGGGATGCGAGTGACTGAGTGAGTGCCGTCAGAATGGAGTTATCATGTAATTGGCTTGGTTTTATTGCGACTGGAGCCAGTTTAAACCCATGATTAATTACACCAATAAGCAATTTTCACTCTGGTCTTTAAAAAAAAACAAAGGTAGAAGTAAGCCCTTGTTTGGAAGGTCGAGCGTATATGTGGTCGCTGACAGACGTGAGGCAATTTCTCATTAACGTGTACGGTTATCTATTGGGCCGTTTGGTGGTGCGTTCACTTTCCAGATTGCGCTTTACATATGAGCCAACCGTTAAGTCGACGTATTAACTTCAAATGCATATGAGATTCTCAACACTCCCCCAGCTTGAAACGAAGAGAAATAGCCAATCTGGAAACGGTTCGCTTTCACTCAAGTTTCACCATCGTGGATGTGTAGTATTATGTAATTTAAATGTCTGCCCCAGTGACTGTTGTTGGAGGCTTTATCGGCCTCAAATTACCAAAATCAAGTCATTGTGAGATTATTAACTTTGAAATTGAATTAAGAGGGTAACGCAAGACCTAGAATCATTCAGAGATCATTAGATTACACTCACGCACAGGGCAACGCGATTACCTCCCCCGTCCGCAAGGACAGTAAGTCACCGGCCAAGAAGAAGTATAATTTTATTTGAGTCCAGAGTCTCCTGTTGTGGAAAATCGGCTCATCAGATGGAATTGTTTTTCCTTTTGTGTTTGTTTCTGCCAGTTTTGAAGATGCCTGGCGAAAACATCATTTTCTGATGCTTAAAGGGTTAGTTCACCCAAAAATGAAAATTCTGTCAGTAATTACTCACCCTCATGTTGATCTAACCCCGTAAGACTTTCGTTCATCTTCGGAACACAAATTAAGATATTTTTTGATGAAATCTGAGAGCTGTCTCACTCCTTCATAGGCTTCTATGTAATTTCCTTTTGCCGGCCCAGAAAAGTTAGTAAAGACATCGTTAAAATAGTCCAAGTGACTACAGTGGCTCAACCTTAAGTTTATCAAGCGACTAGAATCCTTTTTGTGCAAAAAACCCCCCTAAAATAACGACTTTATTCAACTATTAATTTTTTTCCGTGTCAGCCTCTGACGCGAGTTCACAAGAGCGCTGTGACGCATGCGCGAGAACTGAGAACACATTGGTATCTAGGGTGTTACTATGTGGTCTCTAATGTGTTCTTTGTGTTTTTTTTGTACATTGCTTTGCGTTTGCTATGTGTTCTAACTAGTTGTTAGAGCATTGTTATGCTGATGCTGTGGTGTTTTGAGTGTTTTTATTTAGAATGTTGTTTGGGTGTTTCTATGTTGTTGCTAATGTGTTCAGGGTGGCTTTTAGTTTGTTGCTATATGGTTGCTAGGCTGTTCTGACTGGTTTTTACAGCGTTTCTATGTCACTGATGAGGAGGTTTGAGTTTTTTTTTTTTATGTGCATTTGCTATGGTGTTGCTATGCAGTTGCAATTGTGTTTTGAGTAATTCTTTAGCACAATGCTATGTGGGTTCTAAGGTGTTGCTATGCAAGGGGTTCTGGGTGGTCACTAGGTGGTTGCTAAGGTGTTCATGGTGGTTTTAAGTACATTGTTATGCGGTTGCTAGGTGTTCTAATTGGTTGTTAGAGCATTGTTGCTTTGGTGTTTTGAGTGTTTTTACTTAGCACGTTGCTATGCGGTTACTTGGAAGTTCTAGCTGATTTTTGGGGCGTTGTTATGCCATTACTAAGGTAGTTTGATGGGCAGTTTTTACCAGTGCATTGCTAGGATGTTACTGGGGGTTCTGGGTGGTTACTAAGGTTTTCTAAGTGGTTTAGCATGTTGCTATGTGGTTGCATGCTTGTTTTAAGTTGATAGTGAGAGTAAATCTTGCTTTAACAAAAGCTTCAGACAAGCACAAAAGTGTATCCTAAAGAGCTAGAGATACGTTCATCGTTGCTAGATCTGTTAAAATTTCATTGGCCCTTATGCATGTTTAGAAATTGCTGTGACAGCAATATTTTGTGCCTTACTTACAGTTTCCACCGGTCTCGCTTTACGTAAGTCTTTTTGCCAGAGACAACAAATGGGGGAGTGATACGTCTCCTCTCTTGTTTATTGCCCCATCGTCTCTATATCTGAGGATGGACATCTTGTACTGGGCTGCTGACATCCACAGAACTCTCTGTTTCTGTGCCCTTTTCAATGCCTCATAAATGCTGCACTATAAACGGCCCATTGGACCAGGTTTTACATCCCTGAATTCCAGTTGCGTCCCTCGTGTTGGCATCAGACGCCAGTTCCTGTGCTCAGTGTCTACAGATCCATTGAAAACCTTCCCTAACAATTACACATTTACAAGTAGAGACATTCTTCCCTGTGGTTTGAATAGCTTGTTATTACTCCATGAAATTGCTTTGTGGACGTCAAGTGAACGGTCGGACTGGCAGAGTCATACAGAAGTGGGTCAGTTGGAATGGGAAAACAGCATACGGTAGTCTTCCAAAGAGGCAATATTTTATCGAAATGATATTCAAACCTCCCAGTGCAGAAATACAGCCCAAGTACTGGCGCCATTTGAAGTAAAGCGTAATATTTGTCTTTGAAATACGTTTATCAGAGAAAGAACAGCACTCTACAGTAATGTCCAACTTCCTGGATTATGAGCCTTGAACACAAAGAACTGTATTTGTTTTTATTTTACGCCAAAGTGTTGGCAATGGTGGCCTATCTTTTCTTATTTGTTGAAGCATTGATATAAAAATACTATGCCATTAGAAGCATGAAGCTGAGCGTTTGGTGCCAGAAAATGCTTTGCTATTTCTCTCTCTAGATTTATGGAGTCGTTTTTTTTTTTTTTTTTCTCCCCCCTCTCCTTCAGTATAATTTCTGTTGAGCCGCATCTGGAAGTATTTATTTCAGTGCCATGTAATCCATCTCGTGGCGCAGTAAACAGACTGGCTATTATTTTTTGAATAAAGTCTCATCTTCAGGCTTCGAGAGAGCGGAGTGCTGCCTGCGAGTCCTCCTGGCTGTTTCAGATGCTATTGATTTACGGTGGGTTTTTCCACATGCTGACCCCCAAATCCCACTTCACAGCGAGGTGGTGTACAGTACGGCCCATTAAGTCAGAGTTCTGGGGATGCACTTCCCCGCTGGAGTGCGCTGGATCTGGCTGCGTTTCGACTCCCCAAATAACGGGGCTACGCAGCACAATAACAACTCTAATCCTTTGCCCAGAACTCTCGAAGGTGCCGCTTTACTCTAAATCACGCCGCTTTTAGCATTTCTTCGGTTCAGACTTGAGGATAAAGCTCAAATTCTGATTATAATAGAGCTGTTTACAACATACTCTCATTGGGTATTTCCAAAAGAAATTAAGCAATATCAAGATCTATTGGGTTTTATGATGCCATCCCTTTTATTTACTTATTGGGACTATGCCATAACTTGGATCAGGGATTCCCAAACTTTTTTTGGGGTCAGCTGAACCCCTTTGACCTAAAAGATTTACTTCTGTTGGTCTATCTGTCTGTTCTTTCTTAAATATGTCTGTGTGTATAATATTGATGTTATACACACATACATATTTAAGAAAGAACAGACAGAAAGACAGACAGTTGATGTGCAGTAAGTAAATATACAATCACACACAAAAAAAAGTTTAGACCATTGGATTGAGGACAAAGTGGGTAAATTGAGGACCTTTTGACCAGTTCTCACTATATCTTAAGCCTTAGTTTTAAGTTTATTTGTTCATTTATTTGTATTTATAACCTTTATTTAACCAGGAAAAACTCTTGAGATTTAAAATATATTTTACAAGAGGGTCCTGGCCAAGACAGGGAGCACACTAGCTAAACATGAAAAAACATTTAAACATGAAAACAAATAATTAATTACATATACGAAAAAGGTATACAATATCAGTGAAAACAATTACAATCAGGTAAATCCGTGACCGAGTCATTTAAAATACTCTTAAATTCATTTAGAGAGACCAACTCTTTAAAGCATAATTTATCGTGTAACTGATTCTAATCAGACAGAGCAGCATAACTAACTCCCTTTTACCCATATTTGTACGGACTTTTTGGATGTTTAAAAGATAATGTTCTTGTGAACGAAGACCATAAATATTTACTCCTTTTTGAATGGTTAACTGTTGTAAAATAAAGGGGAAGCAAACCCGTTATATAAAGATGTACCAGTTCTTGAGTCTATGAATTGACAGCACAGACCATCCAACCAAAGAGTACAGTAAACAATGATGGGTGATGGCTTTTGAATTGGTAATAAACCTTAAAGCTCCATGATAAACTGAATCCAATGCCTATAAACAATGCTTAGGTGCCTGCAGATAGATATCACATAATCTAACACTGACAAAAAAGTAGCAGCTACTAATCTCCTCCTTGCTTCAAACGAAAGACATGACTTAACTCTAAAGAAAAAGCCCTATTTCAACTTTCATTTCTTTACAAGATGCTGAACATAGGGCCCAAATGAGAGTCATTAAAAATCCCAAACATTTATATTGAGAAACTATGGCAATCACTGAACCTTAGTAATTCAACATGGACTTGAGAGTGTAGGCTTTCTATTTGAAAACATCATTAGTTTCATTTTAAATCCCTCAATGTATGCTGAACTATACATTAAAACAGACTGAAGATAATTCAGGGCCTGATCTAGTGTTGTTGCAGAGAAATAAATCACCATATCATCAGCATATAAATTAAAATATGAATGTGTAATGTTAATCCCAATATTATTAATATATAAAATAAATAATAGTGGCCCAAGGACCGATACCTGTGGTATGCCTTAAGTCACAATCAAGGTTTCCAAAGGGATCCCCCCTAATATGTATACATAGAGTTCTACCCAATAAATAGTTCATAAATCATCCAACAGCTTTCACTGATAAACCTACTCTGATAAGCCTCTGCTTCAGTATTTCATGATTTAAAGTATCAAAAGCGTTAGATAAAGTGATTAAAAAAGAGTGATGCAGCGTTTCTTACAGTCCAGTGAAATCATTAGTTAATTTAATACTTTTAAATTCGCTTTGGTTGTACTATATTTTTTCCTCAAACCTTATTTGAGGATAAACTCTTTTAATTGATCATTCACAATTGATTCCAAAACCTTAGTTAAAATAGATAATTTGGAGATAGTCCTGTAGTTATTTAGTACATTTGGATCACCCCCTTTGAATAATGGCAGACCATAAGCTGTTAACATAAGCATCTATCTCCAGATAGAAGATTTAATTTCTAGATAAAGAAAGATTAAAAAGATATGTTAATGGTGGAGCAATGAAATCAGCTGCCAACTTAAAAAAAAAAAGAAAAAAAAGAAATATTAACTAAATATATAAATAAATAAATAAATATTAACTTCTAAAACTGTTACTGGACTAATGACTTTCATCAGAATAAACATTTAAAGAGTTGTCAAGGGTCAAATTATTAGATGTTTAAGTGTGTTATGTGTTATGTTATAGGGTTAGGGAAGGGTTGGGGTTAGGCACTAATAAGGCACTTGTGATGGTCAAGGTTATAGGGTCCTCAAAAAGAGAAATCATGTGTTTGTAAAAAAAATAAAATATATATATCACTTTTTATTTGACATAAAAGTAGGAAGGCAGAGGATTATATTTATTGTTCATTTATATATTAATAATATATTTGTGATTTATATTGATTTGTGTTAAATTAGAACCCTACTAGTAATTATTATCCACACCATCCTGCTCATTCTACCCATGAATCCTGGACCTGATGATTTTACAGACACGGATACGCTCGAGAGAGAGAGAGAGCGGGAAGACGGTCTGAAATTCGTTATTGCATTAAAACCCACACTTAGCCTTGTCTATTTTCCTAAGCCCTCTGGATTTCAGATCGAAGGCATTTGAAGGAGGTTCTGACCCGGGACGACTGTACATTGATACAGTTGAACTTGCAGGCAGACTTGAGCGCTGGCAGTCTGACGATGGGGAAGTCCCGGTCATACGCCATTCGTATGGACCGCAGCCTTGATCCAATTCAGTCGGCTCCAAGCAGACAGGACCACTGCGCGTATCCCTGTCCTCTCCCTCCTCCCGGAGCTCTCGGCGCCAGCACACACACACTAGAGCTCGCACACATTCCCACATCTGTCTTATGCTGCTCATGAATATGCACGAGCAGGAGTTACACTTATGGTAACGTCTCATTACGGTCGGTGAAATGCACAATCATGCATCTTTCTGCTATCTTGTCTTAACATGCCTCTCAGACCTTTCATTCACACGTTTGTAAAAGGTTTGTCCACCCAAAAATTTAAATCCTGTCATTCGTCATCATTTACTCGCCCTCATATTGATCCAAGGTGTTAAAAGTCATTTGTTGGAAATCTTGCCTTTTGCCACAACACTCAAATCCCTTTTGCTCTCACTTTCAAGTTTAAAAAAACGAAAGTGTGAATGAGATTTAAGAGCTGTTTTCAACAGCCTTTTCCTCGCAAAGCTATCGTTTGATTTCAGAGGACATAAAATATAGCGTACAATTTGCATGGCTGTGTTATTTTCTTTCACAATCATCATTGGCTGGTAGAAAGGATAAGTTAAAAATTGTAGCATTAATATTTAATTCATTTAAATGGTTAAGGAAAATAAGATTAAAAACCAAATCATTCAGAGGCGTGTTTAAAATGTGTTTAAGAATAATGCACCGAGCTTTCAATCACCAGTGAAGACAGAAAGAAAACAAAGAGGGATTTTTTTTTTTTTTTTATTCTGTGAAGAAAAGTTAGTTTAGTTGAGTTGAGTTGAGTTGAGTTGAGTTGAGTTGAGTTGAGTTGAGTTGAGTTGAGTTGAGTTGAGTTGAGTTGAGTTGAGTTGAGTTTAGTTTAGTAAGATAGGGAAGCGCCTGATACTCTAGAGTAGTCTGTCCATCGAAGCACTGTATGTGTTCATGCTTCTGGAACACTGTAATAAGCTTGTGTAGCCTATACATTAACACTATCCTACACAAAGGTTAACATGTTAACAATACTTTCTAAGCCTTTTTAAATCTTTTTATAAATATCTACATATACCAAATTGTATAGGCTATTAAAGGGTTAGTTCACCCAAAAAAATGAAAAGGGTCAGAAAGCTCTCAGAAACCCTTGCGGGTTTGGAACGACATGAAGGTGAGTAATAGATGACAGAATTTTCATTTTTGGGTGAACTAACCCTTTAAAATAAAGTGATATGCCATCATTAAGGACTAACATAAACTAACTTTGGCCTTTAGGGGAATAATCAAATGTGAATCGTTTCAAATAGAAGCTTTCTGCATTTGTGAAAATCGAATCGTAAGCCTATGAATTGTGAATCGAATCGATTCACTGTCTACCCAAAGATTCACAGCCCTAGTGTTCCACAGAAGAAAGAAGTTCATACAGTTTGGAACGACATTGGTGTGAGTAAATGATGACAGACCGTTCGTTTTCGGGGTGAACTATCCCTCTCTTTTTCTCATCCAGTCTTTGGGGTAAAGTTGCTGCCCAAGGCTTAGTCTGCGACAGATCTTTGTTTTTCTTTGCTGGTATTTATGTTCTTTTTGTACCGAAGTGTTTAAATGTATTCCTGAACCTTTTGTCTAATGTGTGTCTTGGCCTGAGAACTTTGTGTAAAAATGACAAGAAGCGAACTATTGGAGGTGTTCGAGGCTGAAATATGCACCCCACTCGGTTTTATGGTGCGTGCGATGGACTTGGTTTTGTTTATTGACACTAACAATGTTTCTGTGTTCATCAAACCGGCCGGGCACCGTAAAACAATGACTGTCTTGAAACGGTCACACATGAGAGCCGTGGCACATTGTTTATGACAAGCGGTAAACAATGCCTGATGGCCACCATTTTTTTATTTGGCATAAAAATAAGAGGAACGCAGAATGATATTCTAGCTAATGAGTTACATATGCGAGTTCTCAGTGCAGGACTGATAATTGGAGTGTCATCTCTCAGCGGAGAGGAGACTGTTTGTCTCTCACATTTACGCGTCCGCCTGAGACTCGACGGCCAACGAGAGGACACAGCGGCGCTGATCAAAGATAAACCTCCTCTCTCCAGGGGTCATCCTTCTTTTTTCTGCACAATCCTGGCAATGATGCAGCTTAACAGGCTTGAAAAGAGAAGTGCAAACAGTTTCCTTCCTCACGCAAACAAGACGACCAAAGAAGCTTCTCTTTCAACTTGGCTCGGTTTTTGCCTGCCAAAACGACCAAAGCACTAGAGAGTTATTTTATGAGTTGAGCTGTTCTCTCCATGTAATGGCGATTAGATCACGCTGGGTTTAATATTAGAGTAATTCACCTCTTATAACTAATATATATATATACACACACATATATTCATTTTCTTGCATAGTAGGTTGTCCTTTTTGGTCCCCATTAGAAAAACAGTGATGTTTTTTTGAAAATGTAAAATTGCAGAAAGCTTTCTGTGATGGGTAGGGTAAGTGTAAGAAGATAGAATGCAGTTTGTACAGTATAAAAAGCATTATGTCTATGCAAAGTCTCCATAAAACATGAAAATACAATGTGTTTCCAGTATACACATATAATTATAACAAGACACATTTAAGTAAAACTAATAGTTATTAATGTTGAGACATTTTTTTGCATTTGTGGTAAGATTAAAAAAGAGAGAGAAATGAATACTTTTATTCAGCAAGGATGCAATAATTGATCAAAGGTGACCATTTATAATGTTACA
The DNA here is from genome assembly GCF_951802725.1 of Rutilus rutilus. Classification (NCBI taxonomy): domain Eukaryota; kingdom Metazoa; phylum Chordata; class Actinopteri; order Cypriniformes; family Leuciscidae; genus Rutilus; species Rutilus rutilus. The sequence goes on along the minus strand of NC_140226.1, from coordinate 8,936,089 downwards.
AAAGATTTCTATTTAATAAATGTACTAAATAAATGTAATAAATACTGTTCATTGAACTGAAAAAGAATCACCATTTCCACAAAAATGTTAAACTATTTTCAACATTGATAATAAGAAATGTTTCTTGAGCAGCAAATCATCATATTATAATGATTTGTGAAGGATCATGTGACACTGAAGACTGGAGTAATGATGCTGAAAATTCAGCTTTGATCACAGGAATAAATTACACTTTAATATAAACTCAAATAGAAAACCGTTCTTTAAATTTGTAATAATATTTCGCAATTTTACTGTTTTTACTGTATTTTGGATTAAATAAATGCAGCCTTGGTGAGCAGAAGAGACTTTTTTCATAAACATAAAAAAGTGTAATAGCAACTTTTGAATAGGTTTATTTATATATTATTTAATATGTATATACTTTATCGGTTTATATCAGTACAATATGGTAATTTGTCTAAATATTGGTATCGGGCATGGATAAACCTATATCGTTCGACCACTCTTCAAACAACATGACAGCGAGTAAATCATGATATAGTTTTTTTCATTCTGTGACAGTGGGCTGTCTGTAATGATCCATTGTAAATAAATAAAGCAATTAATGTGTTTGTGTGACCCTTTTGACCTTTGCGTGCACAACTGCAATCCAAGAGCAAATAATCTTGCTCATGAATATAAAACCCACACTATTATTTCTCTTTATATATTGTGTCAGGCTCACACGGTTGGAGAAAATCATTAATTCACATCATGCCACCAATGCAAATTTAACAGCTTGCGCGGATAACCGCCAACATGTGTTGACCATTCATTCACAGAAGTGAAGGACACGAGCGCGCGTCCAATAAAGCCTTCCAGACCCCTGCCAGTCTTCCGTATCCACTGATCCCAGATTTCTGATCCATACGCTCTGGATTTCAGCAGAGCCCGTAATATATCCAGGCAATAAAAGCAGCGAGGGTCAGTTGCTGGGCTACTGGAATGCGTTTTTACAGCGGCGCTTCTGTACGAGGACTCTGAAACCGCACGCTCTCTTCCTTCTTGTACTGTCAGCAGGCGATATTTCATCAGAAAGCCTCTCTCCACACAGATGCTTCCTCTGCCCATGTTGCAGATATTTTCTCCTGGAGTTGTTCTTGGACCCCGTGGGCTGGGTTTCGCCCCGGCAGAGGTGCCACCCACTGCCAAGGCCACGGGCCTGGGTGAGCCCGGTCTGAACCCGGAGACCTCCGTGGAGTGTTTCCATAAGGGGGGAGCGGAGGTCTTACTTAGCACTATTTATCTGCAAAAATGGAGATTTATGAATGGTCGAGCAGAGGCATCGCGAGGCAGTTTGCAAAAAGCACAAAGGCGGAATGTTTCGCCCGCGTTTGAATTTGCCCTGTGTTTATGTATTGCAGTTAATGGAATTTAAAGAGGACAGATTGAGATCAGATTCAGCCTCCCTTTCATCAGTGTCCTTTCAAATTTGACTCTGTCATTTATATTTGCTCTTTGCACTGCACAATTTCCCAGCTTGAATAAGTTGCAGGTGCTAAAATGCATTGTGCAAGTGTGTTTAGCGAATTCACTTCTTGATTTCCTCTTTCACAGCATAATTTCTGTTCACAGAAACAGATGTGTGACTTTTTAGGTGGGTAAAAAGAGATATCTTCCTCAACAGAAATGCCACTAAAAGTCACCCGCTGTTTCAGTTTGTGTTGTTAAATGTGGGGCTAATATAATGGGATATGTGATTGACCTAAAATCAGCTCTGAAAACACTGAAACATGAAGAAAACACTCCTAAGTCTTGAAACAGCAATCTACTCTGACATTAGACAGTATAGAGTGCTATAATCAAACATAGGAAATGGCAAAATTATATAGAAATAATAATTTTCCATTTTAATACGTTTCTGGTCTCTATGTTATATGAAATAGCTGTTTCGAAGTGTATTTATAAATGTGTGTATATACAGTCAAACCAAAAATTATGCATACACCTTATATAATTTGTGAATTATTTTTTTTTTTTTTTTTACTAGTGGGTGCAGGACACTATAGTTCATTTATGTAGCAAAATAAAGTAAACTTTGACATATTATACCCAAAAATTCTTCATACAGTGGACTACCAGTAAAATGTATAAAAATTTGGGACCAAAAATTATTTAGACACTTTGACCTGACCATATTTTGCTGAAGTGTTTTTTCTTGAATTGCTAATGCGACCGTTTTACACCACAGACTGAAGAAAATTAAGCATTGTTGGTAAATCCAGGTGGATGCTGGTGGTGGTTGAGGAGATTCCCCCTTCCATGTAAAGCGCTTTGAGTACCTAGAAAAGCGTCATATATAAATGTAACGAATTAAATGGTGACCTAAATTGGTATTATCTAATTGTATACTTAAATTTAACAGCTGACAGATATTCAACCTATTCATTCGTGAGACATTTTATCTGTACAGACGTGGCTATGCGGAAGCAATCAATAATTCTGTATTATAAATTTTTAAGGCCAGACAAGAAGTTTATTGAGGATTGGTTTGTAAAGGAGGACTAAACGCCTGCACACATATATATTCAAACGCGCACACCTATTGACTAAACACGTGATTGCGTCGGTGTTTGCGCAGAGATAACTAATAATCGTTTGCACCTTGGAACCTATTTCCGGGAGTGCGTTCTCGAGACACCAGGCACTGTTTTGTGTGGATGAGCGGCCGGAGCGCGTTAAGGGTTTTCCTGTTAGAACGGTGTCGTGTAAGCGGCCCCTAAGTTAATAACTAATGATCATTGTGACGAAAGTGAATCAATCAAAACTAACTTTAGCTGGACAATAACTTTACTCTAGAGCTGCTGTAAAGCCAAAACAATCTCTGTTACTGTAATTTCCTGTTATCACTGTAAAGCTGCTTTGAAACAATCTATATTGTTAAAAGCGCTATATACTGTAACTGAAGGTGACTTGACTTGACAGTCTATCAGAAGAATGGCTAAAACCAGTGAAATATCAACAGAGTTCTTGTCATATTTTATTACCATTTTCTAAACTATAGCGAATAAACTGTGATAATGTGAGAAATGTTGAAGGTGTCTGAATACATTTTGGTTTGACTTTTTTTGGGGGGGATCCCTTTTGGTATTTTTTTTTTTTTTTTACTTTAAAATCACCCCGGTGGTTTTAATTCAGGTGAAATATTTGAGAAAAACAAATAACTGCATGTGTTTGGTTAAAAAATGTAAAAAATACATCTCTCAAATACAGATCATTTCAGACACTGTCCCGCACTGTAGTCGAATAGTCGAATTTGTGCTGTTTACCCTTCTTTTCCGTTCGCAAAGTATAAATAATTAGCAGAGGGGAGGACAAGGCTTGAGACGCCGCGACAGGTCTCATGTGCAGACGTCAGGATGAAAATATATTCCATACAGGAAGGAACTCTTCCCTGAGATATATCTCAATTGCTTCCCCTTGAAACATGCACATTATATACATATATCAGGGTGGATTTCATGGCTATTTATTTTTCAGGATCTTTAGGGAACTCCTCTTGGTCAGCTTCCTTGAGGATGTGTATTTTTATGTTGGAAAATAAGCCCGCGATGTTGTGCAAGGCCGAATGTAACTGAGAATTTTGCTGTGCTGGAAAAATCCAGCTTTTAATAAAGCACCATTCATTCTCGATCTGTCAAGCTGAGGGAAACAGAATCAGATCAGAATTCACTGAAATTTAAATCGATCAGTTCAGTGAGCCAAAACTTTTATATTGCATCCGTTTTTCATTCAAACATTTGCAGTTTGAAATGCTTGTTCATATACGTTATGTTTTAAGTGGTTATTACGGCATTGTCGATGTATCAAGTTAAATTTGAATGCAGTTTTTCCCACATCCAGTGTAACAGATCCAGGTGTAAACGCGAGAGCGTTCCTGTTACAGTCGATTCTTGACCGGAGGATCGTATGTTCTCCTTTTCCTCGTTCTTCCTGATTAGCAATCCGCTTCCCAGTGTGCTGATCCTATAATTTGACTCCGAGATAATGACCCAAAGAAACAGAAGTCGCGAGCAAATCAAGCCTCGACCTTTGAGCTTTGATATGCGGGAATCTCGCTTTATAAGTTCCAGGTTGTCCGATGTGGAATGAGAGCTTTCACAATATCCTTTCTCTTTTTTTTTTTTTTTTTTCAAGTCAGTTCATGTTTCTAGGCCTGTATCCAGTTTGAGTCGTCTGGTTTCCTCTGCCGTCTGGGACCTGTCTCCATTTCGCTTTTGTGTCCCGTTAAAATGCCAGCCAAATGAAGAGAGTTCGCCATAATACGAATGCAAAAACACACGCATCAAAAAAACAAATTGTATCGCATGGAGGACGAGGCCAAACAGCACACATCTGGTTTGAGTTCTCCATTTCTTTTATGACGAGGAAATTAAATGACATATATAATAATCTACCACCCAGAGTGGGTTTGGATTCTGTCGGCTCCTTCCTTTTTTACCCACAATGCAGCTGTATGCGCTGTATTGTCCTGTCCTTGCAATGGTTTCTCCCTGTGGTTGAATAATCATAATTAATAGTGCTATAACAGGCTGTCAGAGGAGTTTGCCGTGTTGAGTTCATAAAGACACTTGTTATTTTTATATGTTGCCCGTGACTGCATCCGCCTTTCACCCCGGGATTGTGGTGATCTGATGGTTTTGTTCATAAAATACAGATCTCTGTTGGCAGAAACATGTCTTAAATAATTAAAATGATGTTTGTGTGTGACCACTTGTTACCATCCAACCAAGTGCTTATGGTAACTCGAATGACAGATGATGTTAAACATTAAACGCCTCATATGAAGGTTACGCAACTAACTGAGAACATCACAATCATGTTGGTTTATACCGGTTTTTAATAAAAGTTTTGTTTGAAAGGCTCTAAACATGACCTGTGGTTATCCTGATAAAATTTTGAAGTAAAAAAAAAAAAAAAAAGTATGTATGTATGTATGTATGTATGTTGTGTGTGTATGTATATATATATATATTTTTTATAAGTTATCATATTTTTTTATATATATATAAAATATATATTTGGAAAAAGAAAATTGAGATAAAATTGAGAAGTAAAAAATAATATATATATATATATATATAATTATTTTATTTTTTAGGGCTGTGCAATGATTAATCACATCCAAAATAAAAGTTTGTGTTTACATAATATATGTGTGTATACTGTGTATAAGTATTTTGTGTATATAAATACACACATATGCATGTATATAATAAGAAATATTTGTATATACTGTATATATATTTATATATAATTTATATTCTATATAAATATTTTATATATAAGTAACAGATTTTTTCTTAAATATATACACGCATGTGTGTGTGTGTGTGTGTGTGTGTGTGTGTGTTTATATATACAAAATAATTATACACAGTACACACACATATATTATGTAAACACAAACTTTTATTTTGGATGTGATTAATCGCGATTAGGGCGATAGCCCTAATATTTTTTAATGAGATAATATTAAAAATGGTCATGAGCAATTTATTGTTTAACCATTTCATGTATTTTGTAATAATTGAATAGAATTATAATAGATAAATCAACACAAAAGAAATGAAGCCACATCATTGACCCATACAGTACTTTTGCCATCCTTCACAACCAATTTTCTGAAAAATACACTATCGTTCAAAAGCTTGGAGTCAGTGAGATTTTTTTAATTAATGCTTTTATTTAGCAAGGACAC
>NC_140226.1:8185346-8265346 GCF_951802725.1 Rutilus rutilus | reverse complement strand
CACCCATGTGTTTCTGAACACGGTCATTTCCTATCCTTATTTGATGGCCACGATCACTGTTTCACATGCCTGGGCATTAGCATGCTGAGACTGTGTTCTTGGGTGGTTCATGTTCTCTCTCAGGAGAGCATGAGAGATGGAGAGAGAGATCTCAGGAGAGAAGTTGTTCGTCCTGCCTTTCTCATAGGGGCTTGAGCGCTCGTGTGCCGTCGAGCTGTCGGCTGAAAGCACGGGTTGTCACGGCAAATCAGCGCGTTTTTTGACGCTCTAGATGCGCGGCCGAGACTCGAGTGCCTCAAATGAGGTGGAGTCCCCTTGCCTATTCCCCGATCTAGTTCCTCTTCTGGTGGCCACCAGAAAAGGGCTACTTTGGCTAATAAGCCTGGGTGACCTGAGGATCACAGTGGGGGCTTCCCCGCCGAGTAACCAATCTCTGTGGGCCCCCACTCCTCTAGCGCACCATAAACATGCTGAGACTTGCATTCATCAGTGGTTCATGTTCTCTCATGAGAGCATGACCACGTCGGCACGTTGTTCGTCTTGCCTTTATCTTACGGGCTTGGGCGCTCAGTGTGCTGTGTGCCATCCAGTTTGACGGCCAAGTTCACTGTCTCACATGCCTGGCAGCTTCCAAATGGAATTGCCAGCAGCCATATCACCCTGTAGCCCAAGACTGGTTGCCCACTGAAGCTAAGCAGGGCTGAGCCTGGTTAGTACCTGGATGGGACACCTCCTGGGAAAACTAGGTTGCTGCAGGAAGAGGTGTTAGCGAGGCCAGCAGGGGGTGCTCACCCTGTGGTCTGTGTGGGTCCTAATGCCCCAGTATAGTGACGGGGACACTATACTGCCAAAAGAGCACCGTCCTTCAGATGAGACGTAAAACCGAGGTCCTGACTCTCTGTGGTCATTAAAAATCCCAGGATGTCCTTCGAAAAAGAGTAGGGGTGTAACCCCGGCATCCTGGCCAAATTTGCCCCTTGGCCTATGTCCATCATGGCCTCCTAATCATCCCCATACACTGATTGGCTTCATCACTGTCTCCTCTCCACCAGTAAGCTGGTGTGTGGTGGGCGTTCTGGCACAATATGGCTGCCGTCGCATCATCCAAGTGGATGCTGCACATTGGTGGTGGTTGAGGAGATTCCCCCCTCAGGGCTCAGAAAAAGCGCTATATAAATGTAACGAATTATTATTAATTAATTAATTGTTGGTCCTTCTCATGGGTAACCAAGCATTTAATTCGGGGCTCCAGTGGAGGATCAGATGTCGATCGCTGCATCGAAGAGAGGGCTGTTACGCTCTGGAAATGAAGATGATGCTAAGTCCCAATCGCCCTGCGTCTTCACAAAGGCCGCAGAGGCAGCCGTTGTTCCCCTGAGAGAACGCGGCATTCGTATTCTCAACTATTGAGACTGTTTGTATTCAAGACTGACAGGCACTATTAATTGCAAGTGATCAAATAAGATTTGTGTGTCCAGACATAACCAACTGTAATATATCTGTATCTACTGTAATATTCTACTGTACTAATGTACCTACTGTATCTGTATGGGTTGCTTTGGTAAGGATGTAGGCGTACCCACATATGTGAAAATAGCCTTTCAAAACGGATGCAGGAAAAATGTAGGTGCATCATCTCTCTCTCCAAATAAGTGCCCTGTCAAGTCACGGCACAGAACTCATCCATCACAAAAGAAAAGCTCAGCGACTGAGGAGACAGATAAATTGTGATGTTCCGTGCTGTAGTCATGGCTGAAATCTTTGGACATTTGAATACCGTATGAATACTTCCGGTATTTCTGTCACCTGTTATGACTTTATCATTATGTGTCTGGTTAAGAGTGTGGCAAAATGGCAAAAAGACCATTTGAAATCCAAGTTTAGCAGCCAGAATGTCAGGACTGAGACACATCTGATTGGAATCGCATTTCAAACCACCTCCAAATGTGGTTTGAATCAGATTTGCCATGTTTTTCTACCTTGTGAGGGTGTCAGAGTGTGTGATGTGTGCTTGGAAAACATGAGCAATATGTGTAAATAAAAGATAACCATGTATAGCCGATATTGATCTTGTGTAAAACAAACACACCAAGGTAACTCTTCATTGAGAGTTAGGAAAAGGCTTCACAACATGGTTTTAGGCCAAACACATGGTATGCTTCTCACAGTGACACTCTAGGCATTTGCCATGGGAGCCTTTCTAATGAACAAAACATTTCATAATTCATGTTAAATTAAACCAGAATTTAGTCAATTCCACCATGGTTTTTCATGTTGAATAAATTGCCTCTCACCCAATCAGTTGAATGAAGCTGGACTATGACGCTATTTTCTTTTAGATCTGCTGTACAGCAGAAACAAACTTTGTCGCATTATTTTCCTGTTATCTCTGCAAAGCTACTTTGAAACAATCTGTATTGTAAAAAGCACTATATAAATAAAGGTGACTTGACTTGACTAATGTACTTGTTGGCACCGCATAATGATTGTACATCTAGAATACTTTATACAATAATAAGTGTTTCACATCAGTAGCAACCTGGAGAAGTCAGATGGCCACCATGAATGACAGTTCTCTAATAATAATTAAACCATTTAGGCATTCCACAGCACACCAGTTCTCTAATTAAATCTGGTGAAAAAAGGACAAGTGAGTCTGAGAACACAGAGAGTCTGTTAAGCCTGTAATTTATGTCACAAGTCCTCAGGGCAATGTGTGTGTGTGGGTGTGTTTTCTAATCGAATGAATGTCCCTACAAGCCTTTTGCTGTTCTTTATCATATTCTCTATTTCACCTTTCACCAAGTCTTCTCTCTCTTCCTGCACAACTCTTCCTTGCAGCTCCTCCAACCAAAGCTTGCATGATTCAAGCACAGCCACCAGCGAAGTCTAACTAGCAGGTGATTAAGACTGAACAGAAGCACATGAAACAAATACACAGGAATGAAATAAGCACAAGACACAATAAAACTGTTACAATATTGTAATTCATTTTAATATTAACCAACAACCTAGACGTCGTCGGACGCCCGCATTCGTGCCGTCGTGTTGGTTCCCTGTTCGTTCCCTGCAAGCAGGGCTGGACTGGTAATCTGGCATACCGGGCAAATGCCCGGTGGGCCGACGTGCTTTTGGGCCGATACATCTCATACTTTTTTTTATTTATTTTTTATTTTTTTTTACGGCCCATAAAACTCGTACATCGGCGGCCCATTCGTTTTGTTTTGTTTAATTGACGGCGCTGGGTTAGTGCCGGTGTAATGCATTGGTCAAAAAAAAAGTAAGCGTTAGTTTTTTTTTTTCACTGACAGACCGGCCCATGAAACGCATAGATCAGCGGCCCATTGGTTGTTTTCTTGATTGACACTGGGCTGGCCCAATCACATCTTTAAACACCTCCCCCGCTGGGCTTTGAGTGAGCGTGCAGTGTCAAGTGTGTATCTGTCAAAATAGTCTGAGAGATGGAGAAGAAACGCAAGGAATGTGCAGAGAAATAGCGTGAAAAATAGATACAGGCCCTTCAAGCAGACGCTGTAAAATGTGTCAAGATATATATGTTTTCTGCAGCAGCAGGACCTTCATCAGCTCCAGTGGCTGATGATGAGGATAGTGAGGAGGATCAGGAGAGAGATGAGAAAGTGTAACGTAGAGTCCGCGGTAAGCAGAACTACTTTCAGAACACTTTGGCTATGAGTGTAGGAACCCATAACCCAGTTACAGATTATTTCCACATCTGCATAGTTGACGATTACAGCAATTTACTAGAAGTTTAATGAGACGCGTTTGTATCCATGTTTTCCGCCAAAATAAAAGCTTGATGCAGTTTCCGTCAAAATAAAAGATCATGTGCTTATCTCTTTCAAGTATAGAAATTAGTACAAAACTAATTATGAAAGTTTTCTTTATTTTTCGGTGCATTATTTTTTACAATATATGGATATTAGGCTACTATCATGAGATTAATATTATAACTATTATTATGTAGTAGTGTAATATAGACAGACACTGTTACTAAAAGAGGTTTGATTTTTTTCTTTGTTATACTTGCACACTGAATATGGGTTGGAGCTTTTAATTTTGAACCCTCAAACTGCACCAGATTGATGAATTTAACATTAAAATGCAAAAAAAATGTCTAAGGGGGTCCATGCCCCCAAACCCCCCTAGAGGTCCACCCACCACAGTTTTATCAAAATTCCTGTGAGAAACACTGGTATTGCTATGCCAATGCAGCTTATAGCTTGTTTTTTGGATTCACCACTGGAGTATAGTTCGACTGTATTAATAAATTACAATTTTGTACTTATTTCATCTGTTAACTCTCACTCGTTTATACTCACTCATTACATGGCATTAGTGGTTTTAATGAATAGGAGTTGAACAAAAACATATTCAAAGGCGTGCAAAGATGGGTGGTGTTTATGATCATATGTAGTGGGCCAGTCTGGGCCAAAATGCCAGGGCCGATTTTCTGTCCCAGTCCAGCCCTGCCTGCAAGGGGTCTAATCCCCTTGCCCCAGTCCCTTTAGAAGCACAGGTTGAGCCCTCGCGACCGAATGCAGTGGGCGCCCCGCGTTCGACTTCAGACGGGGCCCACCGGACGATGTGATCCCTCTTGGATTGAACGGCTAAACTCGATTCCAAATCACACTCGTCTAATCCCACGCCGTAAAGAGAGTTTACCATTCAGCTGCTGCCGGGGTTTACCCGCCAGCAAGAGCCCTCCCGGTCGAATGGTCAAGCTTGGTTTTGCGAATACCTTATATTGCCCTTCAATTTTGGGGGGGTTAATTTCATATAGGTTTTCTGTTTTGCTCTTACTTTGCTTTTTTTGGGGAGTACTCTGGGTTCGGGCCAAATTCTGAGCTCGGAGCCCTCCCCGGACAGCACTCCAAATCAGGCATAATTTACTATATCTGATTTCATGTACATGTGAACACGTGAAATGACGTGAAATGACGTGAAATGACGTGAAATGAAGTTTATTTTTACAAAGTTCAGGAGGAGCACGTTCAGGTAATCAACCAATCAGCACAAGAGAAGCCGGTATATATAGCCGTCCCTCACCTCTGTCCCATGCACGACAGTTTCAAAGCATAAACAGAACAACAACAATAATGTGCTTAACTTTGTGTTTTATTTTTCTTTAAGTAAATAGAACATAATGCAGAACTTTACACAGGCAAAAGTTCCCATAGTCACTTTTGATGTTGAATGTTTGATGCACAATTTCAATTATAATTTACAAAGAGCCTTCGAGTCATCTCCCACCACAGATGTAATTTATGTTTTGAGAGTCTCCCACTCTTTACTGTGCAACTTATATTAGGCCACTTTTGCCAATGCGATCGCTTGATATACAGCTAGAAGTTCAAAATCTGGACCTTTATGGCACCAAAAATCCATGAGTCTCCATGAGTGATGGAGTTTTAAAGATGGGAATCTTCCAGTCCAACCCAATCAAAAGAAGTCCAATCTGGCAAACACTGGTGATTTGCTTAATTTTTCTGTTATCACTGTAAAGCTACTTTGTAAATATATATTAATAAAGGTGACTTGACTTGATAGAGCAACGATCGGTTATGACGTCACAAACTGCACTGCGCCAGAGTCCGCCGAAACCATCTTTGTTTTGTCTTGGTGGTACATGTAAAAAAAGTGGTATAATATAAGAAAAGAACATTTTGTTAAAATATGATTTGTCATTAGTGTGGGGTTTTGTTATGTGTAGATTAGGTTGATTTGATGTTTAATTGTATGTACAGCTATGTTAAGTTATGTTGAGGAAGAAATTTTAACTGTGTACAGATTATATTTACCTGGTAATGGTAGAGCCCCAAAAAAGGGGCAGAGTTTGGCCAATGAAATCCAATGCCAAGTTCAAAGTCAGTACTTGTTTACCAAGTCGAACATACAACAGTAGTGGTGTTTTATTCTCCTCACCTTTTTATATATATCAGTCAAATTAATTTTTACTTTGTTTTTTTAGTTTTTCTTTTTTACCCAACAAACAAAAGGAACTGTCATGAACTGCTATGAGACAAGAAGGTTGAGGATCCAAATGCAGTTTATTTAATAGAGACAATCCAAACACGTAATCCAAAGTACAGGCAAGGTCAAACAAAGACAGGCAGTCCAATCAAACAAACAAACAAACAAACAGGCAGGCAGGCAGGGAACACAGGCAAAAGGGTAATCCAGAGACAGGCAAGAAATCCAAAACCAAGAGACATAAGACCAGGGGCCTGTACCATGAAGCCGGTTTAGGTGGCTAGCCAGCTATGTTTCAGTTTAGTTTCCGCCAACCCTGGGTTTTAGGTACTATGAAAGTAGCTCGGCTTTAATCGGTGTTCGTTGCCATGGTATCTTACGCTGCACGGCTAACCTGCTCCGGGGCGCGATATTTTTTTTCACAGGATGGTAGGGGAAGACTCATGAATATTCATTAGGGAAGTCATCCCTGATTGGTCTGGTGACCTACCCCTAACCCCACCCCTAAACCTACCCGCCACTGGGGGTCTGATGACCTACCCCTAACCCCGCCCTAAACCTACCCGTCACTGGGGTTAAGACCAATCAGGGATGACTTCCCTAATGAATATTCATGAGTCTTCCCCTACCATCCTGTGAAAAAAAATATCGCCTCCGGGGCAGGTTATGTTCTGGATTCAAGATCTCAGACTGAAGTTTGACCAATCAGCTGAGAGCAAAGAAACATATAGGTGACGTAACTTATTCCCAGTGTCTGTTACAATGACTTCACATTTTCTTCCAAATCCTGTGACATCTCAGCGCAAATTATTAGACGAGCACTTCGTAAAGAAAGAGTTTTTAGCATGAAAAAATCCCCTTGCCTTTCCTGATAGTTATTTGTATGAAAGATACAGATTTTCCGCGGAAGGAATGTCTTATTTTGTGAACTTCTTGAGCCGCACATAAAGAATTTAACACGTCGAATTCATGCACTTACTGTACCGCAAATATTGCGTTGTGTTTTTTTGCAAGTGGTACAAGAATGTACCACTTGCAAAAAAACACAACGCCCTAAACGGTGGGTGACGCACAGAAGCTAGGGGAAAACACGGTTTGTCGAACCATTCGCAAGGTGGTCCTCGCTCTGCAGCAGTACATGAAGAGTTTCATTAATAGTGTTCCCTGGACATTTATTGACCATGTCCATAAAAGAGGGCTTTTATAAAATTGCCGGTAAGATATATTGATAGGGTGACATCACATGAACACTTTTTTTTTTTTTCAAAAAGCAAATTCCACATAATGTACTATACAATACATGTTAAGAATTATTTTAAATCTTTTTTATTATTATTCTGTTAATCTTATGATATGATTCCCTAGAGTCATTATGCAGTCTATTGCTCCAATCTCCACTGCTCTAGGGAATATGAGGTAGATTATGTTAATAGGAAGTCCTATCACCGCCTTAATGTTCAGGCAGAGACGATGTGAATATGTGAGATGATTATTTTCTGTGAGATGAGTCTTTAAATTAATAGTAACATTAACAGATATAACAATGATCTACTAAACATTTCATCTGCAGACGACTTGTGGTCATGAACGTATGATCACAAGTTTAGATGCCAAATGGCCTAGCTCCAGTGCTTGTCTCACAAATTTTTCCGTGAGTCTGTGTTGTGTCAGCACAAAACACTGTTAATTTGAACTGAGATAGAAAAACCTACACAATAACCCCCTATCATGACCCTCAGACAGGGCCACAGCACCACTTCAGTGGCCCTCAGTAAAACCAGAGTGAAGATAGAGATGACCTTTGACCTCCTAAAGGCACATTTTAACTGTGTTCGGCCCTTAAGAGTCACCAGAGCGGGCATCACAGATAGTGGCTGCATGTGCCATTCTGCACAATAGCCACCAGTAGAAAGGAGCGAGAACCACCACAAAACCAGCTTCTCCCCGATGAAACTGACCAGATCACACTTGACCACCCAGCTGATGCAGATGTAGATGCAATCACCATACAAGATTACACTTAATAAAAGCACATTGAAACTGCAGATAGGTCTCAAACTGTTTTATTGGTTTTGTGGGATGAGAGGGAGAAAGAGAGCAAGAGAAAGTTGCATTAATAAATATTCATACTAAAGTGTTACTTGGTTAAATAAGTTCACATACTGAGATCAGTTTTACAGCTGTTTTTTTTTTTTTTTTTTTTTTTGGAGTCTCCTCAGCTCACCGTACAGCTCCTTTAGTGTGCAGTCTAGTTCAAAACTCCTTTAGTACTGGGCCCTGACTGAGTCTGTTTCCATCTGAAACATAATTCCACCACAAACATGATCATTACAAGTTTTCTGGAGGCTCAACAAATCACAAAAAGTTCCTTGACTTCCTACAAACACAGGACTGACTGTAATTTATGTCAAGGGTTTTAAATCCTTACCTTGTTCACATTTCTTCTGAAGGCCATTGAGCTAAGCTTCAGTTTCTGGGGCAGGTTGTGAAAAATCCTACAATAAAAGAGATGTGTAAGGGCCAGTCCCTTTTTTATGCCACACATTCAAATGTTTGCCATAATAAAAAGCCCAGTGCATTCACATCAGCAACTGTCTGAGAACACACAGACAGAGTGTCTTCATCATTTCCTCCACCCTAAAAAATAAAAATAGGCTAATGTAAAGCATAACTGTTGTAAAGCAGGTTATGTTTGGTGTTCTGTCTGTGGCATACTGACCTCTGTGTGTGAGACTGTGTGTATGTGTGCTGGCTTCAACACTGTATTTCCCTCTACTGCAGAACATACAGTCAGCCATATTTAAAACTTAAAGTAGTAATGTATTGCACACGTACCCAGTGTTACTTGCTAAGAGGAGCCAGCACCAGGGTCAGATTGTACAGCACCTGTAATCCCATCCATAATCGGCCGTCCCTTTTTGCCTACTCCGAGCCAACTCCTCCACCAGTGTATTCTGGTTTTCTGAATTTAACTCTTTATTTCTGTTTGCTGCAAGCAAGTGTTTGTGATAAAATGTTCACAAAAGTAATAAAAGGTTGTGGTAAATACTCACCACTTTGAATTATATTTTTATATTTTGTCTTTATCTGCTGCCAAGAACATTTGGAGTTGGGGTTGCATCTAAAAATCAATGAATATTATTATTTTATATTTTTTATATATTATAAAAATAGGCTATAGGCTATATTACACATATAGGCTACATATACATAATTTTACATAAATATAGAACGTATTTGTTTAACTTACACATTAACAATCAGCAATCTTTCTCCAACAGTCTTCTCTTGCTTTGGCAGCAGAGACCGTATTGTTTCGAGCTTGAAATACATATTTAAATTCAACGTAATTCTGAATGATTATCTCTTGCTCCTCCGTGGAAAAATATATCGCTCTCGCTCTACCCGCGATTGGTTGTTCAGTGTCGACGTCACTCTTTTATGTGCACGCGCGCGTGGAGTAATCATAGCTTAAGGATCAAAGCCTGAGTTGACAAAGAAAGTTGATGAGCTGCATCATGGTACCAATAAAGCCTGATTGCATCGGTTTGGTTTTTTTTGTCAACTCAAAACTAATCCTGTAACCCCGAGTTTGTTCAGCTACG
Source organism: Rutilus rutilus (assembly GCF_951802725.1). Classification (NCBI taxonomy): domain Eukaryota; kingdom Metazoa; phylum Chordata; class Actinopteri; order Cypriniformes; family Leuciscidae; genus Rutilus; species Rutilus rutilus. The sequence continues at coordinate 8,255,750 of NC_140226.1, read as the reverse complement.
TTCATGGTACAGGCCCCAGGAAAACGCTCAGAGATGCAGTGTAAACAAGTAACAAGACTTCGCCGGGAATCACAGAAAGAACCAGGCTTATATTGGGTGAATAAACGAGAATTTGACATACAGGTGAATGTGATGATGGCTGATTAGTCTGGGCAAAGGATTATGGGAAATGTAGTTTGTGGATGTGTGGTGATTGTCCTGGTTGGAGTGCCCCCTGATGGTTATCCCGGGCACTCTCACCGATGATTGTTACAGATACTGATAAACACAAGGCACATGCATTTTTACTTCTAGCGTTCTCAATCTATGGCAAATTTTTGTGAAGTGTTACGACCGCTAGGGGTCAGCCGCAACAGGAAAAGGAAGAGAGTCACACTACCAGAGAGATGACGAGTAATATAAATTTTATTGACCATGAAGGGTTAGCGTCAGGGGCAGACAAGGCCAAAATAACAAACAAAACAATCTTCTTTTAGAACCTAAATGACCTTAAATAAAAGAAAGAAATGAAAATACAGTTTAACTTACCTAACTCTCTTACCCATAAACAAAGTGAAAAATAAATACAAATAAATTGGTGTCAAACCCCCTAGATCCCTTAATCTGGTAACAATTTATATACAAGAATGCTTACAAGAAGTATCAAGTTGACAAGTTAGAATCGGAATCCAAGGCGTAGTCAATCAGGCAATAGTCAGATATAGGAGAAACCCAGAAGTAGGATTACATTTAACAAACACTCACTCACAGTTTCACTAAACACTATCTCTCTGGCACGACACTCTTACTCAATTAAATAATGGCGAAACGAACAAAGCTGAAGAGAAGCACAATCAAATGGTACGAACGCGAAGTACAAAGGCATAAAGCACAGTCAACGAGGCTCAAAGGCAACCATTGTGTGTCAGGGGTGGTCCTTATATCCAGGTCAAGTGCATAGCAGGTCCAATCACAGTCTTCCACAGGTTAACAGAGGTAACGCCCATCTGAAACACAAACTTGTCTACACACAGAGAGAGAGCACACCCACACACAAGGACAATTGATACAAACACACAAAATATCTCTGGGTCCTAACAGAAGGAAGACAAGCATGTTAAATTTATTTGGTTTCAAACTGGAGTGAAACACTGTCTAAATGTTTCCTGAAGAACTGAAAAGCTCTTAAACCGATCGTTGCGCCAGCGCCAATAAAGTCATGCAGATTTGAAAAAAAAAAAAATCAAGTGCAAATACAAAAATAAGTACTCAATACCATAGATATCATATATAAAGGCTAGATGTCTCGTGCGCACTGCTGGCCAATGGAGGTCGACGTCCGCACGTGGCGGCCATCTTGCCACAGTGTACTCGCTCACTACTTCAATGGTGCATGTACTTTTAAATAACCATAACTTGCTCATTTTTCTACCGATTTTCAAACGGTTTGGTTTGTTATAAACGTCAGAGATGTAGTTATGACACTGCATACATACACTGCATACATATGAAAAATTATAACATACATGTTCAAGCATTCGGAATTATAGCCACGTTAATAACGTTTGTAAGAAACCAAACCGTTTGTAAATCCGTCAAGATTTCAGCGAGATAAGAGGATTTGTGTGCGTGCTGATCATTCACCTTAATGCACAGAGCACTGTCACAAGATGGCCGAACGATGATGCCGGAAGTGACTGCGCCATAAGACATCTAGTGTTTATATATAATATCTATGCTCAATACATCATACAAATCCTCCAGTAAAGAAAATGGGGTACTTAATAATCACTCTTTATTTAAATATATGAACACAGAAACTCGCTGTTAACCCGAATGTCACATTTCCCATTCCTAGTAAAATACTTTAATGACTAGTAAAATAATTGCAACTTACTCTCTGTAAAATGGTGTAATCCGCAGGGTGATGGACACGGAGATGGGTAAAAAGGTTGGTGAATACACACTCTACAGATTGGGCTGTCTAAGTATGGAATTCCAAAGCTGCCAATATTAAAAAGAAATAAATACATAAATAAATATACAAATAAATGTAAAAAAGAAAAGAAAAAAAAAATATATAAATAAATATACATAGAAAAGCAAAAAAAAAACGAAAATAAATAATTATTTATACATTTATTTCCTTATTTATGTATTAATTTTTTCCATATTTATTTATTTATTTATTATTTTATTTATTTATACATTTATTCATTTCTACATTTATTTATTTATACATTTATTTATTTATACATTTATGTATTTATACATTTATTCATTTATTTCTTCCTACATTTCTTCCTGCGTAGGGTAATGAGGAGGGCGTGGTTTACCTCAGACATAGCAATCGAGCTCAGAGTAAGCGAAGGCGAAGGGTTGAGGCCACAGTGACACCCTGTGGCGAAATACAATAAATATAGCTCACTGACGTTGATACGGTCTGTGACTGCGAGGTATATGGTCAAAATCCTAAATCTTACTGTGTGACATGGATAGGCACATCCATGGATCATAATATATTATGATAGTATAAATGGTAGCCATACTATACTGCCAGTTAGTGTAGCGGGTTGATTCACATTTGAATGTGAATCCGCAACCTCTCATGTCCGATACGTTTGGACATGAGAGGTTGCGGATTCGCATTCAAATGTGAATCAACCCGCTACACTAACTGGCAGTATAGTATGGCTACCATTTATAGCCTACTATCATAATATATTTTGCCATAGTATTCATTTACTCCACAAGAAGGGTTAATTGCCCGCATCACATTATTGGTGTAAATCACTCATTTTATTTGATGATCTCAATAAAAGCGCAACACGCAAAACATAATCAACAGCTACTACAGCGGACAGAAAAGAAAGAGAAGAGCGACAGCAGTTGAATTTCGGGGCTGAGCTCCGTCGGGTTTGTCTTGACAAAGTCGGACCAACAACAAGATCTAAAAGCTGCTGAATTTGCTGCCGTGGCAGGCAAAATTTATTTTGAATTGCAGATTCTAACATGATAGCCAGGGGACTAAGGTTTTCACGGATGAAATAGTGCACATAGAAATGTCTCTGTGGACGGCGCCGTCTTTTATTTCAACCCGTTACATTCGCTGTTAGGCTATCACTGCCATAGTTTGACCAAACTCCCCGCCACAATCATTCCCTTTAAATAGACTCCATAATGGTTTGCCAGCTGATGATGATGATGATAACAATAGCCTAATAATAATAATAATAAGAAGAAGAAGAAAGAAAGAATGATAATAATACAAATTAAAAAGTTATGTAGGCTACTAGCTATTTTTTTAATGTTTTTGGCAGTTTTGGGGCTACAGAAATTTTTACAAAATTTTACAATAAATAATTTGATTTGATCTTTGAAGTAGCCTATTAGATAGAGATAGGGATCACTATGGTTGGTTACAAAGACTTTACTATTCTGAAAATAATAACGAGATACAAACCTGTAAATATTCAATCGACTTTTCTTAAATTCAAAACAAAATATTAATGCATCGTAATTTCCATTTCTGAATAGTTGCTATATGGTCATGCAGGTTTGCGCATTAAACTCATGGCCCCGAAAAATAGCCTATCAACAATTATGTTGTTTCCCCGAACATGACCCCTCTCTGCCAACTTTTTGAACATTTGGTCATTTATTTATTTATTATTATTATTATTATTATTTAAATAACGCATAGGCCTAAATAGAAATGATCAGAAACAAATCCACAGCTGAACCGCTTCAACACGTCGAGTTGTTTTTAAATCGGTGTATTTTAAGGAATCAAACGAGTGGATTGAACTCACTCATTAAGACAGTGACTTTCTGCCACCTGGGGCATGTTCAAGTTCAAAACGGTGCGCAACTTTTTGCTACGGTTTCCGGGTTGAACGTCATGTTTCCTGGAAGCGGCGTGCACCGGTGTGCAACGGGGTTTGAGATATGTTTTCTTTTGTTTGGTGGGTGTGTCAGAACTGCAGTCCAATCAGCAGCAACATGTATATAAAGCACGTGGTATTAAAGTGAACTCGCACAATGGGTTCAAGGAAAGTAATTTACAAATGTGTTTGATGCAGCTCGGTATACGCAAAAACTGAGGATATTAGAAGACATGTTTGTCGAAAGTTTTATTGTAAAAAATATAGGATATCTATGGAAGCTTGTTTCCGCCACAGAATAAAACATTTTAAGAGATAATTGTGACTTTTTATCTCACAATTGCGAGTTTACATTTCGCAATTCTGAGTTTATTTCTCAGAATTAGGAGATATAAAGTCAGAATTGCGTGTTATAAAGTCAGAATTGCGAGATATAAAGTCAGAATTGCGTGAAATAAAGTCGCAATTGCGTGATATAAAGTCAGAATTGCGAGATGTAATATACGAATTAATATGAATGACATGCATCAAAATCTTTTGTTTATTTGTAATAATCTTAGCACTTTATTATTATTGTCTAACCTGTATTATGACTGATATTTGACGAATTGCTTTGTTCCTTTTTTTTATAGGCCATAACCTAACCTTTTACAGTTTTGGATAAAATAGACCTACATTTTTTTGCATTATTTTTGCTTAAAAATAAAGCATTCATAAATTATTTTATGATAAACATATTACTGTCTTACGTGAACTCATTTATAGTTATAAACTCGAATATTATTATTATTATTATTATTATTATTATTATCATCATTATTATTATTATTACATTTTAGGCTACATATTTAGACTAAATATGTAGACTAAAATGTAGTAATAATAATAATAATAATAATAATTATTATTATTATTATTATTATTATCATTATTATTATTATTACATTTTAGGCTACATATGTAGACTAAATATGTAGACTAAAATGTAATAATAATAATTATTATTATTATTATTATTATTATTATTATTATTTGCGTTCACTTAGTAATAAAGTAATATGTTTGTCATAAAATAATTTATCAATGCTTTATTTTTATAGGCCATAACCTAACCTTTTACAGTTTTGGATAAAATAGGCCTACATTTTTTGCATAATTTTTGCTTAAAAATAAAGCATTCATAAATTATTTTATGATAAACATATTACTGTCTTACGTGAATTCATTTAAAGTTATAAACTCTAATAATAATAATAATTATTATTATTATTATTATTTTTATTATTATTATTATTATTTTTTTATTTTTTTATTTTTTTTTTTTATTAAAAGCATCTCAAGCACAGTACAAGTATCAGATTGTTACATAATTAAATGGAAAGAAAAGAGCAAAAATTAAACAAGCATAATAAATACTAACATACGATTAAACATATAACCACAGTAACATATGCATATACATATAAACAACTAAATAGACCAGAGAAAAAAAGAAAAGAAAAAAAAAGAACAGAACAGAAGAAAAACATTTTATCCAAAGTTTGTCTCCTTAAAATAATCCAAAAAAGGGCTCCAAGATTTCAAGAAAAGTTCGGGTTTCATTCTAACTCCAAATTTAATCTTTTCAAGTTTGAGGGCAAAAAGTAGGTCAAAAACCCACTGACGGTAGGTTGGGGGAGATGGCAGCTTCCAATTAATTAGTATGAGTCGTCTAGCCAACAGTGTGCAAAGTGCAATATTATCCCTCTCTAAAGCTGTAAGTTTAACATTTTCTGGAAGGACCCCAAATAAAGCTGTCAATGGGTTGGGATCTATTACTGTGGTAAGAATTTCTGAGACACAACTAAAAATCCCCCCCCCCCCCCCCCCCCCCCCCCCCAAAACGTAATAACTTAGGACTGGACCAGAAAGAATGAAACAGAGAGGCTGGCTCCGCAACACAGCGTGGGCAGGTGGGGTCTAAATCAGGAAATATCTTGCCAAGTTTTACCCTAGACCAATGAATACGATGCACTACCTTAAATTGAATAAGCCTATGCCTAGAGCTAACTGAAGAAGAATGTATCCTTTTTAAGATAGTGTGCCAGGTTTCATCTTCTAACAAAGTACTTAAGTCCTGCAGCTGCTCCCAGAGAGATTTTAATGACCCACTAGATGGGGTTTGATTGTCATTTATTATACTGTAAATCTTTGAAATGGCACCCTTTATACATTTATGCTGGTCTAAAATACACTCCAAGACACCATTAGAAGGGGCAGAGGGGAACTCCGGAAAATGTTTACGGGCAAAGCTCCGAACTTGAAAATACCGGAATAAATTGGACAAAGAAAATTTATTTTTAAGTTGGTCAAATGAAGCAAAATTACTATCAATAAATAGCTGATCAATTGTAACTAGACCCTGTGACATCCAAATATTGAAAGCCCCATCAAAAAGAGAGGGTGGAAAGGAAGCGTTACTGGCAATGGGTGCAGCTGAAGAAAGACCCTTAAGCTCTAGAGCTCTGCGGAACTGAGTCCAAATCCTCAAAGAGTGTTTAACAATTGGATTCTTAATTGAGATACTATGAGTAGAAGGGATAGAAGAACAGAGCAAAGATGTCAACGTGACTGGGGAACAAGAAACAGCCTCTATTTGCACCCAGAGAGGTTTACACAGTTGCAAATCATGCCGGCACCAGTACAGTAAGTTTCTAAAGTTGGCTGCCCAGTAATACGTTTGAAAGTTAGGCAAAGCCAAACCTCCCACCTCTTTTGGCTTAACAAGATGTTTTAGACTTATTCGCCTTGGCTTGTTATTCCAAATAAATGACGAGATAGTCTTTTCCAGACATAAGAAAAATGACTTAGGAATAAATATGGGCAAACATTGAAATAGATATAAAAACTTGGGAAGAATGTTCATTTTAACTGCATTTACCCTTCCTATCAGTGAGAGAGGAAGGGGTTTCCATGATAAAAACATAGATTTTGTGAGATCAAATAACGGACTAAAATTGGTTTTAAACAAGTCAGCATGTTTACGAGTCACTTGGACACCCAAGTATTTAAACTGATTATTAACCACTCTGAATTGGAAATTTGAATATGAGAGACTTAATGCAGCAGAATTCACTGGGAATAATTCGCTCTTGGAAAAATTCAATTTATAACCTGAAAAAGTACTAAATGAGTCCAATATTAAAAGAACTCGAGGAATTGAGACTAGGGGATTGGATAAAAATAAAATAAGATCGTCAGCATATAAAGAAACCTTCTGTTCTAGACCAGCTTATTATTATTATTATTATTACATTTTAGGCTACATATTTAGAAGACGCTTTTGTCCAAAACTTACAAAAAAGGAACAAAGCAATTCGTCAAATATCAGTCATAATACAGGTTAGACAATAATAATAAAGTGCTAAGATTATCACAAATAAACAAAAGATTTTGATGCATGTCATTCATATTAATTCGACCCCATACCCGCTACAATCACTTTAAGCATGCAGACGCATTTAAGACAATTTGATTTAAAACAATATACAATAAGATTCGTTAACAACGTGTTCTTCTAAAATGAGGGCGAGCCACAAATCCGTGAGTACAGTTTACAAACCCGTGGGAACGGATTGCGAAAGCGTGGGAACGGATTGTGAATTTGTGGGTACAGATTGCAAAAACTGAAGGCACGGTTTACAAATCTGAGAGCGCGGATTAGAAACTCGTGGGTACGGTTTATTAATCCGTGGGCACGATTTGTTAAACCGAGGGAACAGTTTGAGAATTCGTGAGTACGGTTTATAAACTGAGCGGACGGATTTCAAAACCGTCGCCACGGATTGTTTTGTTTTTTTCTCCCAGGTGACTTCCCGGGCTCCGTAGTATAGCGCCACTCGTCGTGGTGTGCCAAAAAATGTACAATAATTTAGTTTCATTTATTTCAGTGTTAATGTTTGAGTTAAACAAATCCTCTACAAATTAAATTAACACAAAGTCGGCTATAAGAGTCCTTTATAGGCTACGTAAAAAAGCAAAGGGCTTACAGTCTTAACATTTGGCCTACTTTGCTTAAATTCGATACATTTATTTTCAGGGCCTAATAAATTTGTAGGGATGTAATTTCAGTATGCTTTACCAACGCTATGTATTCTATTAAAGTTCCAAGAGGTCTGGGGTGCGTTCTCCGAAACTACCTTAACGCTACGTCGTTCTTAAGTTGTACCTTAAGAAGTACCTTATCGTTAATACGTGGTTTCCGAAACCTTCTTAGTTAAGTATACCTTCTGTAAGTCATACGTTCGTAAGGTTGGTCTGGAGCGCTCTTAGCTATACCTTATCGCTGCTGACGGTTCATACCGCTAGTGGCCACCACTACGCAAAAAGCTTTTTTACATCGCAGTTTAATTACACATAGAAAATTTTATATGAACATTTAATATAAAATCTGATTTAGTATTAAAATTACATTTTTACTTTACTTTAAAATTTTACACATAAAATACTTGTTGTTATAGCCTACACCCAGTGTATGCAAGTGTTTTCATTAATAAAGTTTCCATACACTAATGGTTGTTAGCTTTTTTAATTACTATCCTAAGGCACATCAGCTGGCGAACCATTTGACAGAAAAGGCTTAGGAGTCTATATAAAGAAAGATGAGTTTACACAAACTTTATAGCTATGGCAGCGAGACAGCGAGTACTTGTTTTAAATCAAAGACGGCGCCGTCCGCGGAGCCTGTTAGTGTATGTCAACTACATGGCTGGTGGATAATCAGCATACGTTGTGGAGAACATTAACACACTTATGGCCGTAAGGGTTTGGGATTGCACACATGCTAAATTATAAACACATACTCATATTTATTTCTGCATGTACATATTTCAATGAGCCCCGATAAATGCAGTTTGTACTATTTCTAAAACGCTTCTTTATAAAGAACATTGTTTTCTCAATACTTTACCTATACCGCTGTGAAGGAAAGAGCGCACAATCGATCATCGTCGAGGCATCGATATCAACCTATTCAGCGCCTCCACCATGGACAGCGCCTGCTAAGGTCGAACTTAAGAAGGTTTACCTTAAGCAACATCCTAAGGTATAGTTCGGAGAACACACGTAGGAAAGGTATACCTGTAGTTAAGGTGTACCTTTTAAGTCTTCGTAGCGCGCTAAGAGACAACGTTATCGGAGAACGCAGCCCTGGGCCCGGTTTCACGATAACGCTCACTCTTAGCGCGCTAAGAGAGCTCGAAAGATATATCTTACCAAAGGTGTTTATGTTCCTAAGTGTGTTCCCCGAACCATACCTTAGGAAGCTACTTAAGATATACCTTCTTACGTGCGACGTTACCCGGCGCTGTCCGTGGCGATGGTGCTGAATTGTTTGATATCGATGGCTCGAGAATCAATTATTCTCTCGTGCAGGGGCTGTTTATGTGAGAAAGCGGTGATCTTTATAAATGAAGCACTTCAGAAATAGTTGAAATTGCAATTTATTATGATTATTGGATATTATAAAAAATAATCCAAACTATAATAGCCTATAATAGCCTAGCCTACATATTTTAAAATTGTAACATATATTGCTGCCACAATAACCTTTTCAAAAATTTACGTGCCTTCTTCTCTTTCCCATTTTTGTTCGCTGAGGTGGAGCTGCGATGAAATATTGTTCTTGTAAATACTTTCCAGCATTTCAGTAATAAAAGTTTACATCTTGCGTACGGTGCTCGGCACTGATCAAAAAGGATTTAAACCGTGAATTTTGAATCTCTTGTAAACTCTGGTGTGGATTCAGACGGCAATTAAATTACCACATGACCTGTTTTGTCAAAAAACAGAAGGTACTAATTTGGCCAGGGATTTTTACGCGGGTTGGGTGAGAAAAACACTGATATTATGGATTCGGACGGCACTAAAATCACCGACTTAACCCTGTAAATGTTTAAAATACCGGACGAGCCCATGAGAAACAATATTAGCGTCCGAATAGGACTTAACTGACAGTAGCCTATGCTTTCACTGGCCTTTAAAAGAGTGTTTTAATTAAATTAATAATATTGTATAATAATATAATTAAAAATCTACCAACAATCAGTGTAATGACAATTTTATTCTTTGCATGAAAACACTTGAATACTGTCTGGGTGTATTAAAACTTCAGAATTATATTCATAATAGACCTGCAACAGTGATAAGGTAAAGCTAAGAGTGGTCCAGACCAACTTTACGAAAGTGTGACTTACAAAAGATATTTGCTGAGTCCCAATTCGCATACTATCCGTCCTAAATAGTATGCGCAACTAGAATTAGTACGTCCCAAATCGTAGTATGTTGAAAAGAGTATTCCAAAGATACCCGGATGGTCTACTATTTCCGGTTAGAATTCGAAGTGCAGATCAATGCACACTCTAACGGCTAATATTGCCCACAACCCATTGCGTGCGGGAGGGAGAAGCTTTGTGGTGATGGTGGTATCTATGGTAATGTAAACATGGCAGCCGGATGCAGCCGCGGAGATGCGCCCTCAGTTTTTAAGTGTAAGAATTCAAATGTTTAACCCTTATTAAAGTTATATTTTATTGTCTCGTAATATTAATGGGGTTATGTTGTGCCAAAAACTACCGTGTTTATCTTGTAGGGTCCGATGAAATAAAAAGTACAGTGTCCTGCAAGTGTCTTTTTTTAAATGTATTTCTTCTGATGTTTCTGTCTTAGATTTATAAGTTACCTTACTATGAACCCTTATGAAAATAAACACCTTTTACTACACTAACCATAGTTTAACCACACTGACTTATTTGTAGTAATACTGTGGCTGTACAAATGTTAACTTTATCAATCCAACCAAAGAAACATGGTTACTACACTTTTACTATAGTAAAAGCATGGTTAATTTTCATCGGGGTATTTTTGTGTATTATACATATGTATAAAATACGTTAAACAATAGTTATACTATAAACTTTAAATATTTTAGCTTTCGTTACACACATTGCACATGAACGTCAGAAGTTGAACCAGCCGCCTCACAAACGACCTGCGTTTGGTTGATCTACGACGACAGCCTGCTTCACTCCTCAATTTGGTAGGACACATTGTAAATGTATTTTGGAAAAAAAGATGGGAATAGTAAATACATTTATATATGACATATAAGAATGAATGAAATGTAAAATGTTTTGTTAACAGTCATGGTGTGCGTAACTAAGCAACCACGTTCTCGTTCACGTTGCATGACGTCATCGAAGTATGTCCCAGAACGTGCATACTCTTTTGCTACACACTCAAAAGTATGTACTTTTTCCTCACAAAAAAAGTACATACTTTTAGGTCGTAGTATAAGTAGGCGAATTGGGACTCAGCCATACTTAGCGTACGAACGTTTCGGGAACTGTCCCATAAGGTCATGCGCGTAATTTGCACGGGGGTTACGGGGGTCATGACCCCCTCAAAAATCAGATCCAGCTAATATAACCCCCCCAATATCATCACATCATTCAGATTAAAATAAATATGAAATATTCCGAATGAATACTTTTGTTCGTTTTCTTTATTAATTTCATTTGCCAGCAAGATAGTATTATATTTTAAATAATCTGTAATGTACCCCCCCGCCCACCGCACCGACTACTTGGTATTACCCAACCCGCTTTCTCTTACCAAGTTTGTTGCGCAGCCGCTGGGATGAATGGTTGGAGAAAGCTGACGGTTCATGCTAACGGACGGAAAGATGAAAAGGACACTGAAAGGCAGCCAGACAACAATTTTTCATTGTTGGTCGACACCAGCCAAAAAGAGGAAAAGTCCTGACCAAACGAGCTAAGTTAGCTGTTAAGTTAGTTCAGTGTTTCTCAAAGTGTGGGGCGCGGGCGCGGCCCACTGGTGGGGAATAGACACATGACAAGTGGGGCGCGGCAAACAGGTTTTGTGCCCATCTTTTTAATTCCTTTATTTATTGGCAATACACTCAAAACAAAACAAAGACACATTTAAATGTAAGCCTTAACCTTTTCACACGTAAGTTTAAAAGTTTTTCGTAGTATCACTTCATGGTTCCCATGGAGACGCGTCATTCATTGCTTGTCACACCGCAGCCACAAAAGCGCAGAATGACTGATGATCTGCTTTTATTTCCTTTTTTATTCAAAATTTCACAAATTTGTTAGCTATAGCAGGATATATCTGATATTCCGATTGTCAAATATGTGCAAGTGGACGTGTTTTGTTGTTCAAACACCTTTATAACGATCGCGTTAGTTGAGCTGTATGCGCAACGTATTTTAGGTATCTAAAAAATACGTACATTATTATTAGGAATTTACCACCTCCGGCTCAATTTGAGATTATTATTATTTTTATTTTTTTTTATTATTTTTTTTGCATGGAGTTTGTAAAGTGCCAAAATGAATCAAAGCACAACTAACGTTAGTCCACACTTGTATTTTCTCAGTTTCTGAATTTGTGCTTAAACACTTAATTTAACTATGTGTCATTATGGCATAAATAGTCAAGTGAACAGCTGCATTTACGTTAAGTAGCCTAAATCAGTAAAAGTATCACAATGTATTTCTAATACAGGAAGGGCAAATTAGCATGTTGCCTTTTACACAAGAAATTATTCAGTAAATAAATAAATTAATAAATATGCCGCGAGTTCAACCCCCCCAATGGTAGACCCAAAGTTACGCCCTTGCATAAGGTTAAGAGAGAGGTTAAGGAATAGGTTAAGAACTACTTAGAGATAAGAACGCTTTGGGAAACCGGGCCCAGGTCTCTATATTTCCTTCCCAGCTGACACTAATATGCAAGTGCACAGCAAAAATCACAACTTGTGCTTGCTGCGAACGCAAGTTATTTAAGGTGTCTCAACTGTACACAGTCTACCCTACAATGTGAATTCGTTACAAGGTTTCATTTAATTAAATTAATGTGCAGCAATTTGTACAAATAGAGTCTAGGCCTACTATACTATTGTAGCCATTAAATAATCTCATTTAGTATCATATTTGTTAAAATATTATAATGTTATTTTTTCCATATATGTTGAATATGAAAAGTGAACAGCACGAGTAAGATGCATTATATCGAGAGATGGATATGGAGTGGGTCAGACATGATTTTGACCACTTCATTAAGTTTTGTTTAGTAGAAAACCTTTTTTTAAAGTGAATTTCGTTTTCTATAAATTGTATCTTAATTTTAATCAATCTTTCATCAACCAATTGCCTGGATTTAATAAGTAAGAGAAGCAAATATAACAGACACTAATCATGGAGGCGCCCGCGCGGTCACTTGCATTGCACGTCAGCTGGAGCGCATCTCATCCTCCTAACTTAACGAAACTCAGCATATGCCTCACACAGACATGAGAAATACATCAAATACACAAAGCTTGAAATGTCTTCAAATGAAATAATTCAAAACGAAAAGAAAAAGGCTACTCTCTGATTATGTCTTTATGTGCATTTCTCTCTAGGTGCGTTCACTACAAATATGGCGATCGTCAACTTCATCTTTGCAGTCGACACTGTCAGAAAACACTAGTTTATTGATAAAAATCAATGCACGCATCACCGGATTTACAAATACACATCTTGCTTGTTGCACGCACACATTATGTCGAAAAAACGAAATAACATTATTATTAATAATACATCTTTTAGAATATTTGATTAAATGCTGATTGTTGCGCTTGTTCAATTTAATAAAATTAAAACTAATAAAATTAAAACTTTAATAAAATTAAAACTTTAATTGTGATAATTAAAATAATTGAAAATTAAATATTTAGTGGCCAAGTTTTGCTAATTTATTATATAGGCTATTATATGCCTATTGCCTATATTAAGTAGGTCATATTAAGACAAGGCATATATTAGTTATTTTAGCTGTTATGAGAAAAAAAAATCTAACGAAATCTAAAATCTAAATCTAATAAATAAAAAATAAAAAAAATCTAACGCCAATTCAACATGCCAGAATAAAACCTGATTTTTGAACAATGCGTAATGCCACTCGGCCTGGTGTGCCAAAACACTACATTTTAAACTTCAATGTTTAATTCAAAACAATCTCAAAACGCGTTGTGACATTTTTTTAAAGCAGTAGCCTAGCCTATATACATTAAGGGCATTGAAACCAGGATCTTAACGCGTTCCGCGTAATCTCTCAAAAATTATGCCACACTACTCCATGTATTTTATTTATTTTTTTAAGGACTGCTTTTGAAATCACTATAAATTACTATGCAATTGTATCGCTCACGAGAGCTCTTCATTTATCTAATTCCTCAATAGAATAGTAAAAATATTCAGCGTCATTGCTCCTAATATCGTCTCTATTTTTAACTTTTGATTCTATTTTTTCAGTTCTAAAATTGATTCTATCTTTGGTTCTATTCTGTTGTAGCCTAGGCCTATTTATATATATATGAAAAATATGCCTATTAGGCTTAGGGTTTTATATTTAACCCACTTACATTTTAAAATACGGCAATTGCAGCTGTTTTGCACAATGTCCCTTTGCGCCACCTGGCGGTCATTTCGGGAACGACTTTGAAATGCGGCTGGTCGGCGGCTGGCGCGGCGGTAATAGGCATTCTGGTTGTCCACCATCTGTATAAAGTCAGAATTGCGTGAAATAAAGTCGCAATTGCGTCTTATAAAGTCAGAATTCTGACTTTTTTTCTGGCAATTGCAACTTTATATCACGCAATTCTGACTTTATAATACGCAATTGGGAGATATAAAGTCAGAATTGCATGATATAAAGTCGCAATAGGGTATATGTCGAACGCCGCATTACGAAACCGGAAAACAGAACGCATCGCTTCCGGTTCAGGTCTTTTGTATGTGCTTCATGCATTTTTTTACTGTTTTACTCAAGATAACTTAAAAGGAGCGAGCAAAGATGATCATAACCAATGTCCCTCGCATGTGAAGATCGATATTTAAAAGTAAAAAAAAAATAAAATCTTCACACTAACGTTTAGATATTTAAATAGAATAAAAAGCCAATAACAAAGTGAGATAGGTAGGTTAGCTGATTACCTTAAAATTCCATAGATATCGGCATCAGTTCATACGGCTGTTAACACTTTCTATGACAAGCGGATGCGATGAGACCAGGTTTCCGGTTTCGTCATGCGACGTTCGACATATACCCTATTGCGTGTTATAAAGTCAGAATTGTGAGATAAACTATTCTGAGGTAAAAAAAAAAAAAAAAAGTCTGTCTTTTTTTCCCCTTAGAATTGGACTTTATATCTCACAATTGTGAGTTTATATCTCACAATTCTGAGAAAAGATGTCAGAATTGCAAGATATAAACTCGCAATTGCGTGTTATAAAGTCAGAATTGCGAGAAAAAAAGTCAGAATTCTGACTTTATAACACGCAATTGCGCCTTTATTTCACGCAATTCTGACTTTGTATCTCGCAATTCTGAGAAATAAAGTCAGAATTGCGAGATGTAAAGTCGCAATTGTGAGATAAAAAGTCGCAATTATCATTTACATTTTTTTATTTTGTGGCGGAAACAAGCTTCCATAGATATCAACATAATGATGTAGTTGTTTATATTTTTAGTTTCATTGCAAGTGTATTGGTATAGAAATAAACAATGGTAATTAAGTGCTTTTCCTAAAAATGAGAAAGAAAATACAGGGTATTAAAACAGTATGACCTACAAATAAAGTCAGTATGTGAGGCTAAATAGATGTGTTTTAGTCTGAATTAGGTAAGATGTGTGCTTCCATTTCAGTTTCCACAAATCCCTTCACTCGATTGGGATGTTCTCTTTTGTTCTGGGCGGCAAGTGCAGTAACTGTAACATCGGGCATATTTTGTAGTATTAAACACATATTTATATTGACTTCATCAGGCTCAGAAAATTCTTAACAAAGAACACAAAGAATGGCCTTCTCAGCTGCCATAGTTGCAACTCTTGCGTCATCAGAACACTGTGTTCAACGCATCACCGTTTCTGTTTAAAAAACGTTGTGCAACGTTTTGTCGGGGCTGAACGCAGCCCTGGTGTCTGTTTTAGTTTCATATTAAACGTAGGCCTATCACTTCATTGATTCCATCATGTCATATTTATGTCTTCAAAATGTAAAACACTTCATAATATTTTTATGCACTTGTAGGCTAATTGCTGTGTAAATGCATTAAGATCTCTTCTGTATTGATGGCTCTGATGAAGCTCTGGTTGGATTTTAGTGGTAGGCTAACTGCCCTAAAGTCTTATCCTCTAACTGAATTTATCGATGTGGATTAACGTGACGTTCATACATTTAATAAGGTTGCCCCTGGACATGAGTTTATGGAGGTAGGCTAAAGACTACCACCGCTTAATAGAATAAAAAAAAATGTTTCTGTTGCTGTCAGTATTGTTTTTGGAAATTAGGCTACATTAAAATGCAATGGTCTCGTTTCAAAAGCATTGGTCAATATGCTTGCGTCGACTTCACTGTAGCCTATATGTGCCCTGCTTCCTTTCCGTGAGTTCTGACCGAAAAATGGAAAATATCAAGCGCTTCCGTTTCAGAGTCCCTGTTTCATGTTTGTTAGCCCAGGACATTTTACAAATCCAGACCAAACGATGTTCTACGGCCATGTCCGGAATAAAGAGTAGCCTATCCATGTCACACAGTAAGATTTAGGATTTTGACCATATACCTCGCAGTCACGAGGTATATATCAACGTCAGTGAGCTATACTTATTGTATTTCGCCACAGGGTGTCACTGTGGCCTCAACCCTTCGCCTTCACTTACTCTGAGCTCGATTGCTATGTCTGAGGTAAACTACGCACTCCTCATTACCCTACGCAGGAAGAAATGTAGGAAGAAATAAATGAATAAATAAATAAATGTAGAAATACATAAATGTAGAAATAAATAAATGTAAAAATAAATAAATGTATTAATAAATAAATGTAGAAAAAAAAAGAAAAAAATAGTATAAATAAATATGGAAAAAAATAATTATATACATAAATAAGGAAATAAATGTATAAATAATTATTTATTTTCGTTTTTTTGCTTTTCTATGTATATTTATTTATATATATATATATATAAATATATATATATATTTATTTATTTTTACATTTATTTGTATATTTATTTATTTATTTATGTTTTTTTTTTATATATATATATATTGGCAGCGTTGGAATTCCATATCTAAGGTGCTGTTTTCTTTGAAGCCAAAAAACTCATTTTTTCGGGTGTGGACAGAGCTTTTCACTCTCTTGCTCAGACGACATGGTTCTTCTCAGTCAGAGCTGCATGGGCGCACGTGCGACCTGCGTCTTCTTGTTTGATAGGTGTCAGTGGGTGCAATACTGCCACCTGAGAGATCAACCAGGTACTGGCGCTGGAGTATTTACGTGTCATGTTATGATAAGAGTCCTATTCATTTTAAACATTGTCATTATCACCAATACCGGTATATTGTCACACTCTAAATTAACACAATGTCGATATTTCATGCTTTGAATATCACGATTATCGTCAATACCGGTATATTGCGACACCCCTACTCACTTTAGATTACAGCACTGTAAATAAATTTGCCTTGCACTGAAGTGGCCATTAAGGGAGTGGGACATCATTTACCAGGTGTGTCTTTTTAGTCTATTAAGCCTCTGTGTATATCCCAGGCTGCATCCGAAATTGCATACTCTTTTGAGTAGGTACATATTTTGAATAAGTTATTTCTTTGCAAGGGCTAAACGAGTACATTCTATACAGTATGACTGTATGTAGTATGAATGTAATCCGGATGTACTACATTCGTCATGTTGTCATTATCATGTGACCTACAAGTGTCAGTTGCGTAGCTTCACTGCGATTCACAAATCCTCTCCCGTGGCCTCATGGGAGTGTCCATCGTGTGCACACTTCAGAATCTCGCCAGGAGTAGTAGGTAATCCGGGTACTTTTTGCCTACTCTTTTACAAGTACTGTGAATTCGGACATACTTCTTTTGTCACATACTGCTTTTCGCCTACTATTATAGTATGGAAGAATTTGATTTTGGATGCAGCCCCAGTGTTTCTTGTGTTCATTTTCAGTTGTTGTCCTCCCATGTGTCACAGACAGTGGTTGTAGATAGGCACACGACGATGAAGATGAAGGTCAAAGTAAAGACTTTAATAGATATTCCAAAGGCAACCATAGAGCAAGGCATAAACTGCGCAACCACTCATATACACAGACGAGACAGAAACAGAACTGAACTTAAGTACACGTGATAATGAGTGAGATAATTAGTGCACAGGTCCTGTCTATTTCACCCTGAGTTTACCCATGTTTAATGTCTGCAAGTCAAGTCACCTTTATTTATATAGCAGTTTATACAATACAGATTGTTTCAAAGCAGCTTTACAGTGATAACAGGAAATTGATGCATTTCTGCTGTTGTTCTGCATTATCAATGGAATGTAACTTATGCAGTGTGTTGAGGAAACAAACCATTCTACCAATGTTTTTAAGTATCATATGATAAAAATAAAAGTAGTTAAAGTATTAGAACTAGATCAGTGTTTTTTTAATTATTTATAACACTTAAGTCATTCAAGTAAAACCACAGCATAATGCATTAACCAGATTTAATGATTTGTGAATCACCTCATTTGTACTTGTGTGACAATGATAAAATGTTTCATTAATATGTTTATTAATTTTTTTAACTTTGTTGTGGAAATAATAAATTACATATAACATTTCTTAGCCACACTATGTCCATAACTAAAGACTTTTGCATAGACCATGGGCACCCATAATTGACACTAAAACTAATAATGAGGTCATTAACACCACATTAACACCAAATTATCTAATCATTAAATGTAGTACAAAGCTCAAGATGCACCACTGTAAGTTTAAGTTTAGGCCTTTGGTGTATTAAATCTGACTCTTAGAGAGCTGCGGTGGAATAACAAAAGAATGGTACTTCAGAAGTGTTGCCAAAACACTCCTCCTTTCTCAGAAAACTTGTTTTGTAAATGAAGTGTAAACCAGGAACCTTCTGATTGGTGGAGGTGTTACACCTTCCCAATTTCTATGGGTGAAATGACCTTTGCATGACACAATGTGGTTTAACTAGACAGTTAAGACAACAAGATAAAAACATAACAACACCCACTAGCCTGCACTATGTGTCAGTAACCTTAATGCACACCTATGGGGCTACCAGGGGTCATTCACTACACTTACCTCTGTTTGATATTTGTGCCTGCCATACCATAAAGTTTTACTTTGTATTGACTTTTGGGTTGCATTTTATTTCACAATATGTGTACTTACAGTCTACTTACCTAAGAAACTATTATTATTATTATTATTATATAACATGGGTTAAGGTTAGGTTTAGGTTCAGGGTTAGTAACTAGTTATTACCCAGTTATTGTAATTACTATTATAAGTACATAGTATGTGCATAGGGAACAGGACTGTAAAATAAAGTTCTACCGACTTTTGATTTCTTGGCAGACACACTCCAGGAGAGTAAAAAATTACAGACATCTTTTGACATCTGTTATTATGAGAGGAAATGTCCATGGGACTTTAAAATATTATGCAGTGAAATCAGGATTATTATTTTTTTATTTAACCACTCAAGCTACTTAAAGATGAAGTATATAATAATTGTTATGGTAAAATCCCTTAACCCAGTTTGTTCACTAGTATGCCGTTCATGGGTTTATCTCCCCCCAAACTGTAAACATTGAGCCTCCCAGACTCAATCAAAACATTGAGAGCGGTGTTGAGAAATATTCAGCTCCTGTGAGAAACACTGTTACGGTGGGTGGAGTATATATGAATTTTCATGATATTTCCCCTGTTCACAAACAAATGGAACCAAAAATATTATTTGTAGCTGATCACTGTGTGATCAGGGTAGATCAGGGTAGCTGATAACTGTGTGATCTGGATATACATGGAGGCTGTTTTCGTTGAGTGCCAAGGCCCTGTTTTAATAATTATCTCAGACACCAGACATTCACTTCATGTTGCATTGTTTCACTTTCCTTGTCTTTTCAATCTGAGTTACATTCATAGGGGGTTGTGAGTTAATGAAAAGCTTTATAAATAAAACAATTAAATTAAATTAAATACGAAGGTGTGTTGTTAATTTATTGAAATAGTAACTTAATTAATCTCAGAGGACACCTTTATTTATATAGCTCTTTATACAATACAGATTGTTTCAAAGCAGCTTTACAGTGATAACAGGAAAATGTTGTTGTTCAGCTGAAGTCAGTTCAGTGTTGTACGTTGTAAAGATTATCAATTATTAATTTAGTTCATTTCATCTATAAACCTGTTCAGCTAAAAATTATGTCATCCTCCAGCTCAGTTCAGGTCTCACACAGCAGCGTCAGTACAGCCAGATATTGTTGAATATTAAGTGTCCCCAACTAAGCAAGCCAGAGGCGACAGTGGCAAAGAACGTCTCAGGTTAAGCATGAGAAGGGGAATGAGATGCTGTGTCCCCTAGGGGGCGCTAATGGGGAATGCCTCTGGCATGATCTGTGTCTGAAGCATGAGTCTAAACATGACAATGAACTTGACATTGGCAGGCAGCAACCTGTTGTGACCTGGAGTATAAAAAGGGCACCTGTGCAATACATCATCCACTTCTTGTCTGAAGGAGACGTGCAGAAGAATACCTGATGCATGGCAAAGGGATGCAGTGTCTTGTTCCCCTTCTCAGGGAACCATGGTTACATTCATAACACGAGACGTTCCCTTTCCGAAAGCTGCCTTCCCTCAGGCTATTTTGAAAATGAAACAAACACAATTTATTGTCACAATATTAACAAATTGTTGCTAACTACAGCTGCGTCCCATATCAAAGGCTGCATTCGAAGGACTCGGACCAGTCTAGCCTACGGAGGACTGTTCTTGTTGCCTAGCAACTGTTTTTTCCCACACATTTTTATCACTTGAATTCCTGTAAACATAATATAAACAGGGCACCACAGTGGCTCAGTGGGTAGAGCCAAGAGTTAGTAGGTTCTCCGTGTGTCAGTGTGGGTTCCTCCAGGTACCACTGTTCAAAGACACGCAGCATAGGTAAATTGGCGATACAAAATTGTTTGTGTGTGAGCCCTGTGATGGACTGGCCATCCGTCCAGGGTGTTTCCCCTGCCTGTAACCAGAGATGGTAGGATAGGCTCCAGCAACAGCGGATAAGCTGTGTGGAGAATTGATGGAAGAGTAGAGGCAATGTTCCCGGGGAAATATTTAGAGGATTTTTACATAACCAAGAAAATATATTACAAATAAATGTGCAAGTAATGTTATATTTTGGTAAAAATAGTAGAATGTTTTTTAAAAAACGGTCTGGTAACCTTTAAATAACATGTTTGGAACATTTCTAGCGGGGAGCCCACAGAAGTTCCCAAATTCCCTCTTCGTCAACGACAATAATATTCCTATCTCTTTTGAAATGTTGGTTCCAAAATGTTTTCCAAACTGACATCAGGTCAATCTGTCTCACATTAGATAAGCTTATCAGATAAGCATTAGATAAGCTTAAACAGTTTCTTAAAAGTTCCCAGTTATGTCCTCATTTTGACTCATTTTATTGATGCAATGTAATTTGTCTGAATGCATGCTAATGTGTTTCTTGACTGATGCTGTATAATGTCATATTATCCTTTTTGTGTTGTATATTGTCATATTATCCTTTTGTGTTATTGTCTTCCTGCCTCGGGACTACAGATGAAAATTAGCATCTATGTTATAATCTGGCTCATTTACAGTCTGTACAGGAGTGTAAGATTGTTCATTCCCAGCCAACATTTGAATGTGGGGCCCATATGGGTATGAAATGGGCTGAAAAATGGGCCCCATGTTAATTGCCCAGATGAATTTCATGTAGGATTGCACTTGGTACTAGGTGGGACCTAAGTGGGCAACATGCACAAGACCCATCTCTGTCCTAACTTTTACCCAGTCGACGTTTGTATGTGGGGCCCATGTGGGTTTGAAATGGGCTGAAAAATGGGCTCTGTATGGGATTGTCCGCGGGTTCCATAATGGCCCCATGTTAATTGCCCAGATGGATTTCATGTAGGATTGCACTTGATACTAGGTGGGACCCAAGTGGGCAACATGCACAAGACCCATCTTGGTCCCAGCTAATGTGCACTGTCCCGAATAAATAAATAAAATTAAAATCAATTACCCATTCAATAGATGCTGCGCACTTGTTCTGCATGAATCAGTAAACTCCACCTGCTCTCCTCCTTTCCTCTGCAATTGCAGGATTTTCCCCATCCACCCTGTAGCTCATATGACTTCAGCCTGTCTCTGTTCCAGTGCTGCGAGTCCACCCAGCATGGGTTTCATTTCAGGCAAACGTACGCCCCCATAACTTGAAGTGATATAAATGAACGGCACATATTCAGAAACAATGTGTTAATAAACTTGAAATAGCATGCGTTTCAGCTGTTACAGTGATGATCACACATACATACATACATTTTAAATGCTGGGTGCAATACAGTGGGTACGGAAAGTATTCAGACCCCCTTACATTTTTCACTCTTTGTTATATTGCAGCCATTTGCTAAAATCATTTAAGGTCTTTTTTTTTCCTCATTATTGTACACACAGCACCCCACATTGACAGAAAAACACAGAATTGTTGACATTTTTGCACATTTATTAAAAAAGAAAAACTGAAATATCACATGGTCCTAAGTATTCAGACCCTTTGCTGTGACACTCATATATTTAACTCAGGTGCTGTCCATTGCTTCTGATCATCTTTGAGATGGTTCTACACCTTCATTTGAGTCCAGCTGTGTTTGATTATACTGATTGGACTTGATTAGGAAAGCCACACACTTGTCTATATAAGACCTTACAGCTCACAGTGCATGTAGAGCAAATGAGAATCATGAGGTCAAAGGAACTGCCTGAAGAGCTCAGAGACAGAATTGTGGCAAGGCACAGATCTGGCCAAGGTTACAAAAAAATTTCTGCTGCACTTAAGGTTCCTAAGAGCACAGTGGCCTCCATAATCCTTAAATGGAAGACGTTTGGGACGACCAGAATCCTTCCTAGAGCTGGCCGTCCAGCCAAACTGAGCTATCGGGGAGAAGAGCCTTGGTGAGAGAGGTAAAGAAGAACCCAAAGATCACTGTGGCTGAGCTCCAGAGATGCAGTCGGGAGAAAGTTGTAGTAAGTCAACCATCACTGCAGCCATCCACCAGTCGGGGCTTTATGGCAGAGTGGCCTGACGGAAGCCTCTCCTTAGTGCAAGACACATGAAAGCACACCTGAAGGACTCCAAGATGGTGATAAATAAGATTCTCTGGTCTGATGAGACCAAGATAGAACTTTTTGGCCTTAATTCTAAGCGGTATGTGTGGAGAAAACCAGGCACTGCTCATCACCTGTCCAATACAGTCTCAACAGTGAAGCATGGTGGTGGCAGCATCATGCTGTGGGGGTGTTTTTCAGCTGCAGGGACAAGGCGACTGGTTGCAATCGAGGGAAAGATGAATGCGGCCAAGTACAGGGATATCCTGGACGAAACCTTCTCCAGAGTGCTCTGGACCTCAGACTGGGCCGAAGGTTCACCTTCCAACAAGACAATGACCCTAAGCACACAGCTAAAATAACGAAGGAGTGGCTTCACAACAACTCCGTGACTGTTCTTGAATGGCCCAGCCAGAGCCCTGACTTAAACCCAATTGAGCATCTCTGGAGAGACCTGAAAATGGCTGTCCACCAACGTTTACCATCCAACCTGACAGAACTGGAGAGGATCTGCAAGGAGGAATGGCAGAGGATACCCAAATCCAGGTGTGAAAAACTTGTTGCATCTTTCCCAAAAAGACTCATGGCTGTATTAGATCAAAAGCGTGCTTCTACTAAATACTGAGCAAAAGGTCTGAATACTTAGGACCATGTGATATTTCAGTTTTTCATGTGATATTTTCAGTCAACAATTCTGTGTTTTTCTGTCAATATGGGGTACTGTGCGTACAACAATGAGGGAAAAAAATGAACTTAAATGATTGTAGCAAATGGCTGCAATATAACAAAGAGTGAAAAATTTAAGGGGGTCTGAATACTTTCCGTACCCACTGTATATACACTGAACTTGGTAAACAGTCAACTCATTTTAGTTATTCAGTTTATTGACGCACACTTTGCACACACAGTCCCGCCTGCACCTTCTTACATACAAAAGTATGTTTTCAAAAAAGAACACTGAATGTTTAACTACATAAGATGCTAGGGTTGCAGGATCAAGGCTAAATTGATGCCCGCGAAGTGAAAAGTTTCTGAGATTACAATTTTGTAATATCATCATTGTGTCCCTTAGCTTGTTCTTTCCCTTTAATATGATCTGGAGATTAAGGTTGTGCAGGTTTCCATGATTTTATGCCTAGACTGCAAAAACACAAAGACTCAGCTCTCCTTTGTGTCATGTGAACATTTGTGAGTATAGATTTCCATGGGAAAACCTTTATGTAATCCCATCAAACAATGGTACACCTTAAAGGGAAAAAGACTGAGCCAATCTCAGTCTCACATGGATCTTACAGAATTACAGAGTATTCTGTTGTAAGGGGTCAGTGTGAAAGGATTAAGGCTAACTGAGGATCTGCTGCATGAATTACTGATAAATTACTGCTATGAAGAAAGACTGAGGTAAAAATAAGTCATGAGGAGGAAGATATTTTCAATATAATGTCTCAGTCTATCTCAGTCTTACAAAAGTTTTTCAAATCTTGAAAATGGGTTGCCTTTCATAGATTCACTTGATGCTGCGCCATTATCAGACGCTACGGGAACACTCTGGTGTGATGATAGTCTGAAGCCCACATAATCAGGCCAATTTATTGGCTGATGCTGGCAGCATTGCCCACGAGGCATCATGTCACTGAGGCATCATGTCACTGAAGCCTCTGAAGGGGTCGTTCACATGCCGCATCTAAAAATGTGTGGAAAACGCCGGTCGCACCTAGCCTGGGTTTCCCCATGCTGCCTTGCGCGCAAGCGTGATTTTATTCACGCTGCTAGGCAGCCTGGACACCATGGACCAGATTTTCCCCTCAAAAAGGGAACCAATCACAGAACGGGGAGGGAGCAGCAAGACAATGACGACGTCTATGCGACACACCGAAGCAGTTTGTTTATATCTATGGATCCAACATGGCATCAGACGCGAAGTTACCTTTCGATGCAGCCTTAGGGCAGTTTCAGAGAGTGAAGAGGATCTGTGACCAAGATCATGTTTTTGAAAGTAAATCACTAGAGATGATGTCACGATTTAAGGAAAGGGGATATAGAAGCTCTACTCTCCAAAAAGCTTACACCAGAGCCAAACATGTAGATAGGGCATCATTACTACAAAGGAATACACCGAAACTAACAAAAGAGAGGTCTGTTTTTGTCACTACATACAGTACAGAGGCTGAACAGATAAGGCAAATCATACAAAAAAACTGGGGAATTATTGAAAGTGATGAGGTATTAAGTCAGGTCTTTCCTGAACCACCTCTCATTAGTTTTAGAAGATGTCCCACCCTACAAGATAGACTGGTTCACAGTTATCTTAAACCAGAAGTAAAACAAACATGGTTAGGCCCTAGGCCCATAGGTTCTTACAAATGCCATCACTGCAACCATTGTGCTAATGTAAGACAAACCAAAATTTTTCATGATGTTGGTTCTAAAAAGGAATTCACTATTAACCATTTTATAAACTGCCAAACTACCTTTGTCATTTATAGATTGGAATGTCCTATGTGTGAAGTCTTTTATGTAGGAAGAACCAAGCGGCGTTTATTGGACAGACTGGCTGAACACAAATACGCAATTCGCACAGGTAACACCAACTATCCCATGGCAAGACACTATATGGAACATCACAATAGTGACCAATCCACCTTACAGATCTGTGGGATTGACCACATCCCTTTGTCCTTAAGAAAAGGCAATAGGCAAAGGCAGCTGAATCAACGGGAAGCTTTCTGGATATATCGCCTGCAGGCTACTAAATATCCAGGCTTGAATGAGGAACTTGACCTTAGTGTATATCTTTGATGTTCTGTTGTCCTATGGTGGTTTGAAAATTGTATACTATGCTTGTATTTTAACTTGTATGGGTCACCGTGTTGGGTACTGGTATGTTCCTTTCATGAAGTCAGTTTTTGTGTGTACTTAATTGATTTGGTAAGAAGTGGAAATGATGACATCTGCTGTCTCTTGGGTGTACTAACAATTGTAACCTTAGCACCACAGTTGACAGATGGAGACTTCTGATTGGTGGACTGTTAGTTCATAAGAAACTTTGTTTGTTTGAGATCTGTTTAACTCCCAGAAGAAGGCATGTAGCCGAAACGCGTTGGAGTTTTTTAGAAGGTTAATGTGACCAAGCCATAATAATAAAGGCTTTTTAACTTTTGCAATTGAGAGTGCCTTGGAGTTCCTTTTTGATTTTCAGCCTTAGATAGTGTTCTAAGTAGTTTAGAACGCAAGTTTAATTTGTCTTCTTCCTAATCGAATTTCTGTCGCTCTACATACGTCATCTGGTATAATTGAAACGATTGGCTATGTACACGTACAGGCGCATTTGATAGACATTCGTAGTGCCCAATGAGACGAGGTCTGACGTTAGCCAGGCTAGGTCACACCACTTTCTCCTTCTTTTCAAAGCGCTCGCTCGTGAGCTTACGCTCCCGTGATGTCTGCCAATGCTAAGCAACCATGAGCTGCGCTCTCCATGATGACAAGGAAGTTTTAGCAAAGAATAAATGGATTTCCAGCTCCAAAATTTGACAAATTGCACAGCTCTGGGATCCTCAGGTTCTTGTCTCATGACTTGCGGTGCACTTTCTGCATTCTGAAAAGTTTGGGATCTCGCTATGGCGTAGCCTGAAAAAAAAAAAAGTATCCTAACACATGATGATCGCAGCAGCATCACTCTCTATTGTGAGCACACTTGTTGTGTGTCTACATTTAAAATAACGAACCTGAGCATGCAAAAGACATAACATGTGAATGGCCTCTACGTCAGCATCCACGCCATCACAGCTCAGATTTCAGGAAGACAATTTATCTCCCTGTGTATTAGTAGTGACAGGGATATCTGAAGGTCGGAGTAATGGGCGTGCTGAAAGGAGGCGTGCCGAAAGGTGAATTGCTACAAGAGAAACTAACCTTACCCCACACCCTGACAGACAGCTTTTGTGACCAATGATCAAGACCTTTCTCCATATTCCTACCTTTCAGCGAGCACCAACCTTTCGTCACGCCAATTGATTCCATCTAGCTTTCCTCTCTCACCTTCACCACAGAGCTCAGCCAGTCCTCCAGCCCCGCCTCAGCTGTATGCCAGCCCTTTGTCTTCCTCTGTAATGCCTCACAGTGTGGTCAAGCCTCATGTTGTGCACTCTCCAGCTGCGCCTAAGCGAGAGAATCCCTTGTCTCCGCCTCCAGCCTCAGAACCCTTCACGACCTGTAATCCTGCCAGCACTGCCTTCGCTCCTCTCACCATCGGAGTCACCAGAGACCCTCAGCCTTGCAGTTCCACCAGGCTCCCTCCTCCATCCAGCTCCACCTCAGCCAGCCTTCACCCTGCCTGCGCCACAGACTTACGCCATCCGCGTTCTGCATCTCTCCACCCCTTCGGCTCCAGCGGGCTCCACCCTTCCTTCGGA
The DNA here is from genome assembly GCF_951802725.1 of Rutilus rutilus. NCBI lineage: Eukaryota > Metazoa > Chordata > Actinopteri > Cypriniformes > Leuciscidae > Rutilus > Rutilus rutilus. Next base: position 8,228,197 of record NC_140226.1, on the reverse strand, counting down.
TCCACCTTGGTCCTCGAGTGCACCAGCTCCGCCTAAGTCCTCGGGCACTCGGGCTCCACCTCGAGCGCTCGTCCCCACACCCTTGCTTGGTCTCCAGAGCCAGTGGTGTCACTCAAGCCTATCAGCTCTCCGTCTGCGCCCTAGGATCCTCTGACATTGTCTCCATCTCTGTCAGTCGTCACCCGGATGTCGGCAGACACCTTTACACCGTGGCTCCTCCAGTCATCAACTCCGCCGTGGGCTGTTGTCCCAACTGTGCTCTGGGCCTCATCCACCAGGCCATTCATCCCATCATCTCCTCCATGGCAAATACCTCCATTTGCTCCTCCCTGGTCATCATCATCTGTCAGTCTGCCTGCCATTTTTTCCCGCCCTTTGCCCACTCCTTTTACCATCCCTGTGCCATCTCGTCCACCTCCAAAGGCCCCACTTCTCTTCAGTTATTGTGCAAGGTTGCGCCTCCCAGGAGGGGGGGTAATGTCACTGTTCTGTTTAGTTAGTTTCATTTTTATGGACTTTTAGTCTTGTTTCTATGGACACTGCTTATTCTCATAGCTGATTGTCTTTTAGTTCATTATCTCTGTGTATTTAAAGGGTTAGTTCACCCAAAAATGAAAATTCTGTCAGTTATTACTCACCCTCATGTTGTTCCAACCCCGTAAGACCTTCGTTCATCTTCGGAACACAAATTAAGATATTTTTGATTAAATCTGAGAGCTGGATCACTATATACATCACATTATAACTTGCTGGCCCAGAAAATGTATTAAAGACATCGTTAATATAGTCCAAGTGACTACAGTGGCTCAAGTGGCCAGCCAGTTATAATGCCTTAGAAGCCTATGGAGGAGTGATCCAGCTTTCAGATTTAATCAAAAATATCTTAATTTGTGTTCCGAAGATGAATGAAGGTCTTACGGGGCTGGAACAACATGAGGGTGAGTAATTACTGACAGAATTTTCATTTTTGGGTGAACTAACCCTTTAAGCTCCTCCTTGTTCACCCTTCAGTGGTCAGTTGTCTTTTGTGTTGCGTGCACACTGTTACGCTCTGTGATTTACCTGAGTTTATTTTATTATTAAATACATTCGTTTTGGAGCCTGTTGACTCTCATCTTCTTCTTTGGATCAATGTATGTGTGCAGCATTATCAACGTCATATATCGACTGGCGCCAAGCCACATCATACAGAAACTTGCTTCATGTACCGTAAACTAGTGTCGCAAATATTCAGTGCTTACATGAATATTACATACAGTAATACATTAGGAAAGTCTTATTTGCACACACCAGACTGATGTTTCACTTTGAATGAGACATATGGCAAAAACATTGCTTTGCAGTATAAACTCTGTGCAACTCTACAATTTCCTATGAACTGCATAGAATTATATTTCAAATCTTTAAAAAAGTACAAATTCACATCATATTTACAGTTTAACCCACACATGCATGTCATAACCAACTGCATAAGCATGGTAAATGTAATTTTAGTTTTGTGAATTGGTTGTGTATTAAAGGCACAGTATATAAGTTTCACCACTAGAGGTCGCTTATTCAAAACAATAACGAGGCATAGTTTGATGATGCTGTGAATGAGCATGGAATCATAGGAGTTGTTGTCTTCCCCTCCAGAGCTGATGGAAATAAATCCGAAATCATGTTAACGGATGAGTAAATGTATTTAAGTTTATTTAACAATACTGTGGTATGAAGCAGGATGGGGCTGAGAGCCTGGAACATTTTACATTGCTGTTTTTATTATGCTGCCGCTGTTGCTTCTTTCGTTTTGTTGTTTATGTTTATTTTATTATTAAAGTTATGTTTAATGTCTGCCTTCTTTCCTGAAGTTGATCTCTTATTTAATTCTAATAAAATACCTTCAAGTGCTGAATTACTACTCATACAGGTCACCTTATTTTAAATTCATTAAAATTGTGGGGTAACACAGCACTGGTCATGAACATGATTTCTGCTCCCATCGAACTGATTCCATCAGCTATGGAGGTGAAGATGACGACTTCCATGATTCCACGCTCCTTCATGGGATCATCAAGCTACGATGTTGTTAGTGTTTGAATAAGAGACCTCTGTGGCAAAACATACATGGAAACAAGCATGTTTCCAATGACCATATGAGCCTTAAGCAACAAGCATGTTTCCAAAAACAGCCAATAACAGACTTACCCTTACGAAAAATATTTATTCAAGTGTTCTATTAGTATGCCTCTTTTAAACTAAAAACATGAAAGTATACATTCAGTCTACTTTTATGTACTTCTCAGAATAAACTTTATGTACTTCTCAGGAATATACTTAAAGTTGCAATTAAGTATACTATAAAACTATATATGTTTTTTAAAGATTTATTTTGGGCGTTTTTGCCTTTTTTTAGAATAGGACAGTAGCTAGACAGGAAGTGAGGTGGGAGAGAGAGAGCAGGGACAGGATCAGGAAAGGTCAACAAGCCAGGACTTGAACTCGGGTCTCCCGAAGCACAACGGCACTACATGTCGGCGCGCTTGCCCACGAGGCTATCAGCACCAACCACAAGTATTTACTGCAAATTGCACACTTTGTTTTCAATAACAATTAGACATTAATAGACAAATAATACTTAGCTATATTTTGTACAAAATACTATTGTATACTATAATGTATTTTGAAAGTATACTTTCAAAGCATTGTTACGATGATCATTTCCAGCAGACAGTTAAAATATACCTAAATATATATATATTTTTTAAATAAACTGAATTTTCACTCCAAGTGTATTTTTCTAAAATATATTTTTAGAAAATATGCTAAAGTACAATTATTTTAAAGTGTGTTAAAATTTGTATTGTAAAATTAGGTAAAAGCGTGATGCTAATATACTTTTAATATATCTAGAGATAGTACAATTTTTGTTAGTATATTTGCAATGTACTATTGAAAAAGGGAATATATTTCAAATACAATAAAGTTTTTTTTTTTTTTTTTTTTTTTTTACTAGGGTGAAGCTAGATTACAATAATAAACAGAGCGTTTATAATAAAGTGTATAAAATAAGTTTAATAAACACGCATTTTCCAATACAAGATAAACCCTAACAATTCACTGATACACTATTGGCTTAATGAACAAGCATGAATCTGATACCCAGATAAGTTAAGTACAGTATGTTGGCAATAATACTAGACAGCCTAAATTAACAAGCATGTTTCGATAACAATTGCCTTGAGCAACAAGTGTGATACTGATAACAACGAAAAGCATGTTGCTGATACCCGGATAAGCTTAGCACAGCATGTTAACAATGATAAGCGTAAAATAACTAACATGTTTCCAATAACAACTAGATAGCCTTAAGAACAAGTGTGTTGCTGATGCCCAAATAGAATCAATACTGAACTGATTTCAACTGAACAATGACTGTTTACTATTGCCTCCCTAGAGCTGCTTTACAGCAGAATTGTTTGCATCATTGAATCATTATTGGTTTCGATAGTCCACTTTAGACATTCCACTAACTATAAGTAACTTTTCAACTATTTTTTTATTTTTTTTAAAAAAATTTATTTTTTTATTTTTTTCAACTACATGTCAACTAACTCTCATTAAAGTATTAGTAGGCTGTAGTAGACTGTTAGGTTATGGTTAGGTGTTGGGGTTTGGGTTAGGAGAATAAATTGACTTGTAGTTGCCAAGTTACTAATAGTCAGTAGAATGTCTGTTGGGGGACCAACAAAATAAAGTGTTAGCAGACATTAAGCAGACAGTCTACTTTAATGACAAGTAGTTGACATGTAGCTGCAAAGTTACTTACTTCTTAAGTTAGTAAGAAGTGACAACATGTAGACAACATTTCTGAATGGTTAGTTGATGAATTTATGTAGCTTATGTGTAGTTATCTTCTAGTCATTGATTCTGTCTTGATAATCTATAAATCGTGTTCCGGGGGCAGGGTTTATGTAAATTTTAGGGTTGGTGATGTCACTAATACCAGGAGGCTTGTGTAGTCCCTGCCAGCCATTTGTTGTACTCCTTAAAAAATGATTTCTTTAAAAGAAAATATCTCCTTTTGCTTTGAGCTTTCAGCGTTGTAACTTTGCAGATGTTGTTTATGCTCAAACAGCAACATTACACACTAACTAAAGTTAGAAAAGTTAAATCCTAATCAACCACCCCTTTAAGCAATACGTGCTGCTGATACGTGGATTGCCTTAAGCAACAAGCATGTTGCCAATTACCTGATAGTTTTTAAGCAATGAGCATAAAAAGGAAACTTATAGCTTCGTGAAGAGATTTAGAGATGAATGGAGAGTGAATTATAGCCAGCTTTGACGTGGATGCTTGATCTCCTTTTTGATATCCATCTTCATGCGGGAAGTGCAGATCTCATCTAAACTTTGTTCTTGAGGCAGTCACATTAGTATAACTTCAACGGGTCCATGCCAATAATGCAGCTATGCTAGAATCAATGATAACTCCATCATTTCCAAATCAAGCAGTGTATGATCAATGTGGTTAATCGTGTGTTAATCGTGTGTTAAAGTTCACAAACATGAATCTGAGGTGAAATCAGGACACCTCCCAGAATACCTCCCAGGACAGGTACAGCAGGTTTTATTCTGTCTCTCCACTCATTGCACAGCGACAACACCTGCTAGTTCTCATTAACCAGAGGCGTATACCCTTACCGATTGCATCTCCCAATCCCAATCTAGCTGGGGCCCCAAACAAACTGAAAGGAAGTGTCACAATTTGGTGTAATTGAAATGGAGTGGTAAAGGCAATTTTCTCTTGGGACATTGGTGTGAAGGGGATTTGTCAGTATCCCTTAATCTAATCCAGTCAAAAAAAGCTCCACAGTACAAGTCAATGCAGGGCCCAAAAAACTACATTTAAGATTACACTAAACACTTAATTGTAATTTAATACATATTTATTTGATTAGAATAATATATATATATCCATCCATCCATCTTCTACCGCTTATCCGGGGCCGGGTCGCGGGGGCAGCAGTCTAAGCAGGGATGCCCAGACTTCCCTCTCCCTGGACACTTCCTCCAGCTCTTCCGGGGGGACACCGAGGCGTTCCCAGGCCAGCCGGGAGACATAGTCTCTCCAGCGTGTCCTAGGTCTTCCCCGGGGTCTCCTCCCGGTGGGACATGCCCGGAACGCCTTCCCGGGAAGGCGTCCAGGAGGCATCCGGAAAAGATGCCCGAGCCACCTCAACTGACCCCTCTCGATGTGGAGGAGCAGCAGCTCTACTCTGAGCTCCTCCCGAGTGACCGAGCTTCTCACCCTATCTCTAAGGGATCGCCCAGCCACCCTGCGGAGAAAGCTCATTTCGGCCGCTTGTATCCGGGATCTTGTCCTTTCGGTCATGACCCACAGCTCATGACCATAGGTGAGAGTAGGAACGTAGATTGACTGGTAAATCGAGAGCTTCGCCTTGCGGCTCAGCTCCTTCTTCACCACGACAGACCGGTACAGGGACCGCATTACTGCAGAAGCTGCACCGATCCGCCTGTCAATCTCCCGTTCCATCCTTCCCTCACTCGTGAACAAGACCCCAAGATACTTGAACTCCTCCACTTGAGGCAGGAGCTCTCCACCAACCTGAAGCGGGCAAACCACCCTTTTCCGACTGAGAACCATGGCCTCGGATTTGGAGGTGCTGATTTTCATCCCAGCCGCTTCACACTCGAGGGACACAGTCGAATGCCTTCTCCAAATCCACAAAGCACATGTGGATTGGTTGGGCAAACTCCCATGAGCCCTCCAGCACCCTGTAGAGGGTATAGAGCTGGTCCAGTGTTCCACGACCGGGACGAAAACCACACTGTTCCTCCTGAATCCGAGGTTCTACTATCGGCCGGATTCTCCTCTCCAGTACCCTGGCATAGACTTTCCCAGGGAGGCTGAGAAGTGTGATCCCCCTATAGTTGGAGCACACCCTCCGATCCCCCTTCTTGAAAAGAGGGACCACCACCCCGGTCTGCCAGTCCAAAGGTACTGTCCCCGACTTTCCTTGCGGAGATAATTCCTAGATCTCGTCTGTGTTCCCAGACTTCTGGAGATCGTTGGAGTCCTCTTCTTCCAGTTACCATTGACATCCGCTCAAGGACTATTCATATCACGCATCCTCTCCTGTATATCTGCTTTCAGGTCACCCGCCTGCTAATCGTGGTGTTTTGAGTGTTTCCATCAGTTCAACCCGTTTGCCAATAAACTGCTTGCTTGCAATTGGATCTTCGACTCTCATTCTGACATTTAGAGTCAGAAGCTTGTCAGGCACCGACTCTAGAGGTTCAAAGGGGGTCTCAACCAGACTCTCAAGGACTATAGGACAAAGTCCCAGGGATCTTGGTTCTAACGGGAGGCCACCGTTGCCTGGCTCCATGAACATGAAGGTTCCACAACTCGGGCTGTATTGTATTGTCCACCTGCACTAGGACATGGTAGCCCCTTAACTGCTGGAGGAAGTACTTCAGGGCCAGAAATACAGCCATCAATTTGAGGCAATTGATGTGCCAATCGAGATGATGCCTCCCCAAATCCCTTTGCCTAGACGACCACTTAAGACTGCTCCTGGGAGGCGTCTATTGGTAGCATTTTGCGACGGCAAGATGCACCTAGAGCGGAGCCAAGGCGAGGAACCGGGGTCTGAACCACATATAAAGGGAACGAAGCCGCATCGCGAAACCTTGCTATAAACATGGATTTTTAGAATGGGTACAAAGCACTCAGCGCATGCCCTTGCCCTTATTTGCCTTTGGGGATTGTATGGATGAAATCCCCTGGCTTTGAGTCACAACTGAAGTGGTCTCGTGTGCAAAAGGCCCATAGGGATCACTGTGGACACAGCTGCCATGAGACCTATGTAATGTCCTGACCTAATCTGATGTTGCTTAGGGTTTTTAAAACGGTCTCTACACGAGGGGAAGACAGTTGTGCCCCCGATGGTGACAGACTCCCATTTAACACCGAAGCACATTACCCTCTGGGCTGGAGAGAGAACACTTTTCTTGGAATTGTGTCTCAGCCCCAGAGAGAGAAGATGAGCGAGGATCAATCTCAATGTCGAAGCGCAAGCTCTTAAGACAGGGCCAGTATCAGTCAGTCATCTATGTAACAAGGCTAGGTCAAATGGAAGGGTAAGCTATTGGTAAGCTATTGGCTACCGATATTGGTAAGCTTCGCCCCCGAAAGCAGACCTTTGGAACTTCCTTTGTTGTGGCAATATTTCTATGTGAAAATATGATCTTAAAAAAATCTTTAAGATTGATCGTGATGAACCATTCGCAATGTTGAATTTGTGACATGATCGCCTTGATACTTAGCATCTTAAACTTGAGCGTTCTGACGGAATGGTTCAAGCCTCGAAGATCTAAAATGGACTCAGTCCTCCATTAAAATTTTTTTGGGAACCAGGAAAAACTCGCCACACTCTGATTTTGAGCCTTTCTTTCAGCAGGTCAGCCTGGTACACCTGCAACACTGCCATAAGCCGCGTTTCCACCGCAGGAACTTTCCCCAGGAACTAGGAACTTTGGGCTGGTACTCGATGTGTTTACACCGCAGGAACCAGGGTCTAAATGAAGTTCCGGGTAAATATTTCCCCCTCCGATAGTCCCTGCTTACGAGGTAGTACTTTTTCAAAGTTCAGGAACTTTCAGGGGTGGGACTTGTGCGCTGCACAAGCTGATTGGTTGTGTTCACGCCGCATTTTGGTTGGATGACTCCACGCAGAATTTTATTTATTTTTAACCTCCCTTTTTAAAAAATCTATTGCGGTTCGTGTCGTGGCTTCATGCAGTAAGAGTTGTCTGTCTGCAAATATGGAATTTACTAAAAAAAAACTGGTGGACTGGCGACGAGTTTCAGGCTTTATTTTGTGGAAGAGGAAACTTTCTGCGCGTTCGTCCCAGCCATCTCACGGTCAATGTCCGCAATAGCTAATACAAATTTTATATCTAACGTTAGCATTACGAGCTTACTGAACACGCTTTATCAGTGCTCGTCTCTTTTCTGCCACAGCTTTTATTATTAAGTCATTATGTTTACACATCATCTATTGCAAGGCACTCCAAACCATGTTATAAATTTACTAACAGGATTGAAATAGCGCTTTGAGGTTAGTAACAAACAACTATTTACAAGACTGTCACTATTTATTATTGATAGACGGGGTTCAGGCTTTTTTTAAGCATATTTGCGAAAGAGGAAATTTTTTGCGCGTTCGTCCCTGGCATCTCACAATAATAACATAGGATAGGCTACGTTGTCTAATTTTATACGCATACGAGTTTTTTGAACACACTTTAGTATCAGTGCTCGTCTATTTTGTTTTGTTAATTACCTCGTTAGTAAACCAATACATGACTGCAGCACAGTTTGAATCTCCTTCATACTTATTATAAATGTGGCGCTCAAAACTGATTACTGTCCATCACAGACTGGGAGGAGCAGTTGTGCGCAGTTTACCTTCCCGGTACTTTAGACCGCGGTGTAAACGCAGAAAGCAACTGGTCTGGGGCAAAAAAAGTTCCTGGGAAAAAAGTTCCTGGGACAAATTGTTCCGGGTAATTTCGGTGGAAACGCGGCTATAGTGTGCAGAGCAGCACCAGCCTGACCCCCACCAGCATAGATGTTATTATACATGGCTTGGTTGGGAGTGCTGACTCTTTAAGTGACGATGAGCTCCAGATCGATGCCCTGTCGATGCATCTGTGGTACATCTAAATATAGCCTCTGAGGAGCACACATTCCGATGACGTCACTGTCCGAGGCTGTAAAAGTTCAAAGTCAATCCCATTGACGTGTTGCACGCATATATTCACAGCGGGTCACGCAAAAAGTATTCCCAGAGTGCTGAATCAAGCACAGCATTAAGTGTAGCTTTTGAAAGGGAATACTTCACGTTTTATTTTAATTAAACAACATAAAATATAACACAATATTTTATAACACAAACTTTTCATTTGAAAGTCACGTTTCTAGTATCTGTAAAACCACATTTTTCCATCTTAAAAAAAATATTTAAATCACGACATATGCTTTCGATGACAAATGTGGAAAAGTTATTTCATGCATTCATGACATCAAGGCTAGATTATTGTAATGCTCTTATGGGTGGTTGCCCTGCACGCATAATAAACAAACTACAGCTGGTCCAAAACGCAGCAGCAAGAGTTCTTACCAGAACCAGGAAGTATGCCCACATTAGCCCTGCGTTCTGCAAACACTGCATATGCTCCCTATTAAACATCGTATCAGTTTTAAAATATTGCTGATTACTTACAAAGCACTAAATGGTTTAGCTCCCCAGTACTTGAGCGAGCTCTTAACGCATTATAGTCCTTCACGTCTATTGCGATCTCAAAATTCCGGCCAGTTGATAATACCTAGAATATCAAAATCGACTGCTGGCGGTAGATCCTTTGGAACAGACTTCCTAACATTGTCCGGGAAGCAGACACACTCTGTCAGTTTAAATCTAGACTAAAAACACATCCCATAAATCCTGATGTACTCGTTACATCATAAGAAGAATGGTGTCTAAGCTAATACTATTCTCTCTGTTTACTCCAAGGTTTACCGCAGTCCGCTGGACACAAGACATATCCAGATCTGATGAAGGACATGCACCTGGCCACAACGACAATGCAATCTTGAAGTGTCAACTAGTCTCTCCCCTGTGAAGGCCTCCTTCCCTTCCCTTTACCTCTGTACAGATAAAACGTTGTCAAAATGATTCCAGTTCACATGGATACGCGGAAGCTGTAGTATGGATTTTTAAGGACAGACAAGTCATTTGATGAGTTAGTATCAGATGCTCATACCACTGAATGCAATTGCTTTGTTGGAGCTGCCTCCTGTCCCCGGCAACATCAAAGCACAGATTTTCTTAGAAATTAAGGCTACTGGCTCGAAAGGCGGTCCCAACCCCAACCCCAGCTCCTCAATATTCAGAGCTGATCTTCCCATAAATCACCCACTAAAACCCATCCTCGACGCCTCTCTCAGTTCCATTCTTCAAGCCGTTTCCCCTTAAGACTTTCCACTCCACATACAACCTGCTTTTCATGATTTTTCTGTGCTCACCATCACCTCATTCATATCTCATCTCAACAGCATCAAGAACTCAAGAGCTCAGTTTCTTTGGGAAAATGTTATCCACTGCCGCAGCAGAGATGTTCCCTCATGCTCCCGCAGGAGCTCAGTTTCTCTGAAAAAAAATTCTCCACTGTCGCAGCAGTGATGTCCCCTCTGTTCCTGCAGGAGCTCAGTTTCTCGGAAAAAATGTCTCCACTGTGTCATTTGCTCTGTCAGGAGCTTCTTCACTTCATCCAAACTTGCTCTACTGCCACATGTTATCTCTTCCACTTCCGCAAGAGCTCTGTTTCTCTGTATAACCCGACTTCACCTATGTGTGCGACCTTCGACAGCGGACTACCAGCGAGGCTCACCTTTCTGATGCCATGATCATCAAACTCTCATCCGAGGACGCAAGAAGCACATCTTCACATCTTTTTTGGGGGTTATCAACATTTTCTGGCTGCTGTCCCTCATTAGTTTTAAAATTTTGGGGGGAAGTATAGGTTCGGACCAAATACCAAGCTCGGAGCCTTCTCCTCGGAAAGCACGACAAATACGCATACTATTTCTTCTATCCGACTTATTTGTAAATGTTAACTCATGAAATTATGTTTCATTAACAAAGTTCGGAATGAGCATGTTCAAATGATCTATCCAATCAACTCGTCATCAGCAATTGTCACGTCGGCACCTATAGCATGAGAGGATGCCTATATATTTACACAACTGACTCCTACTACTCAACAGTTTTCAGCATCCCTCCACCACCACCACTTCTCACTCTTGGCTTGCTCCTACTGCAGCCAGGAATACGGGGGGAGTACTGTGGGTTTGGGCCAAATACCGAGCTCGAAGCCCTTTTCTCGGACAGCATGTTAAATACGCATACTATTTATTCTATCTGACTTATTTGTAAATGTGAACTCGTGAAATGTGATAAGTGAAATCTGATGTACTGTAATGTAACCGGCTACAGCAGCAAGCCTAACCTTATCCCTTTAGGGGCTCCATAGAATGCGTTATTTATGTTCCATTCCTTTCCCAATTGAGAATTCGGGGTTGTCCCTCTTGTAGTCCTCACCACACACTTAGAGATGGAAATAGAGATTAATAGATTTTATCGTTGGGAAGACATTCTCTGATCTCTCATTTTATGCGTGAGGCGAGACAGTGAAACCTTTCCACCCTGTGTGTGTTCCTTCATTGCATCTATCCGTGGTGTTGGAGGCTTTAACGGATCCTCATTTTGAACCGTTAGAGTCAGCCTGAGATAGAAATTTTGACTTTTAAGTTAGTATTATTGTTAACCTAAAATCAACATTTCATGTCCAATTATTTATATATTTTGTTAGTAGCCTTGTAATAATTGGGTAAAAGTACTGTCAAGTCAAGTCACCGTTATATAGCACTTTATACAATGCAGATTGTTTCAAAGCAGCTGTACAGTAATAACAGGAAAATGAGAAAGAATAAAGAAAAAAACTTGAGAGAAACCAGGCTCAGTCGGGGGGCAGTTCTCCTAGCCAACAAACGAACATGGTGTCATTATGATTCAAATTGATCATTATCTCAGAATATACTTTTTGTGAAATGGCACATTTTTAACATATATATTTTTTTATGTAAAATTATGTTTTATATGGATGTACTGTATATCCAAAAATTATACAATTATATGGATGACCCTCTGAAAAGTGTTACGGTTTCTCCAGACTTGAAAAAAATACCTAAATCCTATTTGGATGGGCCTAGTATTAGGATATTAAAGAAATTTGTGTTTCGCAGGCATACTTTGTGATTTTAATCTGAAATCTGAATCTGCCATGTCTGTGCTTTTCTCAAACAACCTCATAAAAATTTCCAGGGCAAATTATACTGTTTTTCAGCAAACTAAACAGTCATCTGTGAAATCTAATTCCATCCGAATATAAATGTCTGTGATTGCCCATCCTGTTAATACAGGACAAACACACCTTTACTAACACTTTTCCTCATGTGTTTTTTGACCTGAGCTACGGTTTGCACACCAATCTTTCACATGCTTTCAAAAAAAAAAAAGGGCAAAGACTGTCCATTTTAATAAGTGTGAGTTAATTATAAACAGACACTTCTATAAACTCATTTAAAGTTTATTTATATAGGGTTTTAATAAGAAATGAAAGTTCTATTAATAAGTAATTCATTAAAAAACATATATATTATACATTATGCACTCTAAATTGGTAGCACATTGAGGTGAAAAGAAATGTATCTCAAACATCGTTTAGACAACTAGTCCTGTTTGCATAGGGCTCTAGTCAACTGGTTCTTGAGAAATCTGTCTGACTCCATGCATGTACAAGAATAAGTATTTTTTTAAGAACAATGACTCGCCCACACACCTTTTGTAAACATAATCTGAAACAGGTTTTGTTGAATTTTGAAAAATGAAACAACATAACTTGTATGTGCATGACTATAAGCCTAACGTACTGCGCATGCGATTCTTTATGGCATATTAAGATTTGTGAAAGTGTACATAAGATTGCAAGCGTAAACAAAATTTACTAGCTGAAAGTAACAGCGCGCGAACTTAAGTCTGTATAGCGGAAAATCAGAGGCTGACACGAGCGATAACGCGCAGAAATATTTGCGTGCTATCAAGGTGCAAATTACGGTAAATTTAATGTATTACCATCTTCATAAATATGTATCTTCATTTACATACTTGTTTGTTTAATAAAAGTATAGAGTCATTCGTTCATTTTTATTAAATCCTTGATTTACTATTAATTAATTAAATTATTTACCATTCATTTTTTATTTACATACGCTAGAAATTTGTATTCTAGAAATGTATAATACATTAATAATAAAATGTGAAATTGCAACAAAGTTAAATGTTGTAAATGTGAAGAAAGAGAGGGAGGACTAGCGTATAGTGGGTGGATCTTGGCCAACTTCCTTTTGTCATGGTGTGTTGAACTTAGAGTTTCATCAGAGCTCTACATTAGCTGTGCGAGCGGCGCACGTGGACCGCAAACTCTCCCGGCGACTTCACTCCGAAACGCACCTTTTCTCTTCATTAAGGAGTCTGCAAGGACGAGTTTGAACTCGTACTAAATTAGTTAATTTGAAGAATGTGGGCGCTGTTTGTGTAATTTTTTTTTTAAAGTCACTCCACCTAACTTGAGTTCATTCATTATGGTGGATAAGGGTCCCCTTTTGACTTCAGCTATCATTTTCTATTTGTCCATTGGGGCAGCAATATTCCAAGTCATCGAAGAACCGAACTGGGAGATTGCAGTGAAAGAGTATAAAGCCGAAAAGGAGAAAATATTGAAACAGTTCCCATGTCTGACAAAGGCTAACCTGGACTACATTCTAGAGGTAGGTGTACCAGTTTGAGTTAAGTTAATTCTAACAAATGTGCAAAATTACTTGTTGTAACTCGTCTTTACGTTGGAACGTAGGAAACAGAAAGCTAAAAGCATTCCAGTTGTATTAATACATTTAACTCTGGTTTTAGCCTTCTGTGAGAAATCTGTAAAGCATGAGGTACAGTAGTATAGAGGAAGAAATTTATGAGTAAAGTGTATATGGGTAGTGTGAATTGGGTAGTTCTATGCTCAACTGTTTATTGCACCTGCTCTTTTAACCAATTAGATAAATATAATCTATCAAAAATGTGTCTTCTACAAATATTTTATCCACTTACCTTATAGTAATGTGAAAACAAAATATTTTGCATTTAATATGACTGAGGAAGCTCTCATGGGCTTTTGAGAAACATCAGTGTACATGCATAGGGAACAGAGCCATCCATTTTTGTGATGTTAATGTTTGATGATTATGGTAATAAAATCATTCGACAATAAGAACTGATTTTAAATGTCACCCTGAATTAAAATATTTTAGGACTGAAAAAAAAAAACGACATGTAGAAACAAGTTGTATGTTTCCCTGCCCCATCCCCCAAAGGAACTGACATTTGAGTGGATTGAGTATATGTTGCCCCCAGTGGGAATGACCCTCTCCAAGCTGTGGTCACATTCACTTTCAGTTCTCTTTGTCCTCTTTCCTTTCAAATCATGAGGAACAGAGTAGGGTGAAAAACTTTTAGTGAGAGGGGCATTCACTGTGTCTTGTAGGACATTTTGGGCTGTCTGTCAGCTGAGGTAGCTGTCTGCCAAATTATTCTAAAACACAACCAGTGTGTTTACAGCAGCAGCACATTCTAAATGTATAACTCACAACAATGAATATTAAATAAGCCACATAGTTTTTACGAAGTACCAGACATGATTATAGGCTTACTGGATTCCTACATTAGCCTGTTTCATATTTTGGTTTTCATAGTAGTTGTTTGTGGTTTTATAATTTTAGAAGCAACAAGCCTCATGTTTGAATCATTTATTGAAAGTAGTAGACAATTGGGGGACATATTGCTGCATTTGAGAACGATGAGTATAATTTGTGGTGTATGCTTAGTCGCACTGGTTTAAAGCATTTGACATTTTTTAACATAACAAAGAACCATAATGGAAACTTTCTCTGGTTTTATGATTTGTTAAATGAAGATTAAAGTCTAAATAAATCCAGGGAAGAAAATGAGGGAGTTATAATTGGCACTAATATGAAATCTTGGCAATCCCATGCAAATGTCAAACTTACCATAGAAAAAGGTCAGGTTTTGGTTTTTCTTTTCTTTTTTTTAATATTTTTATTCTTTATAGGTTTTGTTGTTAATGAGTTGTGCTTTTAAATTCACATTTTCTATAAAGTGTATAGTCTCAGCCATTACCTTAGAACTGTGTAATAGTTCATAACACTGAAATTGTCCATCTGTAAAATACCTGTTTGCTAAATAATTATGTTTCATCTGCCCTCTGGGTTAACAGCATTCTTGACTGTACTGTCATCCTTTTATGAATCTGTAAGCCAAGTGTGCAATGAAAATGCAGCGTTGCAGAAGGGAGAATGTTATATTTGATTAAGATCACCTCTGGAAAAGCCTGTTCATATATGCAGAAAGATCCATCCATTTGAAGCTGTGAACATTCCCTACTCAATCATTACAGGATGTTCAGGTTGATAAAGAGATTGGCATGATGAATGCATGTATATTCATTTTGTAGATGTAATTCACATTGCTGTGTAGGTGTGAATCAGCCTGTTGAGTTTTTTTCATAGACATTTAATTGGAAAGAAAAGAAAGTAATTGGTTAAAGATTAGCTTGATAACCTGTTTAAGGATATTTAGAGCAACATAACTGTGCTGATTTTGCTAATTTGCTTAAGTAAAAGTTCAAGAGGGGTAATTTATCTTGTCTTAAAGTCGTTTATTAATCTCGTCATGCTTGAGTGTTCTATATTAGACCATTTTAC
The DNA here is from genome assembly GCF_951802725.1 of Rutilus rutilus. Classification (NCBI taxonomy): domain Eukaryota; kingdom Metazoa; phylum Chordata; class Actinopteri; order Cypriniformes; family Leuciscidae; genus Rutilus; species Rutilus rutilus. The sequence goes on along the minus strand of NC_140226.1, from coordinate 8,212,741 downwards.
CGAAGCTCTATACGACTAGGAGTGTATCATTTACAGCATAAGCTGATAAGTGCTTTCACAAGCTGATGAGTAAGCAAAAACTATTTATTGTTTTCGTTATCATTTCCTGACACACAAAAACAATTTTCCAAAGCAGAATTAAGGTTTGAAATTGATGTGGAATTTATTTTGAAAATAAACGCTACAGAACAATCTGTAAACAGGCAGTAGAAGTTTAACTGAGTGTTGGAGTCTGTGCTACTCTTTTTAGTTAGTAATAGTAATTTAGTTAGTAATTGGAGAGGGCTGTGTTGTGATTACATGAGTAAGTATGTGTACTTTGAGTATGTACTTTGCTTATAATGTGGTTCAATCCCACATTTATTTACTTAAGTTTCTATAAGCACTCAAATGTATTGACAGCATCTAAAACAAATAATTTACATACAACTTTACCAGCACATAAAATGTTTGCAAATTCTTAGTTAAGCTATGAATATTTAATACGTCAAATTAATCGATTGATTCTTGTATATTTATGATCAATGAGGTTGTTTTCATTTACATTTATTTTAAGCAGTTGGGTTATTTAGTTTATTTGATAACATCATTCTGTTCCGTATGACTTCTGGTGCCAGTAAAAAAAAAATATTTTAAACAAATGTAATATCACTCACTTTATTAATGTTTTTACTCTACGTTTGTGCAGTTTTTGCGGGGATTTATTATATATATATATATATATATATATATGAAATTATATATATATATATATATGAAATTATATAAATAAACTAAAAATATTTTTAATAGGTTTTTATAAAAGAACCTGTGCAAAATTCACTTCACAAAAGATCCACATTTCTATCTTTAATTCGTGGAGAAAACATGGACAATATGCCATGGTTTAGTGGAAAATTGCTGCCATCTACTGGAAAACAATTTTAAATTTTAAAATAACATGAAATTTCATCTACAGCCACAGATGGCTGTAGATAGACATGTGATGGTATCAAATTTCATGTTGCGATAATTGCTGAAGCTTTTATCACTGTATACAGTATTACGATATTAAAATAAGTTGCAAAAAAGTGTTGTGATACTACAACAGGATTAATAACTTTTCTCATAACAAAAAGAACTGAACATTTAAATACAATAAAATAATACACAATAAATGTATAAAGTAAAAAAAAAGTTTCACTTTAATAATAATAGGTATCACTTTACAATAAGCTCTCATTAGTTATTGTTAGTTAATGCATCAACATTAACAAAGAGCAATATCTACATTTGTTACAGACATTATTCTTTGTTAAAGGAGAACTCCGGTCAATTTTAACATTGAGCTCATTTTTTTGTACATTTGGAGTGCTGTCAGTACAGAGAACAACGACAAAAATCGGTGTTGCCTAAACCGAGTTATCCTCTTTTTAAAATTTGCACCCTGTTGACTTCAATGGGGCAAGTTTTAAACCTGCTTTTAGGCTCTTAACATCCTTGATGTGTCATTACAAGTGCACAGGTCATGTGAGTGATTCCTTAGGAGTGAACGCGGGTGAATCTGACTGCAGTAGATGTGAAAGAAATATATAAAAAATGATGTTTATTCAGCCAGCGCACATACCGGTATTTACATCCTGTTTTCGGTCGAAGTCCACAGTAATCGATTGTCGAGTTCACGCGCATAGGTTTAAAACTTGCCCCATTGAAGTCAACAGGGTGCACATTTTAAAAAGAGGATAACTCGGTGTAGGCAACACCAATTTTTGTCGTTGTTCTCTGTACTGACAGCACTCCAAATGTACAAAAAAAATGAGCTCAATGTTAAAATTGACCGGAGTTCTCCTTTAACATTGGTTAAAAAATACAACTGATCATTGTTAGTTTGTGTTAGCTCAGGGGCCCGTTCTTCGTACGTCGCTAACTCAGTTAGCTGGATTTGATTGTTGACGATTTGGCATGATCTTGGATTGTTTGGTTCTTCGAAGCTCATCCTGGACTTGCTGTCATAGCAACAGGTGCGCAAGCTTAAACCTGCTCGGGAGCAGGCTTATTTCATGTAAACAGGATTAGATCGCGGCTTTATAAGCGGAGCTGATACGGGAAGTCCAGCGCAGCGCGATAGTGCACTTTCTGAGATGTATATTTTTTTCTCGTGACTCGTGAGAATGTCGTTTACATTATTAAATTGTTGGAAACGCACATTTATTTTCGACTTGTCGGAGTCTGGCTTTAACTACAGCACAAACTGTGTGCATTGCCCTAAGATTATTTGCGAGTGGCTCTTTCCTTTACACTATTGGAGATGCAGGGAACTTGATGGAAAGTGCTGTCTGTCGTGTCATTTGGAGTTTACCTGGCGCTTTTAGGTTTAAAAAACAGTTTTAGGTTTTTTTGTGGCATTTCCAAGCCACTTAAGACCCAATGTTGTAAAGCAGTTTTTTTTTTTTTTTTTTATGACCATGCCGATTACAGTATGTGTCACTCAGGCTTCACTAACGTGATTGGTACCATAGACTATAGGCTACCATAGACTGCCATCAAGGCCTCAATGAAGGGGATTATGTGAACAGAAAGGGGGTTCACAATGTAAATGTGCAGCCCAGTTACTATTGGGATTCTTAATATTCCAGATTAATAATATTATATCAAATAAATAAAAAAAGGCAGTTGACTAAAATCTTCCATATCACAAATGTGAAAGCAAAATGGCCAGGATCTGTGCATGACTTAAGAATTTTCAGAGATTCACATTTATGCACATTATTTGAAAGTGGTAAGGAAAGTTCCACAATTAAATATCAAGCTCACTGTATTACATACGCTTATGCTGATCCTAACAGAACTGCATTTTTTCATAGGTGATTATGACATGTTCCTGCCTGCAGACAGGTGTTTTATGACCCCATTCCCTGACCCAAACCAGTTACAATGCAGCTCTAGCCAGGACAAGGGCACACAATGAAATGAACTTTGGCTAACTAAAGGGAAGATTTCAGTGTCTGAAAAGTCTGAGGGGTTGCACAGCTGACAGGGCCTGTGACATTGTTGCATGTGCCATATTACACAACATTGGCAAAAAAAAAATCATTAAATCATTTCATTAAATGTTTAATAAAAGACAAATATGCTTAGTTCCTTGAGTTTTATTTCAATTGTTCTTTGTAAAGAAAACAAAAGCCAGTGGTCAAGTGCCTGCAACAAGAGATATTAGACACATGCCTCATGCAACAAATAAAAAGGAAAAGATGGCTATACACTGCCCACCTGTAGGCCTATGTCTCCTCTGTGTGTGCAGACTCTTCTGTAGGCCTTTCTGTAGATGTGGAATCCTGCAACTTATATTGCAGCCATAAAGCATACAAGTATAAATGAAGTAATTTATGTAAAAGTTATTTATGCACTTGCAGGTAGGCTAGTTCCTCCATATGACAATTATCTGAGAGGGTTTATTCACTGTCCAGTGCAATGGAAACAAATGGACATTACAAAGTCTTATACTATCTTTCCTTTGGGAAGTTAGAAAATGTCCACTTACTGCACATTTCAGCCACCACTTTCTTGGGAACAGAACAGATATAAGTGTTGGTGTATTATGTAAAAGTGCACAAAAGAGGAAAACACAATGTCATTACAATGAACTACACTCGGGAAAAATGTGATCAATAACTCATGGCAAAATATTTTTACATTAACATAAGTTTATCAGTTTTCACTTTCACAAGTCAAAGCAATTCTTCATTACTCAAGATTTAACAGTTGAAATGACTATACAGCCTTAATTTAATGCAGCAAAAAATATTTTACAGTGTAGGCTACTAAGATCTTTTCTTTTTTTCAGCCTTTTTTTTGGTTGCTTTTAAACACAACCATTTATTTAACAGTGGCTTTTATAGAAGAGACTATAATATAACAAAAAATTACCATTATGTAGAATATTTTTGTACTTCACTTTTATTTGTTCCCATGTTCTAGTGTGGTGACTCTGACATTACAATGAACAAAGTAATTATGCAATTATTAAAATACAAAAATATAGGCTAATAAGTGATGAAAACATCTAACATGGCCACTTCTAACGGATTTAAATTGTCTGCTACTTTTTGCCAGCCCTCTCTCCTGGCTTTTGCAGACTTTGAGGTGTTCCCTGGCGTTTTGATTAAACATTAAAATTCCGAATAAACTTCGACTATTAGTTCTTGCTCTGCTGAGGAGAAAATCTGTGCGCGCTCTTTGGCCACGCTGAACAGCCAATAGCAGCGTTGCTGATCAATGTTTCTACTATCGATACATATCCCCTTTTAAACCAGCGCATGAACGCGCAGTTATCTCAGATAACTCAATCCAGCGATACTAATCATAAACAACAGGTGTGTTCGAAGAACCCAATTAGCCGGATCATGATTAGCATGATGATATCATCTTGGATGTGTCATTTGATCTCGGATGTAATAAGCAACGTACGAAGAACGAGCCCCAGGTTTTGATTTTAATATATTATTAAATGTTGAAACTAACATGAACTAAGATTGATAAATGCATTAGAAGTATTTTTTTTTATTGTTAGTTAATGTTAACTAATGGAGCCTTAGAGTAAAGTGTTCCCAAACAATAATACAAATCTGAAAATTTTCACTCAATATTTAGGGCATGTTGTAGTCCAGATTAAAATGTAAAAATGTTTAATTTTGTAAATTAAAAGCCTAGTAAGTAGTCTGGCTATCACCAGACCAAGCTCAATCTTTTAAGATTGAACTTTAAGCTAGTCTGGGGAGTCTGCTCTGTATAGATCAAATGACTTGTTCGCAATTGGATAGTCCTTCAACCAATCAGACCAACGATCCAGGTGACATATTCTGCAGCGAAAACTCCAGGCAGGAAACGTGTCAACAAACGTGTTGGTTTGGAGCATTGATCAGTGGTTTGCAGAGGCAGCAATGGCATCCAGCAATTTTTGCAGGTTGTGCAAAAAAAAACATGAAAGTGAGTGGTATTTACACCCAGTCGAGCGATTTGTTTGCTAAACTAAAGAAGCCATTGAGCATCGTTGAGAGGTTAAAAGGAATTGGATTGGATTAAACCCGCCAATAGCACGCCAGGTGGATAAGACAGTTTGTGATTGGTCCCTGCAAATTTGTAATGGAAGCAGGATAGAAGAATGTACAGGTTTCCAGCCTGGGCTGCAAGGCGAAATCAAATCGAGATAGATTGGCAGATCGAGCTGGGTTTACCCAGTCTACCTAGTAAGTATTTATTTAAGAGTTTATTGCTGTGATGAACACCATTGTGAATACACAAATCTGAATAACTGTTTAAAACATTTAATACTGTGCAGAAACAAAGTATGTAAGATTCATTGTGCAGTCAGCTTCATCGATTATAGCGGAACATTATGAGATTGCGATGAATTGAGGTGACAGCTTTTAAGTGATTATAAAGCGAGCGGTCTTTGTGCGCTTTCTAGGTGATAAATACTATATTGCAAAAAGTTTTGGGACGTCTTTTACATGCACATGAACTTTAATGACATCCCATTCTTAATCTGTAGGGTTTAATATTTGGCCCATCCTTTGCAGCTATAACAGATTTAACTCTTCTGGGAAGGCTTTCCACAAGGAGTGCGTTTATGGACATTTTTGACCAGAAGCGCATTTGTGAGGTCAGGCACTGATGTTGGACGAGAAGGCCTGGCTTGCAGTGTCCGCTCTAATTCATCCCAAAGGTGTTCTATCGGGTTGAGGTCAGGACTCTGCAGGCCAGTCAAGTTCTTCCTCACCAAACCCGCTCATCCATGTCTTTATGGACCTTGCTTTGTGCACTGGTGCGCAGTCATGTTGGAACAGAAGGGGCCATCCCCAAACTGTTCCCACAAAGTTGGGAGCATGAAATTGTCCAAAATGTCTTGGTATGCTGAAGCATTAAGAGTTCCTTTCACTGGAACTAAGGGGCCAAGCCCAACCCCTGAAAAACAACCCCACACCATAATGCCCCCTCCACTAAACTTTACACTTGGCACAATGCAATCAGGCAAGTACACTGAAAAAAATTATTCATTGACTAGTTGAATTTACTAAAAGAAATTATGTTAATTGGATCCACATAATTGATTTTAGCTACATTTAAACAAATGCATTACGTTGAACTAAGTTCAGCTTAATGCATTTGTTTAAATGTAGCTAAAATCAATTGCGTGGAACCACTTACGATAATTTTTTTTAGTAAATTCAATGATTTCAGTAAATTCATTGAATTTTCTAAATGTTTTTATCATAAGTGGTTCCACGCAATTGATTTTAGCTACATTTAAACAAATGCATCAAGTTGAACTTAGTTCAACGTAATGCATTTGTTTAAATGTAGCTAAAATGAATTATGTGAAACCAATTAACATATTTTTTTTTTGTAAATTCTACTAAGTCAATAAATCATTTTTTTCAGTGTACCGTTCTCCTGGCAACCGCGTGATTCGTCACTCCAGAGAACTCGTCTCCACTGCTCTAGAGTCCACTAGAAACCACCTATAAACCACCTTCACACCAATGCATCCCATGCTTTGCATTGCACTGCACTTGGTGATTTAAGGCTTGGATGCAGCTGCTTGGCCATGGAAACTCGTTCCATGAAGCTCTCTACGCACTGTTCTTGAGCTAAGTTTGGAGGTCTGTAGCTATTGACTCTGCAGAAAGTTGGCGACTTGCACCTCAGCATGCATTGACCCTGCTCTGTGGTTTTACGTGGCCTACCACTTCGTGGCTAAGTTGCTGTTGTTCCCAATTGCTTCCACTTTGTTATTATACCACTAACAGTTGACCGTTGAATCTTTAGTTGTGAGTAAATTTCACGAATGGACTTGCAATATCACGGTACCATGCTTGAGCTCCCCAGAGTGACCCATTCTTTCACAAATGTTTGTAGAAGCAGTCTGCATGCCTAGGTGCTTGATTTTATACAACTGTGGCCATGGAAGTGATTGGAACACCTGAATTCAATGGGTGTCCCAATACTTGGGATGTATAGTATAATCCATTATAAAAGTGTATAATCCATTCAGAATTTGAATAAAACTTTTGTCATTCAAATTAGCTGCCATACTAAATTATGCATACAGTGCTTGCTTTTCTGTTCAAAAAACAGGCTGGAATATTAGGTTTATCATTTTATAAAACATTCTGGTCAGTACTTTATTTGAACATGTAATACATGTTTGTAGATAACATTGTTGTAAGTCAAATCCGGCCGTAGTTGTTAATCATATTATTTTAGTGTTTCTGCTGTTGTTGAATTTTTAATAAAAGCTTTACAGATTTTTGTGTCTTTGGGGGTCGTTAAGGATTTTGAATGTGAAAATGGGGGTCTCCTGGAAAAAAGTTTGGGAGCCACTGCATTAGAGCAATTAATACTTTTAACACCTTGCATGATGTGAAAGGCAAAGATCCAAATATTATTTACCTTCATGTTATTTAATGCAGATTTAACCATGGATTATCGTTTACTTTCAAATGACCTGAATGTTTAGCTAGGGGCTTGTGTGAACTCCCTTCCTAATTTAAATAAATTGTTCAGCACATAAGAATAGCATCTCATGCTTTATACTCAGGTTAGCTCGTAACATCTTAAGTCATCTGTTCAAAATGAAGGACAGCACAACATGTGATAGGCCCACATGGAATCTATGCATTGTTTTGTGCTGGTTTTGGAAGAAAATCTGCTGAATTGAATGAAATGTATGCAACCGGTACAACTCGTTGGGTCGGAAATTCTGCTGTGCTTTCTGTGGAATTCTGTAGGCTTGAATTCAGTTTAGGCCTACTGATTGCATGATTTATTTACAAAGTGACATTTTACGGACCAGTTAGCGATTCTCTAATGTTCCACATGAACACAAAATTGTGGCCATGGGATTTACAGTGTCACTGAGCATGCTTCACCTTTGAAAACTGTTATGGTCCCTGGTTTAGGTCAGGGTGTAACATAAATGACAAAACAATAATTACAAAAAATTCGTTTTCATTGTGATATTCGTTTGATTTTAACAAAACAATTTCTTGTAAAAAAATAAAATAAAAATAAAAGAAGACACAGCAACAGAAAAAGTTTGGAAGCAAATTCTTCAGGGGTGAGCTAATGCCAAAACAATAAACAAACAGAAACTGACTTTCCCACAAAAAAATTACTTCCCTACAAATCAAATAAAAGAAACAAAACATACAATGACATACCCTATCTCCTTATCTTACCAATAAACATGAGAAAAAGTGATGGCCTTTTGGCCTACAAAAAAAGGCACTCACCCCCTATGGCTTCTCAAATAATTAAGAACGTATACAGATAGGATCCATGGGACTCTGATGTTTTCACAAAGCGCAAACTGTATCAAAAGTGGCTTCCAGAGATAAACCAAAATCACCATCTAACACACAGCACAACAACCGTCAGACAAGAGCAATCAAAGAGGCAGAGAGCTCCCTCTCTTCTCTGGTCCAACCACCAACAGCCCCGCATTATGTTCAGGACTAATCCTAAAGGGGAAAAAGGAGACAGCTCCCATCTCACTTTCATCCATTTCTAATTTAAATGTTCATGTCAAATTTGGAGCTGAAAGAACTGGGGCGCTACACAGCAACGTTTTAACAGCATCAAAAGCTGACTGACACTCTGAAGTCCGTTCAAAAACTTTAGATTGACTCAAGTTTGTGAGTGGGGACTCAAATTCAGCAAAGCTCTTGCAAAAAACATGGTAATATCCTGTCTATCCTAATATCCAATTTTTGCATCGACAGGGCGCACTTGTCCTTGACTCACACATTTCCCAAGATATGTCACGAAAGCTTTACCTAATTCACATTTGGCAAGATTCAAGTGGTGTTTGACATACTCTGAGCTACATCCCTCTTTACATAAGCTTTAAGCATATTAATGTGACACTCGTTTCTTTTGTTTTCTGTCGCGAGTATTAAAGTGCCCCTATTATGAATTTTTGAAAATGAAAATGGATTACTTTCATGTAGTGTGTAACGATTTCATTCACTTCATATAAATTAATGAAAACATCCTGCAAAGTTTTAAATCTGAAAGTGCACTGTATAAATTTGTCTTTCAAAAGTAAGAGTTGACTCGGAGTCCATGAAATTAATCGTTTTTCAAACGAGTCATAAGCCGTTTCGTTGTGATGTCAAGTCGAAACATTAGCATATTGCCCACCCACTTATTGCGCACGCAGACACCAGGGAAAACTTGAAACCCCTCGAACGCTGCAGCTGATTCCTGTGGATACTGGATAGCATCATGTCGAGAAGACGATGTGCTCTACAATGTGAAGGTAAATCCAGGTTTTTTTCCACTGCCCAAGGACGAGCATATGAAGAATCAGTGGTTAAAATTCATCTTTACCACGATACCACAGCAGTATAATTCTAAACTTTTACTGTGTTCCCTTTATTTTACTGACGACTGCTTCTCAAATCTCGGAATTCAATGCAGGATTTGCAAACCGCTTGATCTTGAAATATGGTGTTCAAAATACTTAGTTTTGAGTTTTATATTGTGTAGGTCTCCTGCTAACAGGTTAACTCACATTATTACTTGCTTACTGAAATTCTTCTGCTAATCAGTTGTGGGCCACTATTACCTAAATCTGTGTCTATCAATGCAGATTGTCTGTTGTACTCACTACTTTGAGGAAAGATTAAGCATGGAGCAAGATTTGTTTTACCAACGTTTGTTACATCAGTCAGTCACACTAGAGCTCTGCTAATGTATGCACTAGGGCTGGGAATCACTGGGTATTTCACGATACGATACGCGATACATTGTTCACGATACCGATAATATCACGACGATATGGCGATACTGCGATAATTGATATATTATCAGTAATAAATCACAATATATCATGTTTTAAGAAATAAAAAGTTTTTTTTTAATTAGGAAAATGAATCTCCATTTATTTTTTTGTCTGAAACACAATAACAAAAACAACTTGTGTCTTATCAGTTGCAACAAAACAGTCACAGACACTATTTTAGTGTAACATTGCTGCAATCAGTACTAATACTACTACCTGAAACACTTCCAGCTCAGATCCTTTTCTGATGAGCACTTTGTCCTCCCAAAGATAAGCCACATCCTTATCGGCTACTTCATCTTTTTGTACTGCCACAGCGAGACACTTGACTACAGGCGGATGAGCTTTCTGTGTAGCCGCCAGCTGTTTCTTCCCAGTTTCAAGCATAGACTCAAATTGGATGGCAAATTCCTAGTAAAAAACACACACATTAGGAGAAATATCCTGCATACATTCCTTTCTGTCAACGTTATCAGTCGTAAATGTTTCAGACACATCTAAAACATCATCAAACTTTAGTCTGAGCACAGGTTACCAGGCAGGAAAGACAGAAGGAAACTGTTGGCCCACGTCAACCTGTTCACAAAACCCAGAACATCTGGCTTGTCCACAACAATGGGCTGAGGGAAGACTTTACCACCAGCCTTTTATCATTGCCTAAAATCAGACCTACTCCTATGGCAGGGGTGTCAAACTCAGTTCCTGGAGGGCCACGGCCCTGCAGAGTTTAGTTCCAACCCTACTTCATCACACATACATGTAGTTTTCAAGTAAGCCTGAAGGACTTGAATCCTCTACAACAAGGCTTCACGTAATTGCTCAAACGTTGTAACTCTGCTTGCTGCACACCATTTGTCAAACAACACAGTTTTTCACGAGAAAACCCACCAAATGTTTGACTGTTAATTTTTTGATGGTTCCTGAATTTCTGGTGATAAGCCCCAGGTACTTATTTGTACGCTTTAGAAACAGCAGCTTTAACTGTCTCATAGTTAAAACTTTGATTGATACACACTTCCTGAGCCTTACCCACTAATTTACATTGTAAAACAATGACCACAACTCTTTTGGTCAACAATGTAGCTGCTATGCGCTCGAAAGCGACAAAATAAGAGTCTACCTCCGTCATTCTGAAAGGAGGAATAAGGGTAACACATTTACTCGCATCAAAGCCAAACACAGACGCACCAACACAGGAGGAAGTAGTGGGTGGCGGACTTTGATTCTGTGCCGATGAAACTAGTACATTCAGTGGTGAACGAGGAGAATGGAGGTCTAGATCTGGGCATAGGCACAGGCACTTTAGGCGACGGTATGGCTTGCAATTCTAAACTGCGTAATTTAAATTTATCAGCTTCTGACTCCAAAATCTGATAATGAAGATGCTGTGTGTCATAATCCTGTTTCTTTAACTGCAGATCCAACTCCTTCAATTTATAAAAGGTATTGTAGCATTGTACAGTATTTAGCCCAATTCAGAAGGGTATATTTTTCTAAACAATATTTGAGTTTTTAAAAAAAATAATACTCTGTGATTTCATTTACCGATTAAGAGGGGACTAACATCTCCATGTTTATTACAGAGGTGGGAATGTTTTCAGGTAGCTCAGCTAGGTAATGGCTAAGGAGGACTGTCCAACAGACATATTGTATTCACCACTGTAAAAAAAAAAAAAATTATATTTAACTGACTTAAAAAAAATATATTAATCTTTTATAACTTATAAAAAAAAGTTTAAAGTTGAAAAGTTCATTTGTCATAACTTATTGATCATATAATTTTGTGCAGTGCATTGTAACAGATTTTTATAAATACATTTCAAGTCATTCACACTTTCACACTGTAAAAATTAAAAAGTTGAGACAACTTAAAAAATGGCAACCAGCTGCAAAGCATTTTTTGCTGTGGTGCCAACAAATGTTGGCTTTAAACGTTAAGGTGGTCATGTACAAGTTCACTATTTTACTTACTGCTAGACTACATTTACATAGATTAAAGTTCAGAGAACTTTTTTTTCCTCAAAAGCCCTATTTGAGACAGGACTATTTTTCCTGGAGAACGTTAGAGAAATTTGGGTTTCACAGGAGTACGTTGTGATTTTAATCCTGTCTGAATCTGCCATGTCTGTGACCTACCTGAGCTACCGAAAACATTCCCACCTCTGTAATAAACAAGGAGATGTTAGTCCCCTCTTAATCTGTAAATGAAATCACAGTCAAAATTTTGTTTAGAATATTTTGTCAAATATTGTTTAGAAAAATATTCCCGTCTGAATAGGGCTAAATACTGTGCATTGCTACAGAATCTTTTTTTACTCCCTGCCTGAAACCCTGTTTTAGTTCCCGTCTTTTTAAATCCTGTCTTTCCGAAAAACCCAGTCTGCTCTGATTGGTCTCTTATCCAATCTCTTAGCATTTACTTACAGGTGTGAGCCTCGAAATATCCGATTCAAACAGCAACTTAGTCTTGAATACTGTCTTATTATGTCTCTTTGGCAAGAGTCTAAACGAGTTAATTCGTCAAATCTTTATTAACCGAAAGCAGCTTTTATATCTGGGTGGAGCATTTGAGTCGCACGCAGAATGCAAAACTGACGGGAACAGCCCCCATGGAGAACAGTGACTAGATCTAAAACCTTCAGATGACACACAGCTCATATCTCCATCGCTGTAAGTTACCGAAACCACACATGGAAAAACCCACAACACACGGTAGAAACGCGATTGTGCAGCGCAGAGTGGCTCTCTCGCACTGTATGACGTGACAAACAACTGTAGTCCAGTCTGGTTCTGTTCACATAGCGTTCATAAATAACAGTATTTCTGTCATGACAATTCTCGGGAGATTGGCATGGTAATGGATATGGCAATGTTAATGTATTTGATCTTGGCGGAATAGATAGAATAGATGCTTCAGATAGAATAGATTAGAAATAGAAAAATCTAGATTAGAATAGAAAAATCTGATAGATTTATGCTGCACAGTAAGTACAGAGACTTGCTATTGCGAATATCTTTACAGAATTTGCTGTAACATACATGAACCATGTGTACATGCATGAATTAACCCCGTAGCAGATCTATACAGGTGGAGCTGGGGAAGGTGGAGGGTTTCTGAAAGCATAGTAGGACTGTAGTCAGACTGTAACCACAAACCATGGCAAGTATTTGAATGCTTGAGCAGCGAACTCATTGGCCGCTGATGCAACATCAACCAATCAGCTGTGCTATGTTGATGATAACATGATTGCTAACAATAAGTTAAAGACCTATAAGCCAGCACCATTCAGAGTTTCATGCCAGAACTATGTAATGTGTGTAAAGGACTTGGATACAGGACTGTATTCTGTTTCCGTGTGATTTTGGCCTTATTTCAAAGGTCCTTACAGCCTACGACAGGAAAATAACCTAAACCCACAAGGACACTGACCAGGCAAATAATGAACATAAAAAAAAGCAGAAAATTTGGCAAACTAATTCTCAGTTTTTCCAACTATATTACCTTTTATAATTCTATTGAAAGCTTACTCTTTTTCTCCCACTCTCCCATACAAATGCACACACATACAGCACAGACATACACACAGAAACGTTATTGCGAACAGGAACTTGTCAGCGCTGGCCTGCGACTTAATTAATAATATACTTTTTCAACTGAAAAGCTCAATGACATTTTTCAGTAGAAACAAAGTATACTTTTGTTTTCCATTTCATCTTTACCCTGCATGATTTAAGTGTTGATTTTTGGTTTCTGTTGGCTGGTGAGGCGAGTTGGGTGTGGAGGCAGAGACATTGGCCCTCATTTATCATTCTTGCATAGAAACGGGCGTATATGTTGGTGTAAGATTATGCTTACACTCCTCTCACCGCCTGATTTATGAAGCTGTGCGTACCTTTGAAATCCAGGTGTACGCAATACCTGCCCTTGATAAATGCCGCGGCTGAAAACGATCGTCATTAGAATAACACGCCCCTATAAATTCAAGTCTCCGCTTCCCCCACGCCCTCATTTTACGCCATGGACACACGGAAGACGGCAAAGAAGATAAACTTCTCCGACGTGGAGATCGAGACCATCACCAGGGAAGTGGAAAGAAACAAAATTGTTTTATTTGGGAGTTTAAAGAGTGGGATTAAAGGCGCCCACAAAAACAAAATATGGACCCAAATTACGAGTTCTGTTAATAATGTGTGGGTTGAGAAGCGTAAGAAAGTTTTATTGCTTAATATAGACCAATAGTGTTATTGTTATTTAGAAGAAGAATGTCTTAATAATAATAATAATAATAATAATAATTATTATTATTATTATTATTATTATTATTATTATTATTATTATTATTTAAAAGAAGATTTCATTTTTATTATTTTGTCAGTCTGAATAATTTTTTGGTCATTGAAAGCCTTTCATTACTGAACCCAGTCCGTGCGCACCTGCCGGGCCTAACCCTGAAACGTCAGGTAAAGCGCACAGGCTTGCAACTGAAGGAATACATATGCCTACAAATCAAATGCTTTGGTAAAGTCACACAAATTAAACATTGAAGTCCATGTTGGACTAAATAAACACTGAAGTTTATAATTACTATGTTGTTGTTGTTTTTTACAGTGGGTCATAATATATCATATCTTTTAGTTTGTCAGTGCGTTTTGTGGTGTTAGGAATTGTTTTTCTGCGCATTTCCGCACTCAAAACATGAGTGCGTACATGTACACCACCTCTTGAGCTGGCGTAGGATTTGAGCGTGCCGTACGCCAACGTCCATATTGATAAATCTCAAAGTCACCGTGGTTTTGGGTGTACGCTGGAAATTTGGTGTACGCACTTTTGATAAATGAGGGCCAATGTCCTTGCGCAGTGGCTTTTAGCTGTGTACCTGCTGATAACAGTGGAAAATGTGCTTGTTTGACAGGGGAGGTGATAGGCCATGAAAATATTTGATCTGCCTCTCACATGATCAAGGCTGTCGTGGTCTTTTTGAAAGCGCAGCATTTTGTCAATTAGATGATTGAAAGTGGCCTGATGGAAAAATTGCTAGTTCTTTCAAAGTGATCTCGCTTGGGTGACCCGGGTGATCTCTCACCCGGCTCTAAAAACATACATGATCTACGCAACAACAGGTAGCTTGAAGTGTTTTGAATGCTTTGATGAAATTAAATGAATGCATAAAGAGTGAGTTGAAGGCATTGCTTTTAGGATTAGAGATTGGCACTACATCTAAACTTGTGCCTACTCCTGAGGTAAAAATTTCAGAAGTCTGTGTATCTGCATCTGTGAATATTCAATTAGATAATGAGGGGAAAACAACAATGACAGTTTCTGGCTTTAGGAATATTGAGTTATTGATGAAACACTGGATATTGAAAATTTGAATGCACTCTGTACCAAGGCCAGGTGGTAATCCACCTGGTGGTTTTAGTGGAAAAGGTGTGGTGGAAAAGGAACAGTTGGAGTTGATCTGCAACAAATTATGTAATGAAAAGTGGCATGGATGTTGCATTGTCAGATGAGACCGCATCTCTACATGACATTGATTCGTGTTCACAGGGAGATTCTCTGTCTAGTGTTGATATTATGAACTCAAGAGCTCTCACAAAATGATCCCTCACTGTTAATGTTGGAAGAGATTAATGCTTTTCTAGACACATTTGGGAATCAAGTTAATGTGCCCCCCTCGACTGCATACAGTTTTTATATATTTAAAAGCTTCATCGAGCATGGCAGCTTGAAGCTGTCTGCACTGGAAAAAAAGCAAACTTTTTAAAAAGCATTTGTTCAGTAGCAAACGGAGCATCATTTTATTGTCTACAGTTCATCCAGTGTAGACAAAATCGCTAGTTATAATGGGCTCTATTGGATTTTGAAGCATCATGTCGCACCGCTTACATCCGGAGTAAGATAGCACATTCTACAGAGATATCCAAATGAGGACTGAGGTACTGCCAGAAATGTCACCCACATTTAAAAACACAGCAGGCTTGTTCGAAATATTGTGAATAAGAATTTTTCTGACACATTGCTTAGAGGATCTTATTTATCTGTGTGGCAGCAGAAGCATGTCTTGTTATTGCTAAGAACAAACAAG
This sequence comes from Rutilus rutilus, assembly GCF_951802725.1. Lineage (NCBI taxonomy): Eukaryota > Metazoa > Chordata > Actinopteri > Cypriniformes > Leuciscidae > Rutilus > Rutilus rutilus. The sequence goes on along the minus strand of NC_140226.1, from coordinate 8,196,829 downwards.
GACATGCAACGAGCAAACCTACTAAGTTGTCAGATCAAAGCTGTATAAATGTTTATTCTCTAATTTTACATGAGAGGTCTCAGAGGAGAGAGAGAGAACTCTTGTTTAAGTGAGCATTTTTCTGTATAATAATTGCACTCAACAGATTCTTTTATCTGTGATTTAAGGGATGTATTAAGCCTTGTTCACTATACCTCTTTGATTTCTTTGCCTGATCTGAGCTCAGATCCATCGTTGAGAAACATATATTTTAGGTATGGCCCACTCATGTCCTAGAGATGGCAGGCTCATCCGCATTCTCAGGGGGCTGCTGATAATATCATTTGCATGAGAGGATGTAAGCTCTGGTCTCAGACACAACATATCCACATGCTGCTTCTCTAGAAAATAACCTCTCTTGATGTCATACTGTGTTCAAATTGAATGTGTGGCTGTTTTCATCAGTTTTTTTCATTTTTAAATAGGTGGTGTCTGATGCTGCAGGACAAGGCGTCACCATCACAGGGGACAAAGCCTTCAACAACTGGAACTGGCCCAATGCCGTCATCTTTGCAGCTACAGTTATCACAACTATAGGTAAGGATTTGGACCATTTAAGCAGTATCTTGGATAAATAATAAAAGGAAACATTGATTTTTATTTTTAGACAAATTTTTTTTATAAAAATGCACGTGAATTCATTAATGCTACCGTCATTAACTCAGAAAAATAATTTATAAGTTATTATTATTATTATTATTATTATTATTATTATTGTTATTATTGTTATTATTATTATTATTATTTCTGCAGGTTATGGAAATATTGCGCCAAAAACGCCTTCAGGGAGGGTTTTCTGTATATTTTATGGTCTTTTTGGAGTGCCGCTGTGTTTCACCTGGATCAGTGAACTTGGAAAGTTTTTTGGTGGAAGAGCTAAACACCTTGGGCAATATCTTACTAAGAAAGGAGTAACATTGGTAAGGAGCAAACACACAGGCATTGTATTGTAAAAATGATTATCACTATAATAAATATAAACTATAACAAAAATAGCTATGAGAACTTCTAACTGCATTTTGAAAATCTATTTTTGTGTTTTTTTTTTTTTTGTTTTTTTTTTGGCTTCTCAAAGCGGAAAACGCAGTTCACCTGCACAGCTGTCTTTCTGTTATGGGGTGTGCTGGTCCATTTGCTGATTCCTCCATTTGTATTCATGTCTCAAGAAGGCTGGACCTATATCGAGGGCTTGTATTTTTCTTTTGTCACTTTGACAACTATTGGTTTCGGTGATCTTGTAGCAGGTGGGTGTCTTTGTTGTTAAAACTGCTTGTTATCATAGATCACTTGATTAATTTCACAAATTAATAGTCACTTAAGTTGGCTCTATCTATCTATCTATCTATCTATCTATCTATCTATCTATCTATCTATCTATCTATCTATCTATCTATCTATCTATCTATCTATCTATCTTCAGCAAAAAAAGAAACGTCCTCTGACTTTCAACTGTTTTTACTTTCAGTAAACTTAATGTGTGTAAATATTTGTATGAACACTAAAAGAGTCAACACCATAAGACATAAACTAAAAATGTTTCACAGACATGTGACTAACAGAAATAGAATAATGTGTCCCTGAATGAAGGGAGGCTCAAAATCAAAAGTACCAGTCAGTATCTGGTGTGGCCACCAGCTGCTTGAAGTACTGCAGTGCATCTCCTCCTCATGGACTGGACCAGATTTGTCAGTTCTTGCTGTGAGATGTTACCCCACTCTTCCACCAAGGCACTTGCAAGTTCCTGGACATTTCTGGGGGGAATGGCCCTAGGCCTCACCCTGCGATCCAACAGGTCCCAGACGTGCTCAATGGGATTGAGATCCGGGCTCTTCGCTGGCCATGGCAGAACACTGACATTGCTGTCATGCAGAAACTCACGCACAGAACGAGCAGTATGGCTGGTGGCAATGTCCTGCTGGAGGATCGTGACGGACCCCCCACCTCCAAATCGATCCCGCTCCAGGGTACAGGCCTCGGTGTAACGCTCATTCCTTCGACGATAAACACGAATCCGTCCATCACCCCTGGTGAGACAAAACCGTGACTCATCAGTGAAGAGCACTTTTTGCCACTCCTGTCTGGTCCAGCGAAGGTGGGTTTGTGCCCATAGGCGGCGTTGTTGCTGGTGATGTCTGGTAAGGACCTGCCTTACAACAGGCCTACAAGCCCTCAGTCCAGCCTCTCTCAGCCTATTGCGGACAGTCTGAGCACTGATGGAGGGATTGTGTGTTCCTGGTGTGACTCGGGCAGTTGGTGTGGCCATCCTGTACCTGTCACGCAGGTGTGATATTCGGATGTACCGATCCTGTGCAGGTGTTGTTACACGTGGTCTTCCACTGCGAGGATGATCAGCTGTCCTTCCTGTCTCCCTGTAGCGCTGTCTTAGGCGTCTCACAGTGCGGACATGGCAATTTATTGCCCTAGCCACATCAGCAGTCCTCATGCCACCCTGCAGCATGCCTAATGCACGTTCACGCAGATGAGCAGGGACCCTGGGCATCTTTCTTTGGGTGTTTTTCACAGTCGGTAGACAAGTCTCTTTAGTGTCCTGCGTTTTTAGAACTGTGACCTTAAATGCCTACTCTCTGTAAGCTGTTAAGGTCTTAACGACCATTCCACAGGTGCATGTTAATTAATTGATTATGGTTAATTGAACATGCATGGAAAACATTGTTTAAACCCTTTACAATGAAGATCTGTAAAGTTATTTGGATTTTTACAACATTATTGTTGAAATACACAGTCCTGAAAAAGGGACGTTTCTTTTTTTGCTGAGTCTATCTATCTATCTCTATCTATCTCTATCTATCTCTATCTATCTCTATCTATCTCTATCTATCTCTATCTATCTCTATCTATCTCCAGTTGTTATACATGTGTATATATACACACATAATATGTATGTGTGTATATATACGTGTGTGTATATATATGCATACATGCATACATTGTTGATGTTTATCAAAATTGAATTGGTAAAAGACTATAGTATTCTGATTGATCGGATTAATTGATTAAATATTTGACAAAAACAACACAGATACAAGGTAGTTATAAAAATTGCCCTTACAGAGGTAAGAAAATGAATACGGTGACCAGGAAAGGACATGTTTTGTTCACCTAGATTTGTCGTGGCTACGACATACAGTAGTAACTCTTGAGAACGTGTTAAGTCATGGTCACAAGATGATTTTGTTGTGGTAACGACATCCTTATGTCGTGGCCATGCGATGTGAAGTCATGACCTCCTGTGTCAACCTGTGACCATGGTAACCTGAGATAATCAGAAATTGATATTAAGAAATGAATAGATTATTTTGAATTTAGAATGACAAAGAACAGTGTTAAGATAAATTACCATATTGTTCTGAATATAAGACAAATGTTTTTTTGTTGGAAAATACATCTGAAAAAAATTGTCATCTTATATAATAAATCTTTATATAAATTAGGGCTGCACGATATTGGAAAAAAAAATACATAGCGATATTTTTTTTTTTCCCAGTGATATTGCGAGCCATCAATCCAGGCTAAAGTCAATAATTACCATTCCATGATATTTAATTTCACTAATAAGCAAGCTTCATTACAAGTGACAAAAAGGTCACTTAATATTTTATTCCAAAATTAGAACATATTTCTGTCAGAATTTGGTGAACGTTCTACGCAATCCAACGTGGCGGCACTCTTAACAGATGTTTGTTTGTTCATTAGGCTATAATTCCTCAAAATAAGTAAAAAAAATCTTTTTCTCTCTCTCTCTCTATGTTTTCGGTGCTGATGCAGTGCAGTTCATGTAAACAGCACCTAAAAGCTGTCACAAAGAACCAGCAAAAGTAATGATTATGAATATGTAAAATATTGCAATGAGACATTTTAATTGTTTATTAATAAACAAGTGTTTTCTGTGTCTGCTGCAAAGATGAAGTCGACGATACTGACTCGCAATCTTCGCAGTAGTGAACGCGCCGGAGAGAAATGCACATTTCATACGGATTACATCGTTTTATTTTGTTGTGAATGGTTCTGTTTAAAAGTTGAGATTTCTGTAGATAATAGATATATTTCTATTTTATTTATTTTTATTTAAATTTTTGACAGGGACAATGAAGCCAGAATTAGCTACAGAGCTAAATTTCATCTCCAATTCATCCTCTATATATTTTTTTTTAGGTGTGTGAGGCAAGTAGGCTACCTAATACGATGAGTTTCGGTTCATGAATGATAGCTTAAGCTCCAGTTCAGGCGCTGGGGCCTCCGTGTCGTGATTATCTATTGTCTGCTATATTTACTTTTTATTTATTAAATCCTGGAAATTGGATAATGGAACACTGATTAAAATTAAGATACAATTAATACAAAACGAAATTCGCTTTAAAGAAAGGCTTTGTGCTTTCTGTTTGAGGTCTCTGTGAAAGTTTTAAAGCAGTCTTTTAGTGCCGCTTTCAGAGCGGTCGCGTCCGTAATGGAGAACTGTCACGTAACATTGTTTTTTCCTCATAAATGCGAACACGAAAAATAAAAGACAAAAGACTTTTTTAAAAAGACAACCATCCACAACTTTATAACACTCCAGGCAAAGTACCTCTTTTTGGTCAACATCCTCCTTTTTGTAGCCGAAATAGTCCCAAATAGCTGATTTTGACTTTATTTTTGGTACGAAAACATAATTTTTTTGCGGCGGATCCTCTTCGTCGCCAATTTTTAGCTATAGGATTGCCAGTGAATGTTGGCTGTGAGCGGTAAGCAGCAGCACAGCGAACCAATCACTGTGCAGGCACGCGGAACGTGCATGTCACCCCACCAGCAAGCCATACAACAAACTCGTGTTTACTGTGTGCTACCGTTCTCTTAATACACCATGGGTGCTACTAACGTTACCCTTCACATCGCATGTTCTGGCGATGTGACTATCGCTCATGCGCACATCGCGATGTCGATGTTAAAACAGAATATCGTTCAGGCCAAATCTTAAGATTAAATGGCTAAATATTAAGGCATTCACATTCATGCATTCAGTAGATGTACAAAATAATTTAAAGGCTAATATAACTAGTCTCTAAGTTACAAATTAAAAGAAATAGTTGACTCAAGAATAAAACTCAAGTATACACACTGATATTTTGTATAAAAAAAAAAAAGACACAGACACAGACACACTGTTTTCAGTGGGACACAAAAGGAAATGCACAGTAGAACATTAAGAGACTGATAGTTTTGGTCACCATTAACTATCATTGCATCTTTTTATATTAAACAAATTGATGATTGAGATTGAATGCTCTCTCTCCTCTTGTGTCCCACGACAAAAGAAAAGTGTGTGTTTTTTAACTATACCTCTCACAGTAGACACTTTATAAAGAAATCTTACCTTTTAACATATATAGCAGATAAATAGCTTTTCTTTATGAAGTAAAGATCTTTGCTCTTGTAATTTTCAGTTATGTCCCTTTGTTATATTTGCATACATCCAATTCGCATATGCAAAATATGAAGGTGTTATTGGAGCAAAACAACTGAGCACCTGTGACTGGTCAATTTGTAGCTGTAGAGAACAGCCACACGTGTATCAGTAAATATGAAGTAAAACAGAACATTTTCTTGTAGTTAGTATTCGACCCCCAGCAATGGACATATGGAGCCGCGATTTGAATATGAAGTTGTTTGCAGAAAAGATGTGTATGTTTCAGGCGCTGATGAAAGTTTGTCACGTATATCTGGCTGCGTGTGCTGGAAGAGAAGACAACGTAGGAGACGAGGCAGATGTGCTGGAGTCTTAGTGAAACTTAAGAATTTGAGGAACCTGTCCAGTGGAGTAAGATCAGCGACGGAGTCATGGCTTTCCTATCCGATACCCATTTTCCTTGTCACCATTGTCTTGGACAATGTTCAGAGGGACCAAACATGGAGTGGTTCACTCAAATCTCTGTTCTGTGAGATGAATTGGGTCAATAGAGCTAAGTGTCATTTCTTCTTATCAGCTTGAGTCGACTACAGTGCATATGGCCTTGATAAATGCAAGTTCAGTTGTTAACAAAACATTTATTTTAAATGGCTTTTATGTAACACATGGATTGGACTTTTCTTTCTACTACTGAGACTTGGTGCTGATATGAGCTCTCTTGCTGAACTCTTACCCCCTAGGTGTAATGTTTTAAGTACCTTGACGACTACTCGTCGAGGTGGAGGTCTGGCTGCAATTTTTAATATGATTAAGTGCAAGTTGTTGCATGTTGAAAGTTTCAAAAGTTTTGAAGTTTAATTTATGAAGATTGACCTGCCCTAGGCCTCCCAGATACAACACAAATTTTCTTGAATTTTAGGAGTTATCTGTGGTTGTTCCATCTGCAGATAGGATTTTGATTCTGGGTGAGTTTAATATCCATGTTTATTGTCCTAAACCTATGACCCAAGAATTTTTTTTTGAATTTGGTTGATTCTTTTAATTTATCTCAATGTGTCTTTGGACCAACACATGATCATGGTCATACGCTTGATTCTGTGTTTTCTTTGGGAATAAAGATTAAAAACATATGGTCCAATATGAAACCGCTATTGGACCATATGTTTATTAGGTTCAATTTGACTTTTAAGAAATGTATTACCAACCCGATCTCATGGCAATTCGTACATATTTTACGTGGTGGCTAATTTGTACGAATTCATACGACCTCACTCGTACGAATTCGTATGATTTTTGCTAAATCGTACATATTTTACGAGTTGCCCAATTCGTGTGAATCTGCACAAATGACCTACCCCTGACCCCGCCCCTAAACTTACCCATCACTAGGGTTTAGACAAATCGTATGAATTCGAAATTTATAAAATGTTAAAGCTGCTAGATTTTCATATTTTTTTGCAAATTATACCACAAAATGTAAATAACCCAAAGGCATTGTTTGCAAATTGCAACCATATAAGGTACTTAGTCCATCTACAGTAGTAACATTTTCTCTTCCCTGTCCAAGGATTGTGAGTTTTTATAAGTTTTTCATTAACACAGTTGATCTTATAAGGTTGAATATTTCGCCAGTAGGGAACGTTGTAGTTGAAGCAATGAATCCTTCACATTGCTTGAGTAAATTTGAATTCATTTCCTTAGCCCAGTTGAAAGATATATTGCTTTTAAAGCCGACTACCTCACTTTATGAAGTTCTTTCTTCGTGACTACTTAAGGGGGTCGTTGACATTATTAGTCCTAGTATTTTAGCAATTATTAATAGCCTTTTATTTTATGGCACTGTGCCATCATAGGGGAAGCATGCCATTGTTGAACCAGTTTACAGAAGACGATCCTGGATCCACAGGATTTTAAAAACTTCAGGCCTATTTCAAAACTTCCTTTTATGAATAAAATCTTAAAGACGTTCATAAACAATGTTCAAGTTGTTTTTGTTTTTTTTGTTTTTTTTTAAATAATGCTATGGATATTTTTCAGTCTGGATCAAGTCAAGTCATCTTTATTTATATAGCGCTTTTAACAATGTAGATTGTTTCAAAGTAGCTTTACAGAGATAAACGTATAATTTAAGGTAACAGAGATTGTTTTGGCTTTAGTGGTTCTTTAATAAAGTTATTTTCCAGCTAAAGTTAGTTTTGATTGATTCGCTTCCGTCGCAACGATCATTTGTTATTAAATTAGGGGCCGCCAAGACGACACCATTCTCTCTACACAGACTTGAAACGCGAACCTGTGATAAACGCTGATGGCGTTCACATGAGCATTAAGAATTGGTTCTATAGTTATGTGTGTTTGAATATATGTGCGCAGGTTTGTAATTCCCTACAAACCAAGCCTAAACAAAGTACTGGTCTTTCCTTATAAATTTTGATACAGAATTTTATCTTATTTTGTCACTTCGGGGTAGGTAGGCGAAATTAATTTTCCCGACAACTCTTTATCTGTAGAGTGGGAAAGGGATCCTCCATAAGGAGAGACTAGTTGGCACCTCAGCACTGCGTTGTCATCGGGTCCAGGCGAAGGTCCTTCATCAGATCTGGATACGGCCTGGATCCGGCAGGCTGTGGGAAAACCTCGGGATAAACAAAGACACTAAAATTAGCGTAGATGCGATTCTTCTTATGATGTAACGAGTACATCAGGATTTATGGGAAGTGTTCCCGGTTCCGGCTGACCTAATCTATGCAGCCTAACATTGAATTATAGAAGTCTATAATGTATTATGTGAATGCTAGGTCAAAGAGATGTGCCTTTAATCTAGCTTTGAACTGACAGAGTGTGTCTGCTTCCCGGACAATGTTAGGAAGACTGTTCCAAAGTTTTGGTGCTAAATAGGAAAAGGATCTACCGCCAGCAGTTGATTTTGATATTCTAGGTATTATTAACTGGACGGAATTTTGAGTTTGCAATAGACGTGAAGGACTATAATGCGTTAAGAGCTCGCTCAAGTACTGCGGAGCTAAACCATTTAGTGCTTTGTAAGTAATCAGCAATATTTTTAAATTTATACAATGTTTAATAGGCAGCCAATGCAGTGTTGACATAACTGGGCTAATATGGTCATACTTCCTGGTTCTGGTAAGAACTCGAGCTGCTGCGTTTTGAACTAGCTGTAGTTTAAGCGTGCAGGGCAACCACCCAGTAGAGCATTACAATAATCTAGCCTTGAGGTCATGAATGCATAAACTAATTGTTCCGCATTTGTCAATGAGAGCATATGGCGTAATTTAGATATATTTTTAAGATGGAAAAATGCGGTTTTACAGATACTAGACACGTGACTTTCAAATGAAAGGTTGGTGTCAAAGAGCACACCGAGGTTCCTAACCGACGACGAAGACTTAACAGAGCAGCCATCAAATGTTAGACAGTATTCTATCTAGATTATTATGTGAGGAAGTTTTTTGTCCAATAATTAGAATCTCTGTTTTTTCAGAATTTAGAAGTAGGAAATTACGAGTCATCCAATTTTTTATATCAGCTATGCATTCCGTTAATTTTGTGATTTAAGGACTAAACACCACAGAGTCAGCTTTATTGAAGGTTGCTAATGATATTTTGTATTGACTCCGGAAAAGGTGTTGCTTTAATGTTGTTAGATTTGAACGCAGCCTGTGATTCCATAGATAATTTTTTTTAATAGAAAGCCTTAGAGATTATGTAGGTATCAAGGGTGTGGCGTTTAAATGGTTCTCCTCTTATTATAATAATAATAATAATAATAATAATTCGTTACATTTATATAGCGCTTTTTCTGAGACCTCAAAGCGCTTTACATAGATGGGGGAATCTCCTCAACCACCACCAATGTGCAGCATCCACTTGGATGATGCGACGGCAGCCATATTGCGCCAGAACGCCCACCACACACCAGCTTACTGGTGGAGAGGAGACAGTGATGAAGCCAATCAGTATATGGGGATGATTAGGAGGCCATGATGGACAGAGGCCAAGGGGCAAATTTGGCCAGGATGCCGGGGTTACACCCCTACTCTTTTTCGAAGGACATCCTGGGATTTTTAATGACCACAGAGAGTCAGGACCTCGGTTTAACGTCTCATCCGAAGGACGGTGCTCTTTTTGGCAGTATAGTGTCCCCGTCACTATACTGGGGCATTAGGACCCACACAGACCACAGGGTGAGCACCCCCTGCTGGCCTCACTAACACCTCTTCCAGCAGCAACCTGGTTTTCTCAGGAGGTCTCCCATCCAGGTACTAACCAGGCTCAGCCCTGCTTAGCTTCAGTGGGCAACCAGTCTTGGGCTACAGGGTGATATGGCTGCTGGCAATCTGCAGGACAGGAGATGCTCAGTTAAGATTGGAAACGATCAGCATCAGTAACTATCTCTCGGGGGCTCCCAACTGTTCTCTTTATATATGCTGCCCCTGGGGGTCAATTTTTTTAAAATATAAAATTATTTATACGCAATTGTACTTTCCTCTTAGTTTGATTACTGTATATCCTTTGTTCATTTTCATAAGTGTTTGACTGGGGCGAAGGGGTGGTTTGCAAGTGATTACATCCTACAACTAAACGAGGATAAGACTGAGTTTATTATGTTTGGGAACAAACAGCCTGAGAAAGGACTGACTGACAGTTATGGACTACTGTCTAGTAAAATCCTTATGTAAAGGACTTGGGGGAGTAATTTTCTATTCCGATCTCCATTTTGATTGTCATTTAAACAGTTGTGAAAGTATTTTTTTTTTTTCAGTTGTGAAAATTGTCTACTGAAACCTATTCTTTCAACCAAGGATTTGGAGACTGTTGTTGCACATGCTTTTATTTCCACATGGCTGGATTATTGTAATGCTTTATACTTGGGCATAAGTGAAGCCTTGGTGGCACATCTTCAGTATGTCCAAAATGCCGCAGCAAGACTTTTAACTAATACCAGGAAAATGGATCATATAACACCTGGTGATATCTCTTCATTGGTTACCTGAATAATACAAAATGCAAGGTGTTAATGTTTGTTTACAAAGCACTGCATGATCAGGCTCCAAAGTCTATAAAAGATATATAGTTTTGAAAGTGTTTTATAAATAAAATTTGAGCTGAGCAGACTCTTCCGTCCCTCTCAGTGTATATGTTTAACTGTCCCATGATCGCATTTGAGGCGTAGAAGAGATCGCACCTGTACTGTTGCAGCTCCTGCACTTTGGAATGAACTGCCCTTCTCTATAAAATCCTCAAGTATGGACACTTTCAAAAGTGATCTAACTGACTGACTTATTTCGTCTGGCTTTTGGTGCTTGATTAGGTCTGATAAATGTGAGTAATTTGCTGTATGATGGATGGCTTGATTGTGATTTATTGTTATTTTATGTTTGTAATAATTTTAGAGTTCAATGCAATTTACATCACTTAGTTTGGTCCATTCTTATAGGTTTGAAAGTGTTTTATAAATAAAATTTGAGCTGAGTTGAGATGATGTGCACAACTTTCATTGCATAGTTACATACTGACTTGGGGATGCGCAAAATTTTTCCATTGCTTAACATTTTTGAAACGGGTGTGTGAATGTTTTGCACCATTCACTGCAGCAACTGTATAGCAACAAAAAGTCTATGGGTTAGATAATTTGTGATTCATAAAATAGAATTTTTGCGTCTGCAATTAAGAATTTAATTTGAGTAACTGTTGTGTTGTATTTGTGGAAGAGAGAAAGATCTTTGCAACTCCTAAAACAATTCTCTGTGACTTCAAATCTACTAATACATGTGGTATTCTCTACAACCACAAATTCCACTGATACATGTGGTACTCTCTACAACCACAAATTCCACTGTCTCAGGTGCTCAGTTGTTTTGTTCCAGTAATACCTTAAAAGAACATGGTAGTCAGCAAAAGCAGAGAGGTTGGTGTGTTGTAGGACTGGAATAGATGTCTGTCCAGGCTGACACGTTTAGGCCAACAGCTGTTCTTGATGCCTTCAACTGGGGCTTCCAGAAAACCTGCAATAAAAATAGTAGTT